>NC_042621.1:134078685-134389034 GCF_901001135.1 Rhinatrema bivittatum | reverse complement strand
TCGTGGTATATCTTCAGGGAAAGATACACCATTTTTTCCTTCCCTGGACGTACCAGGATCAGTCCAGATGGTGGGTTATGTCCCCCGTCCAGCAGATGGAGTCAGAACAGACTTCGAGGGGCGTTACCATATAAACCAGTACACCCTCTGCAGGAGCTCAGTATCTTTCTGACTCCAGCAGATGAGAGTTGGGGAACCAGCGGCTTCCCCAGGGTGGCAGGGTCCATTCAGGGATTGCCTTTCATCCCCTGAAATTCTTGATGCTGTCCCGCTGGTCAGCTATGTCTGGTGTTTTGGCACGAGGGGTCTGTCACAGACCCTGCATTTGTTACTGATTATTCTTCCAAGCGTTGCTTTGGTTTTCTGCCCATTATGTCTGTTAGCCAAACATGGGCACACTTCTGCAGAAGCATTCTGTCTTTCAGATGTCAGTGGACTGCAGTTTCTTTCTGGGGAGTTCTCGAGCCCCAATTGTTTTTTTGGTTATCCGGCCTTCATCCAAGAATCTTTCTCTTGTTTACATCTCTAGACTTTTTCCTGAATTCAGGAGGTTCTCGACTTACTGTTGTCAAGATTAACTGATCCGAAACCCTGCTTCTGATGTTTTCTGTGGTGTGGACTGTGTTTCTTGTTGGCAGATGCCTCTGCTACGCATCAGGATTTTGTCTCAGTCTTTTCTATGGTTTACTCTTTATAAAACCAACTCTTTTCCCACTTAAATCCCTTTGTTGGTCGGCTGCCTCAGAGGTAAAAGGGAAGCGAGGCGGTGCTTTCAGCACGGTGCGGTTTCCTATTTTGTCCTACTCAGACAACCTATAGCTTGGGATTTACTCATGTGTGAGGACTACCATCCTGCTTGTCCTCGGAGAAAGCAGAGTTGCTTACCTGCAACAGGTGCTCTCAGAAGACAGCAGGATGTTAGTCCTCATGAAACCCACCCGCCTCCCCTGAGAGTTGGTTTCTCCACATATTAGCTATATTATGGACTGAGGCACTCTGCCTAGGGGGCAGGGTGATGACTACAGCTGCACATGCTCAGTAGGGCATGTTTAAAAGTTCTAGATTCTTTGAGATCAAAGTTCCTTGCCGGGCTCCATCTGATGATGTCACCCATGTGGGGACTAACATCCTGCTGTCCTTGGAGAACACTTGTTTTAGGTAAGCAACTCTGCTTTCCGGTTTCATGTTATGGTATATTGCAGTATGGCTTTGGTCATTCACAGGCAGTGTTCCTTCCCTCCTTGCCTTTGAATGTTGCGAGGCAATTGCAACAGAACTTGTCTTGGGAAACCTCGATTCGCCCCTTCTTCCATCTCCAGCTACCCTCCCCCAATCCCCATCTCTGGCTCAGCCTGTCAGTACTATCCAAGCCTAGAAGAACCAGGGACAACATCTACCCTGGGAAAACTCTTTCCATACTTGGCTCATCAACACTGCCCTGAAACCTCACAACCAAGAATAGTGCTGGACCCAGAATGCTTCCAGACTTAGGATAGTGCACATGGGCTAAGTTTATAGAATCAGGGGCAGCACTGCCTTGAGAGCAGAAGAACTAGGGACAGTACTTGATCCCAGGAAACCTTTCTTCCAGGCTCAGCCAATCAACATTGCCTCAGATCATAGAACGAAGGGTACCTTTGACCCAGGTAGCCACCATCTACACTCAGCCCTTATCAGCACTGCCCCAAGACTACAGAACCAGGGGTTCTGCACCTGGCCTTTTCTTGAAGGCAGGCTGCAGGATCTGGCCACTACTAAATGTCTATTACCTGTAGCTGTCAGCACGCCTCCTACACTGTGTGTGCTAGTTTTATTTTCCTGTTCATATCCAGATCAGTCCAGACATCCCTACATCCCAGCAGATGGAGGCAGAAAACAAAAACTTTGAGGCACTGCTACATAACTGAGAGTGCCACCTGCAGTCCCTCAGAATTTACCTGTATTTCGCTGTCTCCAGCAGATGGTAGAGGTACAAACCTGCAGTTCTGACTGAAAGTTACATTTTGGAGATAGTGAAGAGTTTTTGACTTCGAGAAATTGGATTAGCTCTCCAAGGTGCTAGGTTCCTTTGTGAGCCATCCCTGAGGTTGAGCCAGGTGACCGAGGGGTTTGGAAACTCCTGTCTGCTGTAGCCCGCTGCTTCCAGAGCCTTGTGGCCAGGAGACTGGCTCCTTCTTTGCCTCAGACATTTCCTCCTGCCAGCTGCTGCTCAGGGAAGTACACTTTTGTTTTTGTAAATTTAAGTTTAAAAAAAAAAGAAAAGAAGATAAAGTAAAGGGGGAACTAGAGCAGTTATTCTTAGGCTGGGAGATTCAGTCTGCAGCTCAGTGACCGGGACAGTTGGCCAGGGCCCACAGGAGGGAGAGCTAAAGGAGTCTGCGGCTTGTTTATTTTCTCCGGTGGGGAAATCTTGTGTGTGAGGCAAAGTCTGATTGTGCGTCGCTTGGGCCGCCACATGCCGCTCAAGCCACCACAGTCGCGCAGCTCAGCCCGGATCAGCACAGCAGCCTTGTGGCGTGGCCTACTTTAGTTTCAGCGCACTCAGGCCGCGTTGCGTTTGCTGTCTGCGTGCTCTGGTCAGTCCACCTTAATTCCTACTCCCTCTGCACCGGGTGAAGAAGGAACCTCTGCAGATGGCTCAAAGGAGAGGAGGGCATCCCGATCTTCGGGGGCCGCAGCTGTGGACCCGGAGGGGGGGGCCGCGGTTTCAGTCGCACCCATGGGAGATCACATCCTGGGGAATCCACCTTGCCAGGAGTCTGGAAATTCCCCTCTTCCCCTCTTCTCTGTGGTGTAGGGGGCTGAGGAGAATCAGGCAGGAGGAGCGGACTCAGATGACTGTCTCCTCATGCAGGGTACCGAGGGTCCGGAGGAGTTTTCTCCAGAGTTTGTCCTACTGTTGCACAGAGCCTTTCTGGCTAGGAAGGGTGCAGAAGAGATCCAGAGAGAGGCGGTCAAATACCCCGTCCAAGAGACCAAGGATGGTGTCAGTGGAAGGTTCTGGAGATCTGCTTAAGCACCTGGGGTTGTGTGCAGGTGCTGAGGGAGACTCCAGATATCTGAAGGTCTCTGAGATGCAAGGGGTGGACCCGGATGGGGGTTAGAATCCCAATCATGATGCAAGCAAGGATGATCCTGATCCAGATGAGGGATCCATGACAGAAGGGGATGACCCTCGGGTGGTCTCTCTGTTTAAAAAGGAGGAACTGCATCCTCTCATCTCTTTGGTGTTGGAAGAATTGGGTGTTAAGATGACTCAGGAGGAGTCGGACAATGAGGGAGTGAATCCGGTCTTGGATGGGCTGCATGGTCCTCCCAGTGCCTTCCCGTTGCCTAAGAGGATTCACAGGCTGATCAGCTGGATGTGAGATTTCCCGGTAGCAGGCTTGAAGGTCAGTAGGGCTATGGCAAAGCTCTCTCCTTTGATTGAGGAGAACCTGGATCGTCTAAAGATTCCTAAAATGGTTGTGGCAGTCTCAGCGGTGACTAAGAAGACTACGAACCCGGTTGCGGGTTGGGCTGCTCTGAAGGATGTTCAGGACCGCAAGCTGGAGATTCAAATGAAACGCATGTTTTAGGTGTCTGCCTTAAGTCTGCGGGCCATGGTGTGTGGCAGCATGATGCAGTGTGCCTGCTTGTGCTGAGTTCAGAAGGCATAGGAGCAGGCTTCTACCGGGGCGCTCAGTCCTATGCATTCCATCCGTTTAGAGGCAGGAGTGGCCTATTTGGCAAATGCGCTGTATTATTTGGTGCATACGTCTGCCAGGAACATGGTCTCAGTGGTGGTGGCATGCAAGCTTTTGTGCTTGCGCAATTGGTCAGCGGACATGTGGTCCAAGTCCCAGCTGTATAATCTGCCTTTTAAAGGAAAGCTTCTGTTTGGCAAGGATCTGGATTAGTTGATGAAGTCTTTGGGAAAATCCAAAGAGGAACCGCTTGCTGGAGGATAAGAGCAATAAAAAGGTCTTTCCATCCCAGTCCCATTTTCAAGGTTCGTGGAGGTTTCGTTCTGGCAAGGGGGCCTCTGCTTTTGGGCCGAAACAGTCATCGGAATAGCAGCAGTCCTTTCGGGGTTCCCATAGATCCTCCAGAGACTGGGCCAGTCAAGGGACCAGAGTAGAAAAGTCCTCACAATGAAGCGAGGCTCACCCACTCCTTGGTGGAAGCGGTAGGGGGCAGATTCTCGCTTTTGAGGAGTGGTTCAAGATTACCCTTGACCGGTGGGTTCTTGAGGTGGTAAGAGACTGTTATGCCTTAGGCCTCCCTGACCAGGTGCAAAAATTCTTTCTAGAGTCCCACTGCTCATTGCAAAGCAAATGAGGAACAGTGGAGGGGATTCTGCAGAGGTTGGTAAGATAGTTCCAGTCCCTCCGGACGAGCAAGGTCAGGGGAGGTACTCCATTTATTTCATGGTTCCCAAGAAGGGAGGGCAGTTTCCGGCCCATTTTGGATTTGCAAAAGGTAAATGTAGCCTTGCAGGTTCCACGGTTTTGCATGGAATTGTTGCATACAGTGATAGCAACGGTCCACAGAGGAGAGTTCCTGGTGTCCTCTGACCTAACCAAGGCTTACCTCTATATTCCCATTCAGAAGATTCTGCGGTACATGGTGCTGGGTCAACACTTCCAGTTTCAAGCCCTCCCTTTTGGGTTGACTGCTGCTCCCCGAACCTTCACAAGGTATTTATGGTAGTGGTGGCAGCCTTGAGGCAAGAAGGGATCCTAGTATATCCATATCTGGACGATTTGGCTTATTCAGGCAAAGATGGAGGAGGAGTGTGGTCGGTCAGTCCGTGCAACGAGTGATGGACACCCTGAGTTCTGTGGGTTGGGTGATCAGTGTAGCAAAGAGTCACCTGGTTCAGTCTGTCATTGGAGTATCTTAGAGCCCACTTTGGTATTCAGAAAGGCAGAGTGTTTCTGACAGTGGATAAGTTGTCGAAGTTGCAGGCGCAGGTGACATGTCTGTTGTGTCTGTCAATACCAAAGGACTGGGACTACTTACAGGTGCTGGGCTTCATGGCCTTGACATTGGATTTGGTTTCATGGACTTTTTCTCACATGCATCTATTGCAAAAGGTGCTTTTGCCAGGTGGAATCAGTTATCAGAGGAGTATCATCTGCCGTTACCTCTTCTAGAAGAATCCAGGTCCAGTCTTTTGTGGTGGCTCTTGAGGCACAACCTGGAAAAGGAAGTCGACCTGGAGGCACTGGACTGAGTGGTAGTGACCACAGATGCCAGCCTCAAGTGCTGGGGGGGAGGGGGCGGTGTGCCTAGGTCATTCTGCCCAGGGTCTTTGTTCATCGGCGAAGGCGTCGTGGTCGATCAGTCGCCTGGAGTTGAGGGCAATGCACAGAGCCCTGGAGGTGTTCCTGCCTTTGATCGAGGGGCGGATGGTTAGAGTTTTCAGTGTGACAATGGTGGAATACATCTACCACCAAGAAGGGATGAAGAGTCACGCTGTGGCTTGGGAGACTCAACTATTATTTGTGTGGAGTGCCATCTTGAAGGGATTGCAGCATCGCATGTTGCAGGAGTGGACAACGTGCAGGCGTATTTCCTCAGCAGGCAACAGCTAGATCCTGGGGAGTGGGAACTGTCCTCAGAAGCCTGGAGAAATATTTGTGCCAGATGGGGTGTTCCTCAGTTGGACCTTATGGTGACGCGGGCTAATACAAAGATGACCAGATTTTTCAGTCACAGAAGGGAGTCCGGTTTGGTAGGGCTGGATGCTCTGGTGTGCCCATGGCCAACCAGGGTTCTTCTATATGTGTTTTCTCCGTGGCCACTCATCGATCGAATTTTGCGGTGCATAGAGAGACACCCAGTGATAGTGGTGCTGGTGGCGCCAGAGTGGCCGCGACATCCATGGTTCATGGATCTGGTGTATCTGGCGATAGACTGTCCTTTTCGGTTGGCTCACCTTCCAGGACTGCTGCAGCAAGAACCCATATTGTCAGATTGGGAGGATCGCTTTTGTCTCGCGGCTTGGCTTTTGAAAGGTAGCAGTTGCGCCTGAGGGGATATTCGGAACTGGTAATCTCCACTATGCTACAGGCTAGGAGGCCTTCTACGTCTATGGTGTATGTTAGAGTTTGGAAGGTGTTTGAGTCCTAGTGTCTTCAACAGAAGCTGGACCCTCTGTCAGTGGGAGTCTCTCGCATTTTGTCCTTTCTGTAACAGGGCTTGTCCAAAGGCCTAACCTATAATTCGCTCCGTGTTCAGATTTTGGCCTTGGATTTACTTAGAGGCAAATTGCAGAGAAGGTCTTTGGCCTCTCATCCCAATATAGTTAGTTTCTGAAGGGGGTTAAGCATTTGTGGCCACCGGTTCGGAAGGTGTGTCCGGATTGGAACCTCAACTTAGTTTTGCAAGTTCTCTGTGGTGAGCCTTTAAAACGAGAAGGACTTGAGGTTGAAGACATTTTTTTCTGGTTGCCATATGTTCAGCTAGGCAGATTTCCGAGCTTCAGGCACTGTCTTGTTGGGATCCATTTTTGCGCATTGCGGATGCAGGGTGCCGTTGCATACGGTTCCCTCCTTTTTGCCGAAAGTGGTGTGTCTTTTCATGTGAATCAGATAGTGGAGCTTCCAGCTTTTCTAGAATGGTCTAGAGAGACTCTGCAGGATAAAGATCTTCATCTTCTAGATGTGCGTTGCACTCTGTTGCGTTATTTGAAGGTCACTAATAGCTTTCGGCGGTTGGATCATCTCTATGTTGTTCGGTGGAGCGAAGAAAGGGGAGAAAGCTTCTAAGGCTATGATTTCTAGGTGGCCGAAGGAGACCATGTGCTCGGCCTATATTTGTAAGGGTTGCGAAATTTCGACTGGTCTCAAGGCGCATTCGACTAGAGCTCAGGCAACCTCTTGGGCGGAGTGTCAGTTGGTGTCACCCCCAAGAGATATGGAGGTCGTGGAGTGGTCCTCACTTCATTCTTTCACCAAAGATTACCGATTGGACATTCAGGCACAGGAAGATGTGACCTTCGGTGAAAGTGTGTTAAGAGCAGGTGTTCTGGGTTCCCGCTCAATGTAGGGGTTCTTAGGTGCATCCCACTTTTCTGGACTGATCTGGGTATGAATAGGAAAGGAAAATTGGTTCTTATCTGCTAATTTTCGTTCCTGTAATACCACAGATCAGTCCAGAGACCTGTCCCATTTGCTGCCAAAAGACTGAATTTCCTGGTAATGTTGTACACCTTATATCAGAGTTGCTTCGACCTGTTCAGGGGTTGAGAATTTTTAAATTCAGCAGTTGTCAGTGTTTCCATTTTTTTTTTTGTTGTTTTTTGTTAGGAAGCATGTGTGCTTCCAGGTCAGGGGATTCTAATCCTGTGTTTCCGGTTCATCCTAGAAAGAAGAATGCTATTACTTTTTGGCTCGTGTACAGATCAATAGTGAGGGACTGCAGGTGGCACTCTGTTATGTAACAGTGCCTCAAAGGTTTTGTTCTCTGCCTCTATCTGGTGGTAGGGATGCAAAACCCACGTGTCTGGACTGATCTGTGGTATTACAGGTAAGAACCAATTTTCCTGTCCTTTGAGGTAGGTCATGAAGAGCTGGACTCTGATGAGGAAGAAGATCCAGAGTTAGACAGTGAAGAAGAAGGTGGAGCTGCACTACTAGCAGAGTCCATGGAAAGTATCCAGTCATACATGGAGTCAATGGACCAGGAATTGGCAGGCACCAACATTGGCAAAAGCTTCATCACCAGAAAACAAGGGGTATGTTCTTTGCACATCAGTCTCATAGATAGTTGCAAGCCTCCTCTTCTATTATTGGTTTGGATCATGTCTTTCTACAGTTTTCTCATTATACTCTGTATGTGTTACAATAGCAAAATCAACATTATAATGCATAATTATATCATTACATAATCATAAAAATAATACAGCTTTGAATACAAAATAGTCAAAAAAATGAATGCATATACAATATGAACAAAAATGCATACATCATTATTATATCAACCTTCCCAAGAAAAACTAAACTCCTAGAGGTCCAGCTATTTTCCCTATCCTCCCTCCCCTTAGAGAGGTAGGAAAACCACTAAAACCCATCCCTTCACCCATCAATGCACATCCACATTAGCCATGAAGACCCCAGCACAGGCCCATCGCTGGGCTAAACAGCATCCCAGGCAGTCCTGAAGAGGAAAAGGGGAGCAAGGCCAATTCATGGGCCCCTCATGATGCAGCCCGCTTGGGTCATTTAATCTAATCTATATAAGACCCGATTCCTGAAACTATTACACCTCAACAACCGAAGTCGCTGGGGGGAAACACTATCATCATAGGAATCAATTTGTCAATTTTCAACAATTTTATTCTCTAATGCTATCCACTATATTTTAGAAAAAAATGTTATGTATGCATTTAAAATAGTCCGTTGATTCACTCAAAAAATGTCTTATGCAATTGCACTTATCTTATTCAAGGCGACATAAGGCATGTTGGTGCCCCAGCATGTCAACCACACAAGCTAGCCTCCCAACTGACTAAAAAATGGTTAGAGTATTAGCACTCCATGTGAACATAAGAACATAAGAAAATGCCATACTGGGTCAGACCAAGGGTCCATCAAGCCCAGCATCCTGTTTCCAACAGTGGCCAATCCAGGCCATAAGAACCTGGCAAGTACCCAAAAACTAAGTCTATTCCATGTAACCATTGCTAATGGCAGTGGCTATTCTCTAAGTGAACTTAATAGCAGGTAATGGACTTCTCCTCCAAGAACTTATCCAATCCTTTTTTAAACACAGCTATACTAACTGCACGAACCACATTCTCTGGCAACAAATTCCAGAGTTTAATTGTGCGTTGAGTAAAAAAGAACTTTCTCCGATTAGTTTTAAATGTGCCCCATGCTAACTTCATGGAGTGTCCCCTAGTCTTTCTACTATCCGAAAGAGTAAATAACCGATTCACATCTACCCGTTCTAGACCTCTCATGATTTTAAACACCTCTATCATATCCCCCCTCAGTCGTCTCTTCTCCAAGCTGAAAAGTCCTAACCTCTTTAGTCTTTCCTCATAGGGGAGTTGTTCCATTCCCCTTATCATTTTGGTAGCCCTTCTCTGTACCTTCTCCATCGCAATTATATCTTTTTTGAGATGCGGCGACCAGAATTGTACACAATATTCAAGGTGCGGTCTCACCATGGAGCGATACAGAGGCATTATGACATTTTCCGTTTTATTCATCATTCCTTTTCTAATAATTCCCAACATTCTGTTTGCTTTTTTGACTGCCGCAGCACACTGAACCAACGATTTCAATGTGTTATCCACTATGACACCTAGATGTCTTTCTTGGGTTGTAGCACCTAATATGGAACCCAACATCGTGTAATTATAGCATGGGTTATTTTTCCCTATATGCATCACCTTGCACTTATCCACATTAAATTTCATCTGCCATTTGGATGCCCAATTTTCCAGTCTCACAAGGTCTTCCTGCAATTTATCACAATCTGCTTGTGATTTAACTACACTGAACAATTTTGTGTCATCTGCAAATTTGATTATCTCACTCGTCGTATTTCTTTCCAGATCATTTATAAATATATTGAACAGTAAGGGTCCCAATACAGATCCCTGAGGCACTCCACTGTCCACTCCCTTCCACTGAGAAAATTGCCCATTTAATCCTACTCTCTGTTTCCTGTCTTTTAGCCAGGTGCAATCCACGAAAGGACATCGCCACCTATCCCATGACTTTTTACTTTTCCTAGAAGCCTCTCATGAGGAACTTTGTCAAACGCCTTCTGAAAATCCAAGTATACTATATCTACCGGTTCACCTTTATCCACAGGTTTATTAACTCCTTCAAAAAAGTGAAGCAGATTTGTGAGGCAAGACTTGCCCTGGGTAAAGCCATGCTGACTTTGTTCCATTAAACCATGTCTTTCTATTTGTTCTGTGATTTTGATGTTTAGAACACTTTCCACTATTTTTCCTGGCACTGAAGTCAGGCTAACCAGTCTGTAGTTTCCCGGATCGCCCCTGGAGCCCTTTTTAAATATTGGGGTTACATTTGCTATCCTCCAGTCTTCAGGTACAATGGATGATTTTAATGATAAGTTACAAATTTTTACTAATAGGTCTGAAATTTCATTTTTTAGTTCCTTCAGAACTCTAGGGTGTATACCATCCGGTCCAGGTGATTTACTACTCTTCAGTTTGTCAATCAGGCCTACCACATCTTCTAGGTTCACCATGATTTGATTCAGTCCATCTGAATCATTACCCATGAAAACCTTCTCCAATACGGGTACCTCCCCAACATCCTCTTCAGTAAACACCGAAGCAAAGAAATCATTTAATCTTTCCGCGATGGCCTTATCTTCTCTAAGTGCCCCTTTAACCCCTCGATCATCTAACGGTCCAACTGACTCCCTCACAGGCTTTCTGCTTAGGATATATTTAAAAAAGTTTTTACTGTGAGTTTTTTGCCTCTACAGCCAACTTCTTTTCAAATTCTCTCTTAGCCTGTCTTATCAATGTCTTACATTTAACTTGCCAATGTTTATGCTTTATCCTATTTTCTTCTGTTGGATCCTTCTTCCAATTTTTGAATGAAGATCTTTTTGCTAAAATAGCTTCTTTCACCTCCCCTTTTAACCATGCCGGTAATCGTTTTGCCTTCTTTCCACCTTTCTTAATGTGTGGAATACATCTGGACTGTGCTTCTAGAATGGTATTTTTTAACAATGACCACACCTCTTGCACACTTTTTACTTTTGTAGCTCTTAGTGTTGCCTCCAAAGAAGCCCACAGAAGAATAATCCTTTTTGGATTGCTCTTTTGGAGGCAAAACACAAGAAATGAACTGCTTCTGGCAGCCCTCCATCTTTATGTTCCTGAGGCCTAGGCAGACATTGGCAGGGGTGGATTCCTTCCAGATGGGCAGCGCTGTGTCACACAGCACATCCCATCTGTCCAAAGACCAGGGAACATCACAAGGGAGGGATCCAAGCAGGGCATCAAGTCTCAAAAGCTGCCTTGCTCCTCTAGCATTATACTCACAAGCTACAAATGAACATTGGTGCAGAATATTGCTGCCAGAGTTTTGTCTGATAACAGGTGACATGTTCATATTTGTCTAATTTTAAACAAACTGTATTAGTTACCAGTTGCGTTTAGAATATTTCTTTAGTTGACCTTTAATGTGCTGCTTGAGTGAAGGGCTAGACAGAGGTGTCCCATGTTAGTGATTTATTAATATAAATTTCTTTAAAATATTTAACCATCTTCCCTACTCCAAGGGACTATCCAAAGTAGTGTTCAGTCCTAAACAACAATAAAAATTAAAAAAAAAAAAAAGTAAACAATCATAGAGTCATTAAAATATATCCCAAACAAATGACCATAAAGACACAGTCTGCCCAAGATGCACGATTGATACCCCCTTCTCTAAGGAGGGTGAATTTTGTATCAACCTGGAAAACAGTCTGTCTTAGCGTTCAGAAAGGTGGATCCAGATCCAGTGAGTTATGCACCTCTGTCAGCAGATAGAGACACAGAGAAGCTGACGTCATGGTATATACACCCCTACATTGACATTAGCCTGCCAATATTCTCAGTCTCCAGCAGATGGTGGACATGCATTCCTACTGGGGATTGCTTAAAAGTTTTAAAAGGAGAAAAAGAGAAGGAAATTTATTTGCCCCGCCTTCTGTGGTGATACCTTATGGTTACTCCCTCAGTCAAGAATTCTTGAGCTGATATCTTTTGTTCCCTGTACGTACTAGGATCAGTCCAGACCGTGGGTTATGTCCCCCGTCCAGCAGATGGAGTCAGAGCAAACTTCCGAGGGTGCTGACATATAAGCAGGTGCACCCTCTAGGGATCCTCAGTATCTCTCTGACTCCAGCAGATGCGAGTGGGGGAACCTTTGCTTCCCCAGTTGGTGGCTTCTGCCCCACTATTTCTATCTTTTTCTTTTCAGGACAGGATCAAGCAGGCCTGGGTTCTAAATTATTAAATAGAGTTTAAAAAAAAAAAAAAAATTTTTCTCTTCTCAGGGAGTCTCTCTGAGCCCCTGCCCGGGTCTCGCAGCCCTGGTTAGCTTGCCAGCGGGACTACTTTCTCATTTGTCTGCCTTCTGTTCTTCTGTTGTTTCCTCCTCTCTCCGGCGGTAAGTTTTTGTGTTGCTGTTAATTTTTTCTTCACAGCTTCGCCGTCGAACGGCTCAGGGGCACGCTGGTGGAGCCAGTCTCTCCCCTGCTCGGAGCGCCGCGATTCGAACCCCTCCCCCTCGGCCCTGCGAAGTTTCATTCCCCGGGGCCGCGGCAGCAGGGAAGTCCCATTCCCCTGCTGCTCCTGAGGGGAGGGTTCGCGGAGTTGAGCCTGGGCGGACGAGCCCGCTCCTCCCGCGGCGCGGTTTCCCCGGATCCGGCCCCAGGGGCAGTCCCTGAAGGGGTTCTCCCTCCCGACCGGACGCCATGCAACGCTTTCAGGGGGCTCCCGGCGCCGACCCGGGGCAGGGCGGATCGCGGGATGTCTCCTCCGGCGTCGCTTTCCCCGGGGGGGAGTCCGGGCCGTCTTCCCCGCCTTTTTCGCCGTCAGGCTCGGAGCGCCGCGGCTTGAAGGGAAGGGCCCCGCCCCCTCCTTTGGCGGGAGCGGCGGCCATCTTGGAGCTAGAGAGCGCTGCTGACTCGGAAGCTGAGGAGTCACAGCATGGATTTTCGCCGCGCTTGAGGCCGATTCGAGCCCCATCCTCTCCCCCCATCGCTTCGGGCCCCTCCACGGACCTTGCCCTCGCCGTCCCCCCACCGGCAGGGGGGTTTACGGCGGATTTTGTTCTTCTAATGCACCAGGCGTACCGCCAGAGCCTGCAGCCGGTGGGGGGGTCGCCCGGCGGTGGCCAAGCGAACCCCACGCCCGCGAAGATGCCCCGGCTGGTGGGGGTGGGGGGGGCCAATCCAGCGCCCTCGGGGGCCGGCCAGAAGACGCTCCTGGCTCTTCCACCCAGCGGAGCGACCCCACCGCAGGACCCTGGAAGTGACCCGGCTTCAACGGCTGATGAGGATTCGGTCCTGGCAGCGCACCTGGAGTGTGACGACCCACGGGTGCTCCGGATCTTCCGAAAGGAGGAGCTGTCTGACCTCATCCCACACGTCCTCCAGGAATTGGATCTCGACCCGCCCGTCGAACCGCCTGGGCCTCCGGCTCCCTCCGTAGCCTCAGCAAGCTCCAAAGGGGACCCTGTCCTGGCGGGCCTACGTCCCCGGGCGCGAACGTTCCCGATTCATGAGTCTTTCCTACACCTTTTGGTACGGGAATGGGACACGCCGGAGGCGTCGCTCAGAGTGGGCAGAGCCATGGACAAGCTCTACCCTCTTCCCGGAGACTTCTTGGACCTGCTTAAAGTACCCAAGGTCGACTCGGCAGTCTCTGCCGTCACCAAGAGGACCACGATTCCCGTCACAGGGGGAACGGCCCTCCGCGATGTCCAAGACAGGAAGTTGGAAGTCTGCCTCAAGAAGATCTTCGAGGTCTCTGCGCTGGGGGTCCGCGCAGCTATTTGTGGTTCACTCACCCAGCGTGCGGGGCTACGGTGGGTGCAGCAGCTCCTTACTTCACAGCAATTGCCACCTGAGGAAGCGGCGCAAGCGGACAGGCTGGAAGCCGTCATTGCCTACGGGGCCGATACTCTCCACGACTTGCTGCGGGTCCTGGCGAGGACCATGGTTTCGGCTGTTTCCGCCAGGCGACTGCTGTGGCTTCGGAATTGGGCGGCGGACGCCTCGTCCAAGTCCAGCCTAGGTTCTCTACCCTTTAAGGGTAGGTTCCTTTTCGGCGAGGATCTTGACCAGATCATTAAATCCCTGGGGGAAAACTCCGTACATAGGTTACCCGAGGACCGCCAGAGGTCATATCGTCCGTCCAATTCCTTCTCCAGGAATCGGTCCCGCTCTCAACGGCGATTTCGGAGCTCCAAGCCCCAGGGTCCGAGAAACCCCTCGAACAGGTCTCAGTCTTGGACCCGGTCCTTTCGTGGCCGCAGACCACCAAGGGATTCCTCGGCGCAGGGAGCTTCCGGCAAGTCCAACCAATGATGTCAGGCCGGCCCACTCCCCCCTCCCGAAGATCGGTGGACGACTAGCCTGGTTTTACGAGGAGTGGGCCAACATCACCACGGATCAATGGGTCCTGGATATTCTAAGGCACGGTTACGCGTTGGATTTGCGGCATCGCCCCAAAGACAGATTCGTCTTCTCGCCCTGCGGGTCAAGTCACAAACGTCTAGGAGTACAAAGCACGCTGGACCTGCTCCTAGCCCTGGGGGCCATCTCACCCGTCCCCTCCGGAGAGGTGGGCTCGGGTCATTATTCCATCTACTTCGTGGTGCCCAAGAAGGATGGATCCTTCCGTCCCATTTTAGATCTCAAGGAAATCAACAAGGTCCTCTGGATACCCCGGTTTCGCATGGAAACCCTCCGCTCGGTCATAGCGGCCGTTCATCCGGGGGAGTTCCTAGCTTCCCTGGATCTGACGGAAGCCTACTTACACATTCCGATATATCCGGCCCATCACAGGCTCCTCCGCTTCAAGATACTGGGACAGCACTTCCAGTTCCAGGCCCTCCCCTTCGGGTTGGCAACGGCACCCAGGACGTTCACCAAGATCATGGTGGTGGTGGCGGCTGCGCTCCGACGGGAGGGCATTCTAGTACATCCTTACCTGGACGATTGGCTCATCCGAGCGAAGTCCCTTTCGCAGGGGCGACAGGCGGTCGACCGGGTGGTCGAATTTCTGCAGTCTCTCGGCTGGGTAGTCAACTTCGGCAAGAGCAGTCTCCTTCCGTCTCGGCAGCTGGACTTTCTCGGAGCACGCTTCGACACAGCTCAAGGCAAAGTCTTCTTGCGGCCGGACAAGGCCCAGTCGCTGAGGGAGCAAATCCTCCATTTTGCCGCTCTCCAGGTCCCAATAGCGAGGGATTACCTGCAGATCCTGGGTTCGATGGCCTTCGCAATCAACCTGGTACCTTGGGCCTTTGCACACCTGAGGCCCCTACAGATGGCGCTACTCTCGCGGTGGAAACCGGTCTCGCAGGACTATCAGGCGATACTACCTCTTCCGCCGGCTGCCAGACTCAGCCTTCGTTGGTGGCTAGATCCCAGGAACCTGGCGCAGGGCTGTCCCCTGGAGTCGCCGGAATGGATTGTGGTCACAACCGATGCCAGTTTGACCGGCTGGGGGGCAGTGTGTCTCAGAAGCTCAGCTCAGGGGCAGTGGACACAGGAACAGGCGTCCTGGTCGATCAACCGCCTGGAGACCAGAGCAGTCCGATTGGCGCTCATCCAATTCCTGCCTCTCATCCGGCAGCGTGCGGTCCGGATTCTCTCGGACAATGCGACCACGGTAGCCTACATCAACCGACAGGGAGGCACCAAGAGCCCGGGGGTGGCCCTCGAAGCGGCCCGCCTCATGGCCTGGGCAGAGCGGTTCCTCGACCGCCTGGCGGCCTCCCACATCGCAGGCGTGGACAATATTCAGGCGGACTACCTGAGTCGGCAGACTTTGGACCCGGGGGAATGGGTTCTCTCCGACGAGGCAATGTCGCTCATCACGCGGCGCTGGGGAACTCCTGCCATGGACCTCATGGCAACGTCGGACAACGCAAAGGCTCCGCGGTTCTACAGTCGGAGGAGAGATCACGGGGCGGAAGGAGTGGACGCCCTGGTGCTACCCTGGCCACCTCATGTTCGGCTGTACGTCTTCCCGCCGTGGCCCCTGGTGGGCAAGGTGGTGCGAAGGATAGAAGATCATCCAGGGCAGGTCATTCTGGTGGCGCCAGAATGGCCGCGGCGCCCGTGGTTTGCGGACCTACTCAACCTGGTGGTGGACGGACCTCTGCGATTGTCACACCTTCCGCGGCTACTCCATCAGGGTCCGGTATTTTCGGACCAGGCGGAACACTTTTGTCTCGCGGCTTGGCTTTTGAAAGGCAGAGTCTCCTGCGCAAGGGATACGCAGTAGCCGTGGTAGACACTCTTCTCAAGGCACGTAAGACATCCACTTCAGTCGCCTATGTACGGGTCTGGAAGGTATTTGAGGTCTGGTGTGCTGGACATGGGGCCTCCGCGACGGCGCCTTCGCTCCGTCAGGTCCTGGCCTTCCTCCAGGAGGGCCTGGAGAAGGGTCTCGCCTACAACTCCCTGCGTGTGCAAGTCTCGGCTCTAGCCTCCCTGGCTCGTACCACGGGACATCCAGACCTTTCGTCTCATCCGGACGTCTCGCGCTTCCTCAAGGGAGTCAAGCACCTGCGGCCGCCGGTGCGTCATCCCTATCCCTCCTGGAATCTCAACCTGGTTCTCCGTCTCCTTGGACAGGCTCCCTACGAACCACTACGGCAGGCCTCCCTCAAAGACGTCACACTTAAGACGGTGTTCCTGGTCGCCATTGCCTCGGCGAGACGCATCTCCGAGCTTCAGGCGCTCTCGTGCCGGGAACCGTTTCTCCGCTTCATGGATTCGGGAGTCTCTATACGTACGGTGCCTTCATTCTTACCTAAAGTGGTGTCGTCCTTCCATTTGAACCAGTGGGTGGAACTGCCGGCCTTCCCGTCGGATGCGCCTCAGGCCCTCCGGCGTCTCGACGTGAAGCGCTCTCTGCTGCACTACTTGGAGGTGACCAATGAGTTCCGGGCTTCCGACCATCTCTTTGTGCTTTGGTCCGGTCATAAGAAAGGCCAGCAGGCGTCTAAGACGACTATCGCACGTTGGCTCAAGGAAGCGGTTTCCTCAGCCTACATCGGCGCCGGGAAGGCGCCCCCGGAGGTAGTCCGGGCTCATTCGTTGCGTGCCCTGGCCACGTCCCGGGCTGAGTCTCAACATGTTCCCATTCAGGAAATCTGTCGCGCGGCGACATGGAAGTCGCTGCATACCTTCTCGAAGCATTACCGGTTGCAACTGCCGGTAGGTGATTCGGGTTCCTTTGGGGACAGGGTTCTTCGAGCAGGGTCTTCAGGGACCCACCCGGTTTAGGGAAGCTTTGGTACATCCCACGGTCTGGACTGATCCTAGTACGTACAGGGAAAAGAAAATTATTCCTTACCTGCTAATTTTCGTTCCTGTAGTACATAGGATCAGTCCAGACGCCCACCCGGGTTTCTTAAGTAATGGTCAGACACCTGCTCGTGTACGTTCTATCTCCTGTCCCTCCAACTCCTACATTCTGAGGTTTTGTTGTTGTTCTTCACAGTTCTCCTTGCAAGTTGCATTGGTTAGATGTTCTGTGGTTACAATTTGATTGGTGCTTGATCCATCCTACTTTTCTGTCTAGTGTTGTTTTCTCTGGGCTTTGATATTCTCGATACTGAGGATCCCTAGAGGGTGCACCTGCTTATATGTCAGCACCCTCGGAAGTTTGCTCTGACTCCATCTGCTGGACGGGGGACATAACCCACGGTCTGGACTGATCCTATGTACTACAGGAACGAAAATTAGCAGGTAAGGAATAATTTTCTTATCCCTCCCTCAGATGAATGCCTTGGTCCAGTAGCTGGTTTTCAGCTGACGTGGACTGAAAAATAAACAGCTGAAAGGCAAGCGGGTGCAGGAAGCCGAGCGAGGCGGTGAAGGTATATGCCCTCTCCCGCTGAAGCCGGAAACAGACTCTATACTCGGCTGGGACGGACTGAGCTCAGGTAAAGAGATTAAAAAAAACAGAGAAGGAGGGGAGTTTTGTAGGGATTCCTTCTCCCTCTGGTCTCAGTGCTCGGCGTGCCGATCCAATGTTCATTCCCGCCTCCGGGGGCGCTTAGGGGACGTGGGCAGGCTGGCGGATTGAGCAGCCTTTTGGTTAGGCCCTGCTCTCAGGCTTTTCTTGTTCACCGCATGGTAGGCCGTAGTGGTCTTTTACACGTTTTTTTCCTGTGTATTAGGCTGCCCTCTTCAGTTCCATCGGTTCATGCTAGTGCATGCGCCTAGTTGGGCACCTGGTGGGGCATCTATCAGGGTGTTCACACGTACGTGCTTATTTACGCGTGCAATCTGAACAGCCTCATAGGAGCTCAGTTTTTGGACGCTCATTAAGGCACAGTTTTGCATACCTAAATTCGTATTCCTAAATTTTGGGCATCTAGATTTTGCAGTTGTCTCCAGTCGAGATTTGCTGAGCTGCGATGTGGTCCTCTTTACATACCTTTTCCAGGCATTATCGCTTGGATGTGCAGGCCTGGCAGAAGACAGCCTTCGTACATGTGGTTTTGACTGGACCGCGGGCAGCCTCCCACCCTGTTCGGAAGTAGCCTTGGTATATCCCACTGGTTCTGAATCCACCTGTCTGAATGCTAAGAACAGAGAAATTACTACTTACCTGAATTTCCTTTTTCTTTAGTACAGACAGGTGGATCCACTTTCCCACCCCTGTCTGCCAAATGGTTGTGCTATGGTCGTCCTGTGTGGCTGCGTGTTCCAGGTAGTTGTGGTAGGTGTCAAGCCACTCCCTAGGCTAATGTTATTGCACACCTTGTGTGAGCTCAGTGGTTTCCTCTTGACTGAGTACTTGAGTGGTTGTTTGTTAATAATCAAGTTTTTGTTAGTTTGTCCACAGTTGGCTTTTGCAGAGAATACTGGAGGGCTGATATCAGTGCATGGGTGTGTATATATACCGTGATGCCATCTTTGCTCCGTCTCCATCTGCGGGTAGAGGTGCATAACCCACTGGATCTGGAGCCACCTCTCTGTACTAAAGAAAAGGAAATTATCAGGTAAGTAGTAATTTCTCCTTTTTCTGTGCAATAAAACTATTTTGTCTTCCTCTCTGATCTAAAGATATGGATGTTTTCTCAAGCATTCAGCTGATTTAAGCTCTATTTTAGAATAAAGGTTTTTGGGCTGGCTGGTACCATTGTTTTACAGTACTTTTCTTAGCATGTTGTTTTATTATGGAGAGTTGACTGGTTAAATGAGGGTAGGGTAAAGGAGGGCTTGTGTGTGTCAAGGGGGGTGGGATTTTACCTTTTTTTTTTTTCTTGATATGCTTGAATTGTATTGATTTGACATTTTATTGATTGTAACACACTTTTGGTGGTGAGACCTGAAATAAAAATGTATTCTTATTAAAAAAAAAAAAAAAAAAAGAACATTTAAAAAAAAATATATATACTTTGATATAGGCCTCTGATGCAAATGTCTTTATTTCTTTCTTTAACATATTTGTTACCCACCCTTCCAAAGTTCAGGGCAGGTTTCAAGGTAACATACATATTAAGAGGTATGTAATGTTTGAATTGCTGAGTACCTAGTCTAGGATTCTCTTCATAAACAATTCAGACTGCAAGAGGTTTTTGTTCTTCATTCTTTTCAAGCTCCTTATTAAAAATAAATATATAAATAAAATATGCTATGTAAAAAATATACCATAAAAATGTAATTTCACTAGGAATTGTGGTAAGGACCATCCAATATGTAGATTATATATCTTAAAATAGCTGAAAAGTGATACATCCATATTTTGTTGAACATTGTCAGCTATGGTAATTTTACATTTCACACCAGTTCACTTTACTTTAGAAAGATGGTAGCAATAAGGGTCCTCCCTAGCACAGCACTTCTAAGAAGCTCCAAAGCCTTGTATGTCATTGCTAATTAAGATTTTTGTCTGCCCTTCTCTCCTATGAAGGTTGGGGTTTTGAATAGGAATTGTTTGATTTTTGTGGAGGTGTCTCTTGCAGCAATATGGATTCTGTATTTTGAACTTGTAGCCTTCAAAACTCTGTTGCATAATGACTATATCTGTTCATAAAATGGAGGTTTTGTTGCTGTTTCTGCTGTATTCTCCCATGTATGCACTTCCTTCCCCAGTTGTCTGCACTGCTCTCTCCCCAGTCACTCCTGGCTGCCAAAGAGCCATGTGACATGAGGTCTGGTAAGTTGGGATGGGGGAGCCATAGTTTCTGTACTCCCAACCTGCATATCTTTAACATCGGTGCCTCCCTCTGGTTAAGTAAGTGGGATGTAAATTTCTTCAGAATATTAGTGCTGCACATCAGCTGGTGCTCCAACCTCAACCTAAGAGCAGTGCCCAGGTTACTTTCTCCCTTGGAGGCCCTGGAGCACTCTACCCTGCCGTTAAAGGAGAAAGCTCCATGCTCAGGAATGGCTCCAGGGTCCAGATGACATGCTTTTACCTTTCTGCTAGTATTTATGTATTTGTTTGTTTATACTTGATTTCCTGCCGTTCCTTTTGGATGTCAAAGTGCGTTACTATAAAATATTAATAAAGCAATAAACTTGATACTAATGGGCAATGTTCAATTAGCTTGTAATAACTGTGTTCTCTTCACCACAGGTCAGTTCGTTGGAGAGAGCTGCATCTGAGAGCTCTGAGGATTCTGGGACAGTGGATGTGAATTTGAACCTTGTGACAAACCTGCTGGAATCCTACAGTGCCCAGGCTGGACTGGCAGGGCCCACTTCCAACCTCCTGCTAAGCATGGGGGTGCAACTGCCAGATGCCACAGAACCAGACAGCACAATCACAGACTAAAGAGAATGATTTGCTCTATAAATACCAGGCCCTGTGACCCCAGTACTGGGGACATCCATGAGCACAGTCCTGACTGATAACATAACTGAGGACTTTTAGCAGTGATCCAGTATGGAAGCTCTTTGCATATGACATTGTTTCCTACGGAACAGAAGTATTTCCACTTTTTACTGGCAGGAGTTACACTTTTGGTGAAATGTACTCCTGGAATGTAAATGACACTGGAAGTGCACAAGCTTTGGTTTTACTTTTGTAAAGAAAAAGCTTAATTTAAATTAAAGGAAACTACACCCCCAATTTGGATTGACACTTATTCCAAGTGTGGTTGGCAGGGTCTGTGCCAGAAGCTGAGGTATTGAATCTATTCTACTCATGTATCGCCATGTCCTGTGATATCTCATGAAGAGATTCCGTGCAAGAGTCTGTGTCCCATCATTCATATAAGGAATGCCCTGGGCAGGTGCTTCTCCAACACAGTGCACTTAGCAAGGGATCATAGTCTCTGCATTTGTATTTTTTGTTTTTATTTAAATGTCTGTAATGTACTCCACAAGATATAGAGGTGGGGGCTACATGTCTCTTGCATCAGTATACAACTTTTGTTTCTGAATATTACCCACACAAGTGAGCTGTGTCGTTAAACAGTAAGTGCAGAGCCCTGGTTTCCTGCAGCCATTTTCAAAATTCTGCTGTAATTATGTGGTAAATTTGCATAAAGATTCACACCTCTGACTGCAAAAAAACTGATTTATTGAAAACCATTCATGTTTCTTTTACAATGTTTAAACTATATACAAATACAAAATTTACCAAGTACAAAAATATTTATCAACTATAGACATATGTCACTTAGGTTTTGAATTGGCATATGGTACAACCATCCTTTTTGTATTTTCTTGAAAGTCCTTGTCTTTCTGAGAATGAACTTATGTATGCTGAAAAAATCTTCAATATCAGCAGTTTGTCATGTGGTTAATTACACACAAGGATATGTGTGCATATACTAGACACAAAACGGGTTTGAATTAGCCCAAGTTTGAAACGTCAGCAGTAGTGCCAATCATCAAGGCTTCTATCAATCGAATTAATACCCTCTCTGGCAGCTGTGTGACATCAGCAGTTGCAGACTTCCAAAAAATACATCCAAGTCTTTATAGCTTGTTTAAGGTTGACCATACATATTCAGGAGCAAGAAACTTTATATAAAGATGAAATTCTTTTAAAGGGACATCACTCTATCCAGAAATTATATTAAAATAATCTTTGGTTTGATAAGGATTTAAGAAATATTTAAGGGATCAAACATTCTGACTTCTTTCTCTGTCTACTCCAACTTCATTCCTTCCTTCCTGTTGACTTCAGGATAGGAGAAGGGGGGTAGGGGAACAACAGAAATGGTTTCCTGCAGGTTGTTTGTGATGGAAGGGGCTGGAGCAGGAGCTGAGAATGAAGGCAGGCAGGCACCCTGCAGTTCTCTTCAAAAGATTGAACTTTGGGAATGTTGATGTTATGGCAGCAACAAACAAATTATGCAGTTTTCTTTTCATTCAGTCAGACTGTCATTATGTACAGGTTATGCATGCCACCCGGCAGATGGAAACAGATTAACAGGCTCATTGATACCACCCCTTATATACCTCTGTGCGGACACCATCCTGCCAGTATTCTCTGTCTCCAGCAGATGGTGGACATGCATTCCATGCTGTGAACTCCAGAGGTGACAGCTTGCTACTTTCTTCCTCTGTTGAGCCGGCCAAGGCCAGGGGACTTCTAAAAGGGTAAGGATAGTTCTCACACCACTCCATCACCCCCTCTGCGCCTGCCTCTCTCTTCTTTTCTCTTTGACTGTGTAGCTTTAAAAGGCACTCTGTTGGTAAACAATTAAAAAAAACAAACAAACAGGGAAAGGTTCCCAGAGGGCCCTGTCCAGTGATGGTAGCCCACGGCACTGAGGCTCGGGGAACACGGGGGGGGGGGAACACAGGGGGGGGGACACGTTTCAGCTACCTTTTGTGGATTTTTTGTGCAGGACCATGTGCTTATGAGAACCACGAGGGACAGCTAAAATGGTGCCTGCTGATCAGAGCCGGACAAGAACTGCGCTTTGTATAGTCTGTCACCTTCGGTTGGTGCAGGCTGGGAATAGTGTGAAAATCGGCCGGGTGTGTTCACAGCTTGGGGAGAAATGCCTGTCCATGATTTTTGTTGGCAGAAGGGTCTGGTGCCTATGGAACAAGGCCTTGGAAGAGACTCCCTCTCCTCAGAGAAAATCTCCAGTAGCTATGTTAATACCAAGGGGCCCGATAGTGGACCCCCCTCTTTTAAGCCCAGAGTGCCAGCAAGAGTAGGGGAGAAGCTTTGCCCCTGTGTGCTGGTGCACCGGTAGCAGCTGAATCTAGGTTGAATATGTCCTCTTTGTCCTGGGTGGAATGAATGCAGGCCTTTTGCATAGGGCAAGGTGCAGCACAGCCTGAATTGGTTCTTCCTGCCCTTTCATCCCCTGTGCAAATTCTGGGGTGGAAACATGCCCAAAAGGTGCTCGATAAGGATGTGCTAGGAGAGGTCTTCTTTGTATTTAAACATTTTTATTAAGTGAATTCAATAACAGAAACATGTACAACAGTCTCCCACAGTACAGTAAACAAAGTTAAAAACCGGAACTGTTGAGAGAAATCAGCAAATCACAACAGATTTTCCATACGTTAAATAACTGAATCCCCCCCACCCACACACCACCCCTCCTCGGCAACAAAGGGTATACAAATATAGGGTAAATGGCTTTCTCACAGGACAAGCAGGATGGTAGTCCTCACTTTTGGGTGACATCACAGGTTGGGGCCCAATCACAGAACACTTTTGTCAAAGTTTCTAGAACTTTGACTGGCACCTACTGGGCATGCCCAGGATGGCACTAACCCTGCAACCAGCAGGGGTCCCCCTTCAGTCTTCTTTTTTCCGCTCAACAATAGCCATGCGGGTTAAGGAGCTCTACAGAGATTCCTGACAGAAATTTTCCTCACGGAATTACTTCATAATTGAATACCCCTCAGGGATCCCCATGTTGAATTTTTTCTTCCACGGTGGTCCGGTAAGTTTTTTACCCGATTCCAGTCGATTCCCGTCGAGTTCGGCCCTCGCGGCCTACTGGCCGTCGACCACACCGCGGCTAAATTTTTTGAGAGGCCATGGCATCAGGGTTCTGTCGATGCCCCGACTGTACTCGCACAATGTCCATTACCGACCCTCACAAGGTCTGTGTAATGTGTTTAGGCAGCAAGCATGATGTCCTTACTTGCACCAAATGTGCCCTTTTGACACCAAAAGGTCACAAGGCTAGAATGAAGAAAATGGAACTTCTCTTTCGGTCAAAAACTCCGACGCCATCCATAGCATCGACGTTGTCCGAGCCGACACCGTCTGTGTCGCGCCAGCATCGTGTACCGACTGGTGTCCGTCCAGCATCGACGACTCCACGGTTATCGACCCCCTCTGTTCTCCCTCAGGAAAAGGACCAAGGAGATTGGGAAAAGCATCGGCATTGACACCATAGGTCTCAGAACATCACTATCTCCCTAACGCCCTCATTAGTAAACATGGAAGCAAAGAATTAATTTAGTCTTTCTGCAAAGGCCTTATCTTCTATAAGAGCCCCTTTAACCCCTTGGTCATCTAACGGTCCAACTGATTCCCTCACAAGTTTCTTGCTTCGGGTATATTTTAAAAAGTTTTTATTATGAGTTTTTGCCTCTATGACCAACTTCATTTCAAATTCTTTCTTAGCTTGCCTCATCAATGTTTTACACTTAACTTGACAATGCTTATGCTTTTTCTTTTTTTCTTCAGATGGATCCTCCTTCCAATTTTTTAAGGATTTTGTTTGGCTAAAATAGCCTTATTCACTAGGGATGTGAATCGTTTTTTGACGATTTAAAATATCCTCCGATATATTTTAAATCGTCAAAAATCGTTAGGGCCACGATACAATACCAATTCCCCCGATTTATCGTCAAAAAATCGTAAATCGGGGGAAGGGGGAAGGGGGAGGGCAGGAAAACCGCCACACTAAAACCCCCTAAAACCCACCCCCGACCCTTTAAATTAAATCCCCCACCCTCCCGAACCCCCCCCCCAAATGCCTTAAATTACCTGGGGGTCCAGCGGCACACTAAAACCCCCTAAAACCCACCCCCGGCACACTAAAACCCACCCCGACCCTTTAAATTAAATCCCCCACCCTCCCGAACCCCCCCCCCCCCCAAATGCCTTAAATTACCTGGGGGTCCAGCGGCACACTAAAACACCCTAAAACCCACCCCGACCCTTTAAATTAAATTAAATCCCCCACTCCAAATGCCTTAAATTACCTGGGGGTCCGTAGCGGCGGTCATTAGCTTAAATTACCCCCGGGTCCGTAGCTAAATTGGGGGAAGAGGGAGAGCAGGAAATCCGGCACACTAAATCGTGGTGTCTTCAGCCGGCGCCATTTTGCAAAATGGCCGCCGCAAAATGGCGGCGGCCATAGACCAATACGATTCGACGCAGGAGGTCGTTCCGGACCCCCGCTGGACTTTTGGCAAGTCTTGTGGGGGTCAGGAGGCCCCCCCCCAGCTGGCCAAAAGTTCCTGGGGGTCCAGCGGGGACCCTGGAGCGATCTCCTGCCGCGAATCGTTTCCGTACGGAAAATGGCGCCGGCAGGAGATCGACTGCAGGAGGTCGTTCAGTGGAGGTCCGGAACCCTCGCTGAATGACCTCCTGCAGTCGATCTCCTGCCGGTGCCATTTTCCGTACGGAAACGATTCGCGGCAGGAGATCGCTCCAGGGTCCCCGCTGGACCCCCAGGAACTTTTGGCCAGCTGGGGGGGCCTCCTGACCCCCACAAGACTTGCCAAAAGTCCAGCGGGGGTCCGGAACGACCTCCTGCGTCGAATCGTATTGGTCTATGGCCGCCGCCATTTTGCGGCGGCCATTTTGCAAAATGGCGCCGGCTGAAGACACCACGATTTAGTGTGCCGGATTTCCTGCTCTCCCTCTTCCCCCGATTTAGCTACGGACCCGGGGGTAATTTAAGCTAATGACCGCCGCTACGGACCCCCAGGTAATTTAAGGCATTTGGAGTGGGGGATTTAATTTAATTTAAAGGGTCGGGGTGGGTTTTAGGGTGTTTTAGTGTGCCGCTGGACCCCCAGCCATTTTGCGGCGGCCATTTTGCAAAATGGCGCCAGCTGAAGACACCACGATTTAGTGTGCCGGATTTCCTGCTCTCCCCCTTCCCCCGATTTAGCTACGGACCTGGGGGTAATTTAAGCTACGGACCGCCGCTACGGACCCCCAGGTAATTTAAGGCATTTGGGGTGGGGGATTTAATTTAAAGGGTCGGGGTGGGTTTTAGTGTGCCGGGGTGGGTTTTAGGGGGTTTTAGTGTGCCGCTGGACCCCCAGGTGATTTAAGGCATTTGGGGAGGGTGGGGGATTTAATTTAAAGGGTCGGGGGTGGGTTTTAGGGGGTTTTAGTGTGCCGGTTCACGATTTTAACGATTTTAACGATACTCTAAACACCCAAACGGCGATGATACGATTCCCTCCCCCTCCCAGCCGAAATCGATCGTTAAGACGATCGAGGACACGATTCACATCTCTATTATTCACCCCACCTTTTAACCATGTTGGTAATCGTTTTGCCTTCCTTCCTCCTTTCTTAATGCGTGCAAATACATCTGGACTGCACTTCTAACATTGTATTTTTCAAGAATGTCCACGCCTGTTGCACACCTTTAACCTTTGCAGCTGCATCTTTTAGTTTTTTTTCTATTTTTCTCATTTTATCAAAGTTTCCCTTTTGAAATTTTTGAATTAGAGCTGTAGATTTACATACTGTCCCCCTTCCAGTCATTAGTTCAAATTTGTTCATGGTATGATTACTATTGCCAAGTGGCCCCATCATCGTTACCTCTCTAACCAAATCCTGTGTTTCACTAAGAATTAAATCATTTAGTGAAGAAAAGTTTATTTTCCAGCAGTGGTAGCTATGCCCCTGAAAGCTAGGAAATTCTTCACTTCCTTGGCTTATATATGTATTTGGAGAGTTTTCAAGGCTTGGTGCTCAGGGTGACAATGCATGCTGCGACATGCGTCAATTCTGTTGATTTTGGATTTTCTGTAGGAGGGTCTTTCTAAGTATTTAGTCCTTTAATACCTTAAAGGTTCAGGTGGTGGTTCTCTTTTGCTGTAGATCAGGTTCAGGGTAATCTTCTGTCTTCTCATCCTGATGCCTCAGTTTTTTAGGGGCATTAAGCATATTCGATCTTTACTCCATATTTCAGTTCCAATTTGGGATCTAACCCTAGTATTGTCCTTTTTGGCAGGGAAGTAGTTCTCCTCTTTTAAGGGTATTTCATTATTTATTTATTTTTCTTTTATTTAAACATTTTTATATACCGAACGTATTGTAGTCACTTCATGTCGTTTTACAATATGGTTGGGGACCAACCATTATTACTTTGTCCCATAAACACCTTAATCTCTTAAAAATAAAATAAAACCATACTCTAAAATTATGAACCAAATGCTGCCCTTTGGAATTACTAGAAAATGATTAAATAGATTATATACTATACATTACAAAATAATAAAATTTAAATCAAATACAACTTCGTAACTACTATCCTGAATTTAGTTAAGACTAAAAAAAATGTTTAAATTAATTTAAAATTCCATGGGAGAGTTACGTAGATGAGGGATTAGCCTGAAGTTATAGGCATGTTCAAACAACCAAGTTTTAAGCTTTTTCTTGAATGGTTGTATGTTTGCCTCTAATCGGAAGTCGAGTGCAGGAGTTTGAATATGAAGAGAAGCGTTTAACCATTCTATGTTTTCACCATAAATTGATTTGTGAATTAGTCAAACATTTGTACTGAATGCGAAAATGGATGGGCAACCAATGAAGGTCCATCAATGTGGGGGTGATGTGATCAAATTTCCTAGAGTTGGTTAACAGGCGTGCTGCGACATTTTGCAGGAGCTGCAAAGGCCAAATCGATGAAGGGAGACTCATTAAAAGGGCGTTTCATTAGTCAAATTTAGACAGTAAAAAGGCTTATAGAACTGTCCGAAAGTCATTGTCATGCAATAAAGGTTTCAGTTTTTTCAGGATTTGCAGCTTATAAAAGCCGTTTTTAACAATTGATTTTACAAAGGCTGTAAATTAAGTTCACTATCTAGAATACAACCCAAATCCCTGACTTCCTGCTTAATATTATACGAAGGCTGGCATGAACTAATATCCAAGGAGATTGAGTCTGTAACTTTGTTACAAATGAAAAGGAATTCAGTTATAGAATTGTTTAGAGAAAGTGCCATGTGAGTGAGTAGTTGTTTTATGGCATTAAAATAGATTTCCCAGAGTTTCAAGGTGTTGTGTAATGAATCTTTTATTGGAAGAAGGATCTGGACGTCATCTGTGTATATGTAATGGACTAGCCCTAATCCAACCAATAACCTACAAAGTGGGGCCATATAGATATTAAATAAAGTGGGAGACAGGGATGAACCCTGTGGTACCCCTGAATCTAAAGTGACTGTATCTGATTCAGAAGGACCTATTTTTACCCTAAAGGTTCTATTTAAAAAATAGGATTTAAACCAGACAAGGGTTGTTCTTTAAGGCCTATTTCTTGGAGTCTGGAAATCATAGAATCATGATTGATGGTATCAAAGGCCGATGAAATATCCAATAGAATTAATAGATAGGAATTTCCATGATCAAGTCCTCTTAGCATATTATCTGAGAGGGATGTTAGAAGCGTTTCTGTGTTGTGGGATTTTCGAAACCCAAATTGGGATGGGTAGAGCAATTGGTGATTTTCGTGATTTTCCAAGTAAACCATTAGCAATTTTGCTAGAAAAGGGAGAGTGGATATTGGCCAGTAATTTGCAGTTATTGGGATCTAAATTGGGTTTCTTTAATAAAGGCTTAACAACCACACATTTAAGAAAATCAGGAAAACAACCTTCTTCTAAAGAAATATTAATATCATCTGCTAATGGGTGGGCTACTAATTCTGAAACGGATTGAAGCAATTTTATGGAAATGAAGGCTTGCGGATGAGCAGCCGGATTAATCTTCTTAAGAAGATTAACGATTTCTAAAGATGATACAGAATCAAAAGTTGACCAGATAATCACTGGATTCAAAGGAAGTGAAATAACCTGTTTAGGTGCAGTAGCTAAGTTGTTTATGATAGAAAGAATCTTATCTAAGAAAAAATTACCTAAATTGTTAGTTTTATCTTGTAAATTACCAGAAGTTTGAGAAGGACTTTTGGACTTGGTAAGATCCGCAACAAAAGAAAATAAGATCT
The DNA here is from genome assembly GCF_901001135.1 of Rhinatrema bivittatum. Lineage (NCBI taxonomy): Eukaryota > Metazoa > Chordata > Amphibia > Gymnophiona > Rhinatrematidae > Rhinatrema > Rhinatrema bivittatum. The sequence continues at coordinate 134,360,178 of NC_042621.1, read as the reverse complement.
TTGGATTGAACTGAAATTTGTGGATTTTGTCTGAATAAAAGTCCCGTTTAGCTGAATTTATGGCCGATCTGTAATGATGGAGAGCTGCTCTATATAGAGATAAAGTAGACGAGTTGCGGTGTTTATGCCAAGATCTCTCAAGGCATCTTAAAGCCTGTTTAAGAGTTACTAAATGAGCAGAAAACCATGGAGCTTTATGTGTTGCAAAAGGGGTAATCAATTTCCTCAGAGTGAGGCAGAGACTATTAGATAATTCAGACATAATCGATTCCCATGATTTGAAAGCTGTTAATGTGGTCGAAGTGTCTAATTTAGTAAGTGCTTCTGGCAGAGCATTAATAAGATCTGTTTTACAGGGTTTTTTAAATTCAATTTCAAGTTTAGGGGAAACCCTCTCCACAGGAGGAATATTAAAAGACAGAGTGGATGTAATGAGATAGTGATCAGACCAGGGAACTGGCACTCTGTTTGGAAAGACTTTTCTATCAAATGCTTCATTTATAAACATCAGATCTAAAGAATGGCCGGCTTTATGAGTGGCTGTTTTTACAATTTGAGTGAAGCCTAATGCTTCCAAACTAGATAAAACCATCTCACAAGTGGTTGACAAAGGTCGCACATCCATGTGCAAATTAAAATCTCCCAATTCAACTAGAGGTGAACAGTTATGTTCTAAAAGGCCTGGGGAAGTGTACACTAAAAAGATTTGAAGTAATTTAGACTTAAAAAATGCTATCTAGTATTGCGGGGAAATGCTAATATTCTGTTGGGTTAAATGTAAGCTCTTCTGGGCTAGTAGCATTAAACCACCTCCCCTTTTCATGGTAGACCTAGGAATAGAAAAAACATCATATAATGAATGAGGCAGTTGATTAACTAAGACGGAATCTGTAGATTTGAACCAAGTCTCAATAATACCGCAAATGTCTGGTTTGAATTCAATGAGATGATCCAGTAAAACGGGTAGCTTTTTGGTGAGAAACTGAGCATTGATTAACGATAGCGACAAAACAGTTAGGGCCATAGCTTGGCCCTCGAAGTGAGTCGAACTGGAATAAGAGTTCGTTCTTGCATTGATTTTCTGTAGGTCTTCCGGTTACTGGTGACTATACTTTGGATATGAAATTCCTCCATAATGAAGAATTTAAAAGCACTTACAACTAGAGCATGAAAGATCAAGAGCTTGAAATAAAGAATAAACAAACTGCAATAGATGGGAAGACACCCAGGGGAGGCACAAAAGGGGAGCACTAAGGGGTGATCCCCTTAGGCGCGCGGCGCCGACCAAGTCAGCGTCTCACTTTAAAGGGCACCCGCACTCAATGACGTCAGACAGGGAGGGTCGACATATCACGGTGGAGGGCAGACTCAGTCTCTGGGGAGAGTCAGGCAAACAGGAACCAGCAGATGAATGCAGACAGGCAGGCAAATAATCCCAAGCCTCAGTGTGGAATGAAGAGGCAGGACTTCTATGACTGCTTACCTTAAAAACTGTATTCCTTGTTACTACCTGTTCTACTTGCAGGATATCGGAGTTTTGGGTGCTATCTTGCAAGGAACCTTTGTGATAATTAAACAGGATAGGGTTCAACTTCGCACAGTCCTTTCTTTTCTTCCGAAGATTGTGTTGGGCTTTCACCTGAATCAGTCCATTTCTTTTCCTTTGTTTGATAGGCAGACAGATGTGGCGGACTATGCACTCCTTCATCCCTTGGACATGTGGATGCATCTTTTGAAGTACCGCAAGGTCACCAATGCTTTCTGGAGATTTGATTATCTTTTTGTGCTGTATGGGTGGCATACAGAAAGGCAAGGCAACCTCTAGGATATGGTAGCTTGCTGGATCAAAGAGGTGATTATAACTGTGCATGTCAATTCTGGTGTTCCTTTGCCAAAGCAGATTCAGGCTCATTTCACCAGGGCACAGGGTACTTTGTGGGCAGTGTTGCAGTAGTGTCTCCTTTGGTGATTAGCAGAACGGCAACTTAGTCTTCCCTGCATACTATCTCTAGACCAGGGCTTCCCAAACCTGTCCTGGGGACCCCATAGACAGCTGGATTTTCAGGATATCCATAATGAATATGTATAAGATGCATTTCATATACTGAGTCTCCAAGTTTATCTTGTGCATATTCATTATGGATATCCTAAAAACTGGTCTGGCTATGGGGTCCCCAGGACAAGTTTGGGACGTCCTTCTCTAGACACTATTGCCTGGATGTCAGAGGGAGGAAGTCTTTCTTCCCTAAGCAGTGTTCTGGGGGGGGGGGGGGGGGGCTCATGAGCATCCTGCCTTGTTAAGGAGTAGCTTAGGTACATCTTGTTCATATAGACTAGTCTGATTGGATGAAGAGGAAGGTGAAATTTACTTCTTACCTGATAATTTTCTTTCCTTGAATACAGTCAGACCAGTCCATGACCCTCTCTATGCTGCTATTTGTTGCTGCGGTCTTAATGTTTTTCCGTCTTTATAGAGGCTGTTTGTTGTGGGCATCTCAGAGGTGGAGTCCATACTTTGTCCCTTTGATGGGCTATGATTCCTATATTCCTGTTTCTGCTTCCTTATTCTTCTGGAAGTCCCTGGTTAAAAAAAAAGTATGGTAAATTGTTGGTTGTATTCAAGTTTGTCCACATTTAGCTTTTTACGGAAATACTGGCAGGCTGGTGTCAGCACGGAGGTATATAAGGGGTGAGGACGGCGAGTTTGTTGACCTCTATCTCCATCTACTGGTTGGCTTGCTTAATCCTTTCCTATGGACTCATCTGAATGTATTCAAGGAAAGGAGATTATCTAATAAGTAATTTCATCTCCCTCCATGACCACACAGTTGCAAGCCATAGGGCACTGAAAATATAACATAGGAGGTGAAATCTGTTTCCTACAGCAAAAAAGGGGTTTTCTGGATAGGCACTGAATTTCATTTAAGAATACAAAAGTTTTTTGTTTTTTTTGGTTTTTTTTTAAATCAGTGGAAGAAAATATAGGTACAAACCAATAGAAATCAATTATAGAGATGACTGTGTTTGTGAACCAAATTTTCAATAAAGGAGCATCTCTGTCTAACACTCAATTTCAATATGTCTGCAGGAAAAATACAATCAACTTGAAAAATCTCACTATTTCTATTTTTATATTTTTATAATAGGTGGAAAAGCCAGTTTCTTAGTGTTCAGTCCGATTAATCCAGAACAAGTGGGTTATGCAGATAGAGATGGAGCAAACTGATGTCACAGTATATACACCTCTGCAGTGACATCAGCCTGCCAGTATTCTCCATCTCCAACAGATGGTGGACGTGCATCTCCCTCGTGGGGATTGCTTTGATTTAAATAAATAAATAAAATAAAATAAATAAAATAAAATAAAGTCGCCCCGCCCTCCTGTGGTGATACCAAAAGGTCCATCCCAGTTGAGAATTCCTGAGGTGATTTCCATGGTCCCTTAGATGAGTGCCTTGGCCTGGTAGCTGGTTTTCAGCCGGACTTAGCTGTTAAGCAATGGGTCCCGGAAGCCAAGCGTGGTGGTGATGGCATATGCCCTCTCTCTCCGCAGCTGGAGAGACCGTCTTTGTACTCAGCCAGGTGAGGCTGAGCTCAGGTAAGTTTAAAAAATAATAATACAAAGACAGAAGGAAGGACTTTTGCTGTAGGGCTTCCTCCTTCCCCCTGTCTCCATGCTCAGTGTGCCGTTCCAAGGTTCGTCCCACTCCGTGGGAGGTCAAGGGACGTGGGCAGCCTGGCGGGTTGAGCAGCCTCTGTAGGCTAGGCCCCGCAATGAGGCTTTTTCACTGCGCACTGCGTGTGGGCCTCAAAAGCATTTCACGCACTCTCTTTAGGCTGCCCTCTATAGGATTGTTGGTTCGATGTATTCGTCTAGCTATGCATCCAAGGTGTGCATCCAGTTTTTGAACACTTAGGCAGGCCTAGTAGTCTGTCCAAGTTGAGCGGCGCCTTAAGTAGCCGTCCGCTTACCTGTGTGCACAAGTTGAACTATGCGCTTAAATATTTACAGCGCCTATCCTAGGGATGCCTAAGTCTTGCACGCCTAGGCATTGAGACATCTAGTTATTGAATGCCTAAGTTTTGGATGCCTAAAAAAAAAGAATCTAGACGCACGCCTCTGGCCGCCGATCAGCATGCTGCTGGTCTAATGGCACCTATATCTAAGAAACCTAAGCACCTTTCTACACTGCCTGTAATATTCAGGCATCTCATCCAGGAGTGGCCGCTGACTTGTCAGCGCTGTTTGGAGGCTCAGGAAGAATTAACTTCCTCTGATTTCATTAAACTTGGTTCTTCCCAGCCAGATGTAGGTCTGGGTAAAGACTTATCAGGTGGGGCACCTGATTTTGGAATTTCCCTAACTGGTTCTTCGCAGGGGAAGACAGCTCAGGGAGTGCGCTTCAGTGCCTCCTGGTCTACATACTTCCACATTTTCATGGGTAGAATTTTTCCAGGTATTGCCATCTTTTCTTCAGGCGCAGTCCTCAGCCCTGTCCAATGCTTCCAGGGCAGAGTCGCAGGTACAAACCTTGTCTTGACCTACTGTTAAGCGCTGGAGTACTCTTAGAGTGGCAGTGGGACTGCCCAATAGAGATCCAGATGGCATGGATGATGACGCCGAACCTGAGACTTGAGGATGGTGAAATTCCTCCAGGATTAGAACTGTATAGGACTATGCTACAGTTCTTCCATAGAGACCTTGAAATGCTGGGAATGCCTGGGGCAGATTCCATGTCTGAACCAAAGAAAAATCACATTTTGGTTCATCTGTGTAAAACCTCTTATTTTTTCCCTGTAATGGAGGGCATTCAAGAATTGATTTATCTTGAGTGGGGTACCCCAGAAGCTAATTTCAAAGGAGGTCGGGTTTTGGAAGGCCTGTACGCTCTGGATCCAGTGGTGAGAGAGCGTTTAGGTTTTCAGAAGGTGGATGCATTTGTATGTGCAGTCTCCAAGCAGACGACTATCCCCATAGAGGAAGGTGCGGCCTTAAAGGATGTACACGATAGGAGGATTGAAACTATCCTTAAGCAGGCATTTGAAGCAGTGGCAATGGCTTTACAAATAGCTTCTTGTTCCCTGGTGGTTCACTCTTGTTTACTTCTCTCTCAAGAGGTTGATGATTCTGGGATAAATTCCAGGGCAGTTATGGAGCCAACAGCCACCTTCTTGGCAGATGCAAGCTGCGATTTGATCCGCACCTCAGCCAGAGGTATGGCTTCGGTAATAGCAGCCAGGCATCAGGTTATGGTTCAGAAATTGGTTGGCTGATGCGATCTCCAAAATTGCCCTTTAAATGCTTGCTCTTCTTTGGGAGCGAGTTGGAGAAACTGGTCAGTAAGTGGGGCGAATCACCAGTTCCTTGATTACTAGAGGATCAGAAGCAGATACCATGCTGATTTAGTCTGAGAGCTCGTGCTAGGGGATCCAAGTTTTTTCGACCCTATAGAGTAGTGACCTTTCAGAAGACTTGACCTTTTGGCAGGTCTCAGTCCTTTCATCCCAGACAGCTCAGAAGGGGCTCGGGTAGTCCTGAACCTCCCAATGAAGGCTTGCTGACCCACCCCTAGGAACAGGAGATGGGGGACGCCTCTGTCTCTTCTATCAGGTGGGTCGAGATCACATTGGATCAATGGGACCTGGAAGTGATACGAGAAGGAAATGCGCTGGAGTTTCGCAGTATTCCTCGGGACGTGTTCATTGTTTCTCCATGCCACTCCCCACAGAAGAAGCAGGCAGTGGAGGATACATTGGAAAAGGCTCCTCAGTCTGAGGGCTGTGATTCCGGTGCCCATGAATCAAAAAATTCAGGGTGATATTCAATTTATTTCGTTGTGCACAAGAAAGAGGGATCCTTTCATCCCATTCTGGATCTCAAAGGTGTCAAATGTAATCTGCAGGTGACATATTTTCACATGGAGACCTTGCGCTTGGTGATAATGGCCGTGCAATTGGGGACATTTCTGACCTCTTTGGACCTGTCCAAAGTGTATCTTCACGTTCCCATTCAACTAGAACATCGCTTTATGTGGTTTACAGTTCTGGAATTCCATTACCAGTTTCCGGCCCTACCTTTTGGTGTGATCACCACTCCCAGGACCTTTTCTAAGGTAATGGTGGTTACTGCGGCAGAATCGAGACAGGATGGTATCCTAGTACACCCATATTTAGACGACTGGCTGATTCGAGCCCAGTCACTGAAAGAGAGCTGCCTGGTGACATAGAAGGTGCTCTCCCTGTTGCAGGAGCTCGGCTGGGCAGTGATCCTGGCCAAGAGCAGTCTTCAGCCTTCTCAGTCATTGGAATACCTTGAGGTTCAGTTCAACACAAAGCAGGGCAAGGTTTTCCTGTCAGAAGCTCATATTCAGAATTTGATGGCACAGCTATGTCTATTGATGAACCCGACCATATGGTTCTACCTGCAGGGACTTGGTTTATTGGCGGCGACCCTGGAAGTGGTACCATGGGAGAGAGCACATATGCTTTCTCTTCTGTGTTCCCTGTTGTCTCGGTGGAACCTGCAGTCTCTGGACTATTCGATTCGGCTCCACCTGCCAATGGAGATCTTCTGACTGCAGTGGTGGCTACAGCTGGATCATTTAAGGAAGGGAATTTCCCTAGCACCACCAGACTGGCTAGTACTGACGACAGGTGTGAGCCTCCATGGTTGGGGAGCTCACTGTCAGGAGCTGACAGCACAAGAGCGCTGGGATGCAGAAGAGTCTCTCTGGAATATCAATCGTTTGGACGACAGGGCAGTCCAGCTAGCATGTTTGCAGTTCAGCGACAGGCTTCAGGATCAAGCAGTCCAGATAATGTTGGACAACGCAACAACTGTGGCTTACATAAATCAGCAGGGAGGAACCAAGAGCCAACAAGTGTCGCAGGAGATAGATCAAATTATGGAATGGGCCAAACTACATCATCAGATGATCTCAGCCTCATATATAGCAGGAAAAGACAATGTAAGAACAGACTTTCTCATCAGGACCCAGGAGATTGGATGCTATCAAACAAGGCTTTTCAGATGATCCTGGATCACTGAGGTCTCCCGTTTCTAGACCTGCTGGCAACTTCTTGCAATGTGAAAGTTATACAATTCTTCAGTCGCAGGAATGATCCAAAGTCATTGGGGATCGATGCTTTGGTGCAGGAGTAGCCAGAAGACAAGCTGCTATATGCCTTTCCTCCATGGCCCATGTTGGGCAGATTAGTCTGAAGGATCGAGTACACAGAGGGATGGTGCTCTTGGTTGCTCCAGATTGGCCCAGGAGACCGTGGTATGCGGATCTGTGGCAGTTCCTGGTAGAATCGCCCCTTCGGCTTCCGGCACACAGGGATCTTTTGTGGCAGGGTCCTATTCTTCACGAAGATCCATCTCAATTTTGTCTTAACGGTAAGGCCCTTGAAAGGGCTTGCTTGCTGAAACATGGGTACTCTGCAGCAGTGATTTCCACCTTGCTAAGAGCTATAAAGTTCTTCACGTCCTTGGCCTATGTGCAGGTTTGGCAAGTGTTTGAGGCCTGGTGTGAGGATCAAGGTACTTTTTCCTTGTTCGGTCAAATTACGCTTAATATGGAATTTTTGCAGGATGACTTGAATTAAGGCTTGGTACAATACACAATGAAGGAATATATATCTTTTCTCTTGAATCTTATATCTAAACTCAACATATAGAGAAAATGTACAATTAATATATTAATCCCACATTTATTGAAATATATTTATTGAAATATAATGTTACAAAACCTAACTATACATTGTTCTGTCCCCAGCAGTGGGTACATGTTTGTATCTGTTTATACATTGCAGTTTAACTGTGTCTAGTAGGGATGTGAATCGTTTTAGGACGATTAAAATTATCGTCCGATAATTTTAATATCGTCTTAAACCGTTATGGAACACAATACAATAGAGATTCTAACGATTTATCGTTATAAATCGTTAGAATCGTGAGCCGGCACACTAAAACCCCCTAAAACCCACCCCCGACCCTTTAAATTAAATCCCCCACCCTCCCGAACCCCCCCCCAAATGACTTAAATAACCTGCGGGTCCAGCGGCGGTCCGGAACGGCAGCGGTCCGGAACGGGCTTCTGCTCCTGAATCTTGTTGTCTTCAGCCGGCGCCATTTTCCAAAATGGCGCCGAAAAATGGCGGCGGCCATAGACGAACACGATTGGACGGCAGGAGGTTCTTCCGGACCCCCGCTGGACTTTTGGCAAGTCTCGTGGGGGTCAGGAGGCCCCCCACAAGCTGGCCAAAAGTTCCTGGAGGTCCAGCGGGGGTCAGGGAGCGATTTCCCGCCGCGAATCGTTTTCGTACGGAAAATGGCGCCGGCAGGAGATCGACTGCAGGAGGTTGTTCAGCGAGGCTCGCTGAACGACCTCCTGCAGTTGATCTCCTGCCGGCGCCATTTTCCGTACGAAAACGATTCGCGGCGGGAAATCGCTCCCTGACCCCCGCTGGACCTCCAGGAACTTTTGGCCAGCTTGTGGGGGGCCTCCTGACCCCCACGAGACTTGCCAAAAGTCCAGCGGGGGTCCGGAAGGACCTCCTGCCGTCCAATCGTGTTCGTCTATGGCCGCCGCCATTTTTCGGCGCCATTTTGGAAAATGGCGCCGGCTGAAGACAACAAGATTCAGGAGCAGGAGCCCGTTCCGGACCGCCGCTGGACCCGCAGGTTATTTAAGTCATTTGGGGGGGGTTCGGGAGGGTGGGGGATTTAATTTAAAGGGTCGGGGGTGGGTTTTAGGGGGTTTTAATGTGCCGGTTTTGCGATTTTTAGATTTTTAGATTTTTCACGATTTTTCACGATATTTTACCCCCCCAAACGGCAACAATACGATTCCCTCCCCCTCCCAGCCGAAATCGATCGTTAAGACGATCGAGGACACGATTCACATCCCTAGTGTCTAGTGCAGTCCTTCCTTCGGTGAACTCTTAACATTGAAACACTTTTTGTTTATTTATTTATTTAGATTTATATTCTGCTTTTTGCACTTTTTCAGCGCTTCAAAGTGGATGATGCCTAGATCTCTTTCCTGGATGGTACCTTCTAATATGGAACCTAACAACATATAACTATAGCAAGGGTTGTTATTTTTCCCTATATGCATCACCTTGCATTTGACCACATTAAATTTCATCTGCCATTTGGATGCCCAATCTTCCAGTCTCGCAAGGTCCTCCTGTAATGTATTACAATCTGCTTGTAATTTAACTACTCTGAATAATTGTGTATCATCTGCAAATTTGATCAGCTCATTTGTTGTACCCTTTCCAGATAATTTATAAATATATTAAAAAGCACCGGTCCAGGTACAGATTGCTGAGGCACTCCATTGTTTATCTTTCTCCACTATGAAAACAGACCATTTAATCCTATTCTGTTTCCTGTCTTTTAACCAGTTTGATATCCACAAAAGGACATTGCTTCCTAGCCCATGATGTTTTAGTTTTCGTAGAAGCCTCTCATGAGGGACTTTGTCAAATGATTTCTGAAAATCCAAATACCTGTTCACCTTTGTCCGCATGTTTATTCACCCCTTCAAAAATATGTAGGAAATTTGTGAGGCAAGACATCTCTTGGGTAAATCCATGCTGGTTGTGTCCCATTAAACCATGTCTTATCTAAATGTTCTGTGATTTTATTCTTTATCATAGTTTCCATGATTTTTCCTGGCACTGAAGTCAGGCCCATTGGTCTATAGTTTCCCCTGGAACCCTTTTTATATATCAGGGTTACATCTTCAGATATAACAGATGATTTTAACAATAGGTTACCAATTAATTGTAATAGGTCTGAAATTTCATTTTTTAGTTTTTTCAGAACCCTGGGCTGTATACCATTTGGTTCAGGTGATTTACTACTCTTCAGTTGTTCAGTCTGGCCTATTACATCTTCCAGGTTCACTGTGATTTGGTTCAGCTCATCTGAATTGTCACCCTTGAAAACCATCTCCAGAATGGGTATCTCCCAAATATCCTCTTCAGTAAACACCAAAGCAAAGAATGAATTTAATCTTTCAGCAATGGCCTTATCTTCCCTAAATGCCCTTTTAACCCCTCTATCATCTAACAGACTCCCTTGCAGGCTTTCTGCTTCAAGCATATTTTTAAAAGTTTTTATTGTGAGCTTTTGCTGCTACAGCCAACTTCTTTACAAATTCTCTCTTAGCCTGGCTTATTAATGTCTTACATTTAATTTGCCAATGATTTTGCTTTCTTATTTTCTTCTGGTGGATCCTTCTTCCAATTTTTGAATGAAGATCTTTTGGCTAAAATAGCCTCTTTCACCTCACTATTTGACCTTCCTTCTACATTTCTTAATGCATGGAATGCATCTGGACTGTGCTTCTAAGATGGTATTTTTTAATAATGTCTACACCTGTTGTACCCTCTTAACCTTTATAGCTGCACCTTTCATTTTTTATAAACTATTTTTCTCATTTTATCAACGTTTCTCTTTTGAAAGTTTAGTGTTAGAGCCATGGGTTTACTTATTGCCAAGCGGCCCACTACAGTTACCTCTCTCACCAAATCCTGAGCTCCACTGAGAATTAGATCTAAAATTGCTCCCTCTCTTGTTGATTCCTGAACCAATTGCTCTATAAAACTGTCATTTATTTTAGCTAGGAACTTTATCTCTCTAGCATGTCCTGATGTTACATTTACTCAGTCAATAGTGAGGTACCTGAAATCTCCCATTATTACTGCACTAGCAATTTGGTTAGCTTACATAATTTCTCTTACCATTTCACTGTCTCATCATTTTGGCCAGGTGCACTGTAGAATACTCCTATTGCTATACTCTTCCCCAACATGCAAGGGATTTTTACCCTTAAAGATTCAATTGTGCATTTAATCTCTTGCAGGATCTTTATCCTATTGGCCTCTATGCCATCCCTGACATAAAGTGCCACCCTGCCACCAAGTTGCTCTTCTGTCATTGAGATTAATTTGTATCCTGGTTTAGTACTGTCCCTTTGGTTATCCTCCTTCCACTGTGTCTCTGAGATGCCATTTAAGTCTGTTATCATTCACAAATTGAAGTTTAAAATACAAAAAAAAAAAAAAGACTTTAGAGCACTGGAGCATGCTAATACCAGGAGCTACTGCCAGGGGGGGAGGGCTGCACCCTGCCTGTGGGCTTTTTCCAAGGACTGGGGCCATGTGTGTTTCTCCCAGTATGGACAGAAGAGCTAGCAAAGTAAAAATGGGTGGGGTGAGGGCATGTCCTTTCATGGATTGGAAACTGGCTAAAAGACAGGAAACAGAGAGTAGGATTAAATGGACAATTTTCTCAGTGGAAGGGAGTGGGCAGTGGAGTGCCTCAGGGATCTGTATTGGAACCCTTACTTTTCAATATATTTATAAATGATCTGGAAAGAAATACGACGAGTGAGATAATCAAATCTGCAGATGACACAAAATTGTTCAGAGTAGTTAAATCACAAGCAGATTGTGATAAATTGCAGGAAGACCTTGTGAGACTGGACAATTGGGCATCCAAATGGCAGATGAAATTTAATGTGGATAAGTGCAAGGTGATGCATATAGGGAAAAATAACCCATGCCATAGTTATACAATGTTAAGTTCCATATTAGGTGCTACAACCCAAGAAAGAGATCTAGGTGTCATACTGGATAACACATTGAAATCGTCGGTTCAGTGTGCTGCGGCAGTCAAAAAAGCAAACAGAATGTTGGGAATTATTAGAAAGGGAATGGTGAATAAAACGGAAAATGTCATAATGCCTCTGTATCGCTCCATGGTGAGACCACACCTTGAATACTGTGTACAATTCTGGTCGCCGCATCTCAAAAAAGATATAATTGCGATGGAGAAGGTACAGAGAAGGGAAACCAAAATGATAAGGGGAATGGAACATCTCCCCTATGAGGAAAGACTAAAGAGGTTAGGACTTTTTGCTTGGAGAAGAGATGGCTGAGGGGGATATGATAGAGATGTTTAAAATCATGAGAGGTCTAGAACGGGTAGATGTGAATCGGTTATTTACTCTTTCAGATAGTAGAAAGACTAGGGGGGGGACTCCCTGAAGTTAGCATGGGGCACATTTAAAACTAATCGGAGAAAGTTCTTTTTTACTCAATGCACAATTAAACTCTGGAATTTGTTGCCAGAGGATGTGGTTAGTGCAGTTAGTATAGCTGTGTTTAAAAAAGGATTGGATAAGTTCTTGGAGGAGAAGCCCATTTCCTGCTATTAAGTTCACCTAGAGAATAGCCACTGCCATTAGCAATGGTAACATGAGTTTTTGGGTACTTGCTAGGTTCTTGTGGCCTGGATTGGCAACTGTTGGAAGCAGGATGCTGGGCTTGATGGACCCTTGGTTTGACCCAGTATGGCATTTTCTTATGTTCTTATGAAGTGGGTGGGCCGGGCCACCGCCTTTAGGTGCTGACCTTCTGAAGCTTGCACTGGCAGCTAGTCAGGCCCTGCAACTGACTACTGCTTGGAAGGTAAGTTTTGCAACAAAAAAAACAGTCACATAGAGGGGTTTTAGAGGTCGGGGTGGAGAGGGGAAAAGGGAGGTAGGGGTTAAGGAAGTTCCCTCCTTTTCTGCTCCAATAAAAGCAAAAGCCTGATTCCATCGCTGTACGTTTTTAAGAACATGCCCCCCTGGCCCACACAAGTTAGCCCTCATGCATGTACCAATATAAAATTGGGCATGCATGTATGCAGAGGTAGCAGATTTTATAACATAGGCCCATTGGCGCGCGCATCTTATAAAATCGCGTGTCCGGGAACCGGGTACTTGCGAACGCCTGCACGGTTATTTTAAAATTTACCTTTAAATGTTTGTTTGGTTAGCTCACGCCTTTTCATTGTTAGCTCAAGGTGAGTTTCATTCAGATACTAGAGGTATTTCATTGTCCCCAGAGGATTTAGAGTCTGGTAGGAAGTTTAAAAAAGTCTGTTAAAGCCTGAGTTGGAAGAGATTACATTAGTTAGGATATAATAGCAGGAAACTAAATTACGGGGATTCTGTATATAGGTGGTTGGGAGGGGAACAGAGAAAACCCAGCGTGTGATAAAGATTGTTAGATATGCTGCTACCTCTGCGATCTCAAATACAGGTGAGGCTGACTGCGGGCAGCGTGCTTTAAAAAAAAAAAGTGTGTGCATGTTTATGTTTAGAGTTCCTTCACACCCGCGTCACGTGAGTAAGGCGTCTGCGTCTGGCGGAGAGGGGCAGACGTCTAGTCCTAGTGCGGGGCATACGGCGAAGTTTCTCTGCGCAAGCGTGTTTTTAGGGTGCAGAAGTGGAAGGCAGCGTTCTTGCTTGTGTGCGCGTTCTCACGTAAGCGGTCGGCCGCAGTCCAGCTCTGTGGTAGCCCCTTAGAGACGAGGAGGAGTCACGCGGGGGCCAGCACGTATAAAACAGGGCCGGGCGTGGAGGCCTGACTTTCTTTTTAGAAGCCTGGTAAGTGGCTGCCAAGTAGCGACTGGTTGCTGTCAGCGGCGAGAAGGAACAGGTGAGGAACCGTGCAGTGGGGGGTGGGGGGCAGTTAAAAGTGTGGGTAGAAACGGTCGTTTATTTCCTGTAGACGTGTGCAGCAGTCTCCGCGTACGCCGGCTGGCTGCTCGTCCATTCGGTGAGGAGGGGGCTGCAGCGCTTCTCTTTTCTGGGAGAGCTAGGAAGTGCTGCAGATGTGGTTTTCCCCAGCTTCTTCCCCCCTCGCTCTCTTTTTTTTTTTTTTTTTTTTCTTTCTGCTAACTGTAGTACGAGCTGCAGTCTCTTCCTGGCTATCAGCTGGGGCAGGAGAGCGTCACGGTGTTCCCGCAGCTTTAGACGGTATCTCGGCTCTCTCCCTAGCAACTGGGGCCCACGCTGGAATGCGAATGGGGTAGACATGTGCAGGGCCTGCGCGCTTAGCCATACGGTGCCACGTTAACGTCGGTAGAGGGTCAGGTGGGAAGCTTTTCGGCCTTTTGTTTAACTGGCCACGACCTCGAAGATTTCGGTAATGAGTTCAGAGAAAGGGTCTCGGCGCTTGTTAAGTCTCCTCTTCAAAGCTTAGGACTACAGGAGTAAAGCGAAAAAGTGGGGCCGGGTTTACTTCTCCTCCCACTAGCTACAGAATGGGCGTGAGGAAGCCTCAGTCAGTTAGGCCCACCTTGCGGCTTATTGAAATGGGTAAATTCCGCAGAAATGGGGGAGTCTGAAGCCTTTCTTTTGGGGGATATTTTGGCTTCTCAGTCTGTGCAGTGCTGCGAACATTTAGCAGTTTAAGCAGTTGTGGTAAAATGAGAGAAAATTACTTTTTCAACCTGATTTCATAAAAAACTTATCTGTTCTATTCAAAAACATCAACACGCTTCAGCGGGGAGTTATAGCTATCTCGGGAAGGGGCATTACGGTCGGTTCTTGGGCTTTGTGGTCGCGGGTTGCTTCCACTTTCCTATATTTACTCTGAGATCCCCCTTCCCAATAGCGCAGCCTGTTCTCCTTCAAGTCCGCTTTTCAGTATTAAGGCGGTTAAAGAGATCGGAGATGAGATTTTGGTTCCTTCACTGTGCGAGTCTTTGAGCAGGCTCTCTAGCATAATTTGCTCCGCAGGGGAAAGCTAACATTGAATCTGCAGTGGGGGGTGGCAGGCAGGGAAGCTCCTGGACATGCGATGAACTTTATTTTGTGACCATATCACCGGGGCTTCATTTGCCCTGGAGTCGGGACGTAAAAGCGGGTCTCGAGCCCCTACTGTTTCCGCCGAAAGCAGATCCGTGGCCGCACAAATTAGCGGTTTGTAAATTATTTGTGCTCGTTTGCACGTGTAGTGTTATAGGCTTTGGAAAAGCCTCGGGCGCTGTGGGTTGTGCAAGAGAGGAGATGCTAAGCAACGTCTGAAATGTTACGCTATCGCAGCTGAGTGTGATGAGGGGGGAGGGCGTAGGCGGGGGTAAATCTAGAACTTTCTTGAAAGTTCATGCTATAGTCAACTGGACCTGAACCTCTGGTGGGAGAAATGACTTCAGGCGGGGGCGAGTCAGGCAGGAAAGTGTCTGTGGGCTGTTCCCTGACACGGTAGCAGATGTCGGAAGAGGATTCCCATATGGCTAGAGGATGGAGGAGGGGAGAGAGAAATACGTGGCAGCACATTCATGTACCCCTGAAGACTTCCATAGAGCCGCGCTTTTACTTCTATGGTCGCCTTTTTTTTTAATAGTCTTCATTAATGTTGAGCGTTTTTCCTTCAATCCAACTGTATCCTGGCCTGCAATTCTTATTGTTTTCGTTCTTCAGGGTTATGAAAGTTCCCTTTTTTGTTAAATTTCGTGCCTGAGATGAGACCATTTTTTTTCTTCTTTAAAGTTCCTTTTGTATATCTAGCAAGTTACAACAATGGTGTAATGAATAGAGCTGAAAGAGATTACTTTTAGAGGGATGACACTGCATACTGTAACAAACTCCCTAAATAAAGATGTTTCTGTATTTTTGTCTGCCTTATTAAACCTCTTTATTCCAATATCTGCCTGTTCATTGCATACTCAAGAATAGGTTATGGTTAATCAAAATTATTTTTTGAACATTTGCAAATCTTAGTCTTGTCTTTATTAGAGGAGTCTCACTTTGTACAGATGTTACTTGCACACAAAAGAACCAATGAGACATGCTAAATAAGACAATGAATCTTTGCAGGTTTTCCAAAAATTAGACTGGAATAAAGTGGTCTCTTTGCACCACATGTCTGCAGCTCATGGTGCAAATGAGAAGAGAAATGTTCTATGCTGTCATCTTCAGGACTTATATCACTGGTAACAGGTTTTTTTTTTGTTTCCTTCAGGCTTTTTGGTGTTCCAAATAGATTTTTTGATGCTGATCACAGATACTACTTTGAAATTTGTACATCACGTAATGTTTTTGAGAATTGGCCAATTTTGTTACAGTAATTGTGAAATTTTAAAACATAATCTCATGTACATATATTTCCTTGCTGGACAGTTTTTATGATTTTTAAAATTCGTGTCATATTTTTGATGGCCATAAGCAACGTAACATGAAACAGTAACTTTTTAAAAAAATACATCAAGAAACTCTGCCTGATCTTGCCAGAATTTGCTTGGGCAAGCCCCAGCTCTGTTGCAAAATTCCAACTTGTTTTCATGACAACGTAGCCTTATATAAGCAGCAGCAATGAGTAGTCCCCTTTGCAACGTCTGTGTAAATGAGCAAATTGTGTCGCTAAAACTGAGTTTAAAGCTTGTGGATTTAATTTCATATACTCTATGAAATGTTGCGCCAATGTCGTAATAGCCGTGACATGTTTTGTTACATCTGTGGTGAGTTTACTCTGAAAGCACAGAAAAGGAGTATGACTGCACTCAAGAAGGCATATGAGTTATGCTTTGGGTGCAAAATTGGTGACCAGGACAGAGCATGGGCTCCTCAAATATGTTGCGCATCTTGTGCCAGTAGTCTGCGAGCTTGGCTGAAAGGTGTGCGACCATCCATGCCGTTTGCCATCCCAATGATATGGAGGGAACAGAAAGATCACATAACTGACTGTTACTTCTGCATGATGAATGTGACAGAATACTCAAAGAACAGGAAGTTTGAGTACCAAACCTTGCATCGGCAGTGAGATCAGTGCCGCATGACGGCAGTCTTCCTGTTCCAAAACCACCAGAGGTGTGGACACTTGATGAGGTAGGCGATGATGGCGAGCCTTCGCAGATGGAAGCTGCAGCTGATCCTGACTTTGTGCCATCAACATCCAGCGATCCTCATTTAATATCTGTCAGAGCTGAACGATCTGGTCAGAGATTTGGCTTTATCGAAGAGTCAGGCGGAGCTGTTTGGGTCCAGGTCAAGGTACAAATTATATCGCAATGATAGGGAGGATCAACTTGGTGGGGGTGTGGCACTTTATGTCCGGGAGGGTATAGAGTCCAACAGGATAAAGATCATACAAGAGAGTAAATGCTCAGTAGAATCTATATGGGTAGAAATCCCATGTGTGTTGGGTAAGAGTATAGTGATAGGAGTATACTACAGTCCACCTGGACAAAATGGTCAGACAGATGATAAAATGTTAAGAGAAATCAGGGAAGCAAACCAATATGGCAGTGCAATAATAATGGGAGATTTCAATTACCCCAATATTGACTGGGTAAATGTAACATCAGGACTTGCTAGAGACATAAAGTTCCTGGATGTAATAAATGATTGCTTCATGGAGCAATTGGTTAAGGAACCAACAAGAGGGAGCTATTTTTTAGATTTAATTCTTAGTGGAACGCAAGATTTGGTGAAAGAAGTAACGGTGGTGGGGCCACTTGGCAACAGTGATCATAACATGATCAAATTTAAACTAATAACTGGAAGGGGGACAATAAGTAAATCTGCAGCTCTAACACTAAATTTTAAAAAGGGAAACTTTGATAAAATGAGGAAAATAGAAAAAAACTGAAATGTGCAGCTGCAAAGGTAAAGTGTTCAACAGGCTTGGACATTGTTTAAAAATACAATCCTAGAGGTGCAGTCCATATGTATTCCTCGCATTAAGAAAGGTGGAAGGAAGGCAAAACGATTACCGTCATGGTTAAAAGGTGAGGTGAAAGAGGCTATTTTAGCCAAAAAAAATCCTTCAAAAATTGGAAGAAGGATCCATCTGAAGAAAATAGGATAAAACATAAGCATTGTCAAGGTAAGTGTAAAACATTGATAAGACAGGCGAAGAGAGAATTTGAAATGAAGTTTGCCATAGAGGCAAAAACTCATAATAAAACTTTTTAAAATATATTCAAAGCAAGAAACCTGTGAGGGAGTCGGTTGGACCATTAGATGACAGAGGGGTTAAAGGGGCTCTTAGGGAAGATAAGGCCATTGCAGAAAGACTAAATGAATTATTTGCCTCCGTGTTTACTAATGAGGATGTTGGGGAGATACCAGTTCCAGAGATGGTTTTCAGGGGTGATGACTCAGACGAACTGAATGAAATCACTGTGAACCTGGAAGATGTAGTAGGCCAGATTGACAAACTAAAGAGTAGCAAATCACCTGGACCGGATGGTATGCATCCTAGGGTTCTGAAGGAACTAAAAAATGAAATTTCTGATCTATTAGTTAAAATTTGTAACCTATCATTAAAATCATCCATTGTACCTGAAGACTGGAGGGTGGCCAATGTAACCCCGATATTTAAAAAAGGCTCCAGGGGTGATCCGGGTAACTGTAGACCAGTGAGCCTGACTTCAGTGCCGGGAAAAATAGTGGAAACTATTCTCAAGATCAAAATCGTAGAGCATATAGAAAGACATGATTTAATGGGACACAGTCAACATGGATTTACCCAAGGGAAGTCTTGCCTAACAAATCTGCTTCATTTTTTTGAAGGGGTTAATAAACATGTGGATAAAGGTGAACCAGTAGATGTAGTGTATTTGAATTTTCAGAAGGCATTTGACAAAGTTCCTCATGAGAGGCTTCTACGAAAACTAAAAAGTCATGGGCTGGGTGGCGATGTCCTTTCGTGGATTACAAACTGGTTAAAAGACAGGAAACAGAGAGTAGGATTAAATGGTCAATTTTCTCAGTGGAAAAGGGTAAACAGTGGAGTGCCTCAGGGATCTGTACTTGGACCGGTGCTTTTCAATATATATATAAATGATCTGGAAAGGAATACAAGTGAGGTTATCAAATTTGCGGATGATACAAAATTATTCAGAGTACTTAAATCACAAGCAGACTGTGATACATTACAGGAGGACCTTGCAAGACTGGAAGATTGGGCATCCAAATGGCAGATGAAATTTAATGTGGACAAGTGCAAGGTGTTGCATATAGGGAAAAATAACCCTTGCTGTAGTTACATGATGTTAGGTTCCATATTAGGAGCTACCACCCAGGAAAAGGATCTAGGCATCATAGTGGATAATACTTTAAAATCGTCGGCTCAGTGTGCTGCAGCAATCAAAAAAGCAAACAATGTTAGGAATTATTAGGAAGGGAATGGTTAATAGAACGGAAAATGTCATAATGCCTCTGTATCGCTCCATGGTGAGACCGCACCTTGAATACTGTGTACAATTCTGGTCACCGCATCTCAAAAAAGATATAGTTGCGATGGAGAAGGTACAGAGAAGGGCAACCAAAATGATAAAGGGGATGGAACAGCTCCCCTATGAGGAAAGGCTGAAGAGGTTAGGGCTGTTAAGCTTGGAGAAGAGACGGTTGAGGGGGGATATGATAGAGGTCTTTTAGATCATGAGAGGTCTTGAACGAGTAGATGTGACTCTGTTATTTACACTTTCTAATAGGACTAGGGGGCATTCCATGAAGTTAGCAAGTAACACATTTAAGACTAATCAGAGAAAATTCTTTTTCACTCAATGCACAATAAAGCTCTGGAATTTGTTGCCAGAGGATGTGGTTAGTGTAGCTGGATTCAAAAAAGGTTTGGATAAGTTCTTGGAGGAGAAGTCCATTAATGGCTGTTAATCAATTATACTTAGGGAATAGCCACTGCTATTAATTGCATCAGTAGCATGGGATCTTCTTAGTGTTTGGGTAATTGCCAGGTTCTTGTGGCCTGGTTTTGGCCTCTGTTGGAAACAGGATGCTGGGCTTGATGGACCCTTGGTCTGACCCAGCATGGCAATTTCTTATGTTTTTATGTTCTTAAGAATAGAATCTTTTGTCATATGATATGAAAATTTCAGTATTTTGCAGCAGTCTTAAAGATTTGACAAAGTATTTCAACCAAGTAGACAGTCTGACTTTTTGCTGTGACATCAATAGTTTTGTTTTGTGCTCTTGATGTGACCACGACCCAACAGAATGGCGACTGTTTATTGATTCATCAATCTTAAGTTTGAAGGCTGTTTTGCTGCACAACAGCAATATCTATTTATTTATAATTTTATATACCAATGTAATACCTGTCGGACATGCTGTTCATATGAAAGAAACTTATGAGAACTTGCAGCTACTGCTGAACCACATTGAGTACTGGAGGTACAACTGGAATTTGTGTGGTGATCTCAAGGTAGTTGCAATTCTACTGGGTCTGCAGCTTGGTTACACCAAGTATTGTTGCTTCCTTTTGTGAGTGGGACAGTCAAGCAAGAGATTCGCATTACATCAGAAAAGTCTCACCTCTCCGCAAGAAGTTGGGCAGAAGAATGTTGTGCATGACGCATTGGTGGATCCAAGTAAGATATTTCTTCCACCTTTGCACATCAGACTTGGGCTGATGAAAAACTTTGCTTGTTCATTGCCTTAACAAAGTAAAGCCTTTGATTTGCGGCAAATGTCTTCACGCATAAGTGATGCCAAGATAAAAGGTGTTTTCATTGGCCCACAAATCCAAGCTGTGATGGACAGCAACTACTGATGGTCTTCTGCAAGGTACAAAATGTATTGCGTGGACAGCCTTCAAGAATCTCGTTTGTAACTTTCTAGGCAACTATAAGGCAACAGACTGTCGAACAGGTTGAAAATCTGCTTCAGGCATACAAATTGATGAAGTGCAACATGTCATTGATACATTTTCTTCATTTCCACTTGGACTTCTTCCCAGACAACCTTGGCGCTGTGAGTGACGAACATGGTGAAAGGTTTCATCAAGACATTGTCGAAATGGTATCAAGGCAAGTGGAACCCCTCCATGCTGCGTGACTATTGTTGGACTCTCATTTGCGAAGCGTTAGGACAGTGATTACAAACAAAAATCTGCGGCAAAACATTGCCATTTTATCTTATGCTGCTACAGACACATAACTATTCTTAATGTATATCGCACTTTTCTGGCAAATGGTATGTGATTATAGACGTAATAAATGCATATTTGTGTTCAGCTTGTTAAAATCTACTTGTTTCACCGAAGGTTGTGGAGGAAACAATGTTCCCAGAAATTTGTTTACCAGTGAGCTATCAGAGGTCATAAATACTTGCAGATGTACATGCTTTCATGGCTGGAACTGGCATGGAGTTTTCACTAGGTGCACAAAGACCAACAGACAAACTGTGTAGTTTCCTTTTGCTCAAAATAACGTCAAAGATGTATAAAAACATGGAGCTAGAAACGTAGCTATTTGACAATCCATATCATTCAGTTAAGTCTTTTTAGGCCAAATTCAGATTTATTGTAATGTGTTCCAAGAGTGTTGTGAATTGCTTCTTCTGTCGGGATAATGAGAGATACAGGTAGATACTTTGTACCTGACAGTTGTGATTTCTTGGCATGGTTTGAACATTTCACATACTTCCTCTAGAAGCATTTTATTTTCAGTAATGTTTAGTACTAGTTTCTTTAATTTTCACAGCTGCAATTTCCGATTGTTCTACTTGCGGGATGCTTTCAATCATTGCTATGCTTAAATTCTATCTTGTAACATAGTTTAGATCTAGTTTTGGCTTCGTATACCTTTAAGCACTTGTGACATAAGGGTAGCTATGGCTTGGCATCTTCCAATCATATTTCTTCTACAAATTGAACTTCACTTTTTCTACCCAAGGAAAATCATTTGTAGGCTGAGATTTTTTATTTCAATTTATACTTTATTAGTTTTCAATTTCATAACAAATGAAATACATTTTTTAAACTTAAATGAGGCAATAAAATTGTGCACAATCCATAAGAAATTAACATATTTACTACTCCAAAAACAAATCTATAATTAGCACATTAATCAGCTCCCATTTATTGGATACAAACAATAACAATACTTCACATCACATTATAATTATTTAGAAGAGGGGATAACTTTTATTTTTTTACAGACCTCCTTCCGTTATTTGAGCCTGACTCGACTTTTCTATTTCTTTGTCCCTCAAACTTTCCCGGTGGGGTGGTAGACTAAAAATGAACTTTTTCCCTTGATAATTTACAAAACATCGGCAGGGGAACTTTAAATAGAAAGTTGCTCCCAGCTCCAGAATTCTGCTCTTTAAGGCAAGAAACTGTTTCCTACGCACTTGCGTGGACTTTAATACATCTGGGAAAACATAAGCCTTTTGACCACAGAATGGAAAATCCAGTTTTTTGAGAAACTTTTCAAATATGAACTCTTTATCCCTTTCCAAGGCAAAAGAGACAAACAAAGTTGTCCTTTTATTTATTATATCTAGCGAATCTTCTAGAAATGTTGATATACCTGGAGATTGAATGATTTACAATCTCCCAGGGCTATCAGCCAACTTTAAAGGGAAATAGTAAATTTTAGAAATAGAGGGGATATCCTCCTCTTTATAATGCCAGATTTTCCTTAAGAAACTTAGCAAACATCTCAAATGGGGATATGAGCCTTGTAAAAGGAAAATTTACAAAACGTAAGTTCTTAATTCGCATACAATTCTCCAAGTTCTCTTAAACTATGCAATAATGTATTATCAGAAATACACATAGATTCAACACCCTGTGCAGTTTGAACTTTTGTTGTTAAATTATTTACCTTAGTTTCTAAATCAATTAACTTTTTCCCTTGTTCTCTAGTTAACAATCTGTTACCATTAACCATTGAAAAGGATGAGTTCTGAATAACATTGGAGTCAAGTTTTAATAACATCCTCCACAAGTCCCCCAGAGTTACATTGGAAGCGACTACAGCTGTTGCCTGTATGCTTCCATAGTATGCAGATGGTATTCCATTATCACATTCCTGATGGAAAGAAGGCAAAGGATGTAGAGATGCAGTGTCCACCAACAAAGATGTAACTTCCTCACTACTTACATTCGCAGTCTCACTTCCTGTGGAGTTATCCACAGCTATCTGCTCCTGAGGGTTGTAGAGGCGTGGGTCCCATGCCAGGACTTAGTGAGACATCCGAAGTGTCTCTGTTACAGTCCTCTCTTGGCAAGTTGAGCCTATTTATATGGGCATCCATTGGTCCAAGCCTTGATATGATCGGAGTAGAGGTAACAACCTTGGCCTTTCTCTTGCGCCCCATAAATACCAATGGAGAGCTTCAAAGCCGGTCTAAGCTGCGCCGGCGGTGTCAATGTGCCACTTCTCTCGGAGTTTTTAAAGCCCCGGTCACAGGCAGTGATGTCAGCACGGTATCCCCCATCTGATCAGCAAGTTCTTAATCAGGGCTTACCACCGCCAAGAGAGCTTCGATCTCTCCCTCTCTCGGCCCCATAGGCTGAGATTTAAGCTCTCGAATTAGAAGAGGCACCTCCTTGTAACTCAAGATGTTGCAGGCACATACAAATTTTCTTTTAATTGAAAGTTTGAGTGGCTCAACAATAGAATAGAGTAAAAGTACACTCAATAACTTCTTTAACCCCTTATTCTCCCCCACCCACCCTCCACCACAACAATTAGGCACCTGCACAAAGTAAGAATTAAAATCCTACATGACCCAGACAATGACATCTAACAGCATTTAAAGCTATTGACAGCATCTGAATCAAGGGAACAGCATCAAAACAATACATTTGTGTACACAAATGAAAAGGAAATTTTAAAAGATTACACCACTCAGAGTATTAGTCACCAACATCCACTTATACAGGGCAGTTCACTCTTGAGATTTCAGCCAGTCTATATAAGAATCCTACACAGTTTGAAGGTGTTTTACACAATCAAGTCACACTGTGGTGAGGTGATCTAGCTGATAGTAGCCATATAAGTGGTGAATTACTCCAGACAGCAGTGGAACATTAACTTGCTTCCAAAAAAGTACCAGCTCAAAGTGGGCTGCTATAAACACTTGCTGTGAAAAGGGTTGAGATTTATTCAGATTAGTTAAGAGAAGATTTAAAAGAGCATGGCATGGTTTCACCTGAACAGGCTTCTTAAGGACCTGTATTAGCCAGTCATTTATGGCTGTCCAAAAGTTATTTATTTTTCTCACACTGCCACAAAACATGGAAACAAGTACCAATAAACCCACAATTCCTCCAACAAATATTTGACTTGTCAGGTATTAAGCAGTGCAAGTGTGCGGGGGTCAAATGCCATTGATAGAGCATTTTATAGCTGTCTTCTTGTAGATTGGCTGAGAACATTTGCTGGTTGCTTCAAAAATCAAATCCCACTCCTCCATACTCAATGGATGTCCCAAAGCTTTGTCCCAGGCTACCAGTTTAAAAGGTCCAGGAAGCCTTCCATTCATAAGTGTATAGATCTTAGAGGTCACTCCCCCTCAAGGCATACGCATGTTGGCAAACGTTTTCAAACAATGACTTGGTTAGGCGGAGGTTGCCAGCCTGCAATGAGGAGGTTACAAAACATTTCAACTGTGCATAGGCCAAGAAATCTACTGTTTCCAAATTGTATGTATTTCTTAGCTTCTCCAGAGATATAAATGACCCCTGGATACAGTTGTTCAATGTGGGAAATTCCCACCCTTATCCACAATGTGAAAGCCACAGAGAAAAAATAGTATTATGAAAAAGATGTTAGTAAAGAGAGCCTCCCCCCAGACCAAAGTCTGTTTCCACTGGTCCCAAATTCAGTGTTACTTGCAGAGAGAATGGAATACAATAAGGGGTTTTCCTAGAAGATTTGGGCTGCCGAGGTAGAGCAGGTAATGACATACAACCCAATATTGCTTGCTCTAACAGAACCTATTGTAAGAACATAACATAAGGAATTGCCATACTGGGTCAGATCAAGAGTCCATCAAGCCCAGCATCCTGTTTCCAATAGTGGCCAATCCAGGCTACAAGTACCTGGCAAGTACCAAAAAACTAAGTCTATTCCACACTACTGTTGCTAGTAATAGTGGCTATTTTCTAACAGGTCAATACAGTAAAGAGCGGCCGGGGTTACCCTGCTCCTAACCAGCTTTCTACTCACTTTTCGGCCGTGTTAGTCCAACCTGCGATACACTATCCCCTTTAACCCATTCTTACCGCCTCTTTAAATCACCGGGTAACCCCTTCCGCCCGCGGCATGTATATTAGATGTAAACGATCGAATTAGCTATTCCCTCCCATACAGTAACGCGCGCCCCGACTATCGCTTTTTTAACCTGCCGTTTTGCTGCGCGTTTAACCTGCTAACTTACCGCCTACCCTTACCCCTGCGTTAGGCAGGGGTAAGGGTAGGTGGCAAATTTTCCCCCAGCCCCCACTCACCTGCCTTGGCTGCGTCCATGGGTGCTGGTCTCCAGGGCAGCCCCAGTCCTCTCCCGTCCTCCCGAAGCAACGAAAGCGGAAAAAAGCAAAAAAAAAAGTAGCAACGAAGTGGACGGTTCTCCTACGCTCGGGATTGCCAGTCCTCTCTCCCCTCCTCCCGAAGCAAGGCGTGTAAAGCAGCCTTGCTTCAGGAGGAGGGGAGAGAGGACTGGCAGTGTAAAGCAACGAAGCAACTTACTCTTCCTGCAGTCC
The DNA here is from genome assembly GCF_901001135.1 of Rhinatrema bivittatum. Taxonomy (NCBI): domain Eukaryota; kingdom Metazoa; phylum Chordata; class Amphibia; order Gymnophiona; family Rhinatrematidae; genus Rhinatrema; species Rhinatrema bivittatum. The sequence goes on along the minus strand of NC_042621.1, from coordinate 134,334,867 downwards.
CCCTCCGGAGACGGACATCGGCTCCCCTGCCTCCAGCTGCCGGCGAAGATGGATGCCTGCACGGGCGAAAGCTGGCCCTGTGCGTGCAACTGGGCCGCTCAAGGCGTGACGTCACGGCGTTTGGCGTCACGGCATGTGACGTCACGCCTTGAGTGGCCCAGTTGCACGCACAGGGGCTGCTTTCGCCCGTGCAGGCATCCATCTTCGCCGGCAGCTGGAGGCAGGGGAGCCGATGTCAGTCTCCGGAGTGGGGCTGCAGGAAGAGTAAGTTGCTTCGTTGCTTTACACTGCCAGTCCTCTCTCCCCTCCTCCTGAAGCAAGGCTGCTTTACACGCCTTGCTTCGGGAGGAGGGGAGAGAGGACTGGCAATCCCGAGCGTAGGAGAACCGTCCACTTCCTGGTACCTGTCATTTGAAATGACAGATACCAGCGTGTCCGTGAAGCGTTAGGCCCGCGCACCCAGGATACTGTATAGCGCTCTATACAGTAAAATGGGTTGCGCGGGCCTAACGCTTCACGGACGTTTCTTGGACGCAGCTTGAATTTGCAAGCTATTTACATACAGTATCGAGTGGTAGGTGAGCCGGACTGTGCGTGCGGCAACCGCGGGTGCGCCCGGCACTAACGCAGCTCTTCCTACCGCTCCTTACTGAATCGGCCTGTAAGTCATGGTTCTCAACCTTTTTTCTGTCGGGGCACACCTGACAGATGGTTCTCACATGCATGACACACTGAACACATGATCGTCACGGGGCTAAATGTAAACATACACTCTAGCTACAGGATCCACCCTGAACCCCCAACAATGGCTACAGAACAGAACTAGGACATTCCCCATTCAATTTTCCATACAAAAGAGATATTTCTGGTGTATTCTCAGTACCAGCAACAAACTCTCTCTCCTACCAGGTGCAATAGCCCTCCTTATGAAAAAACAGTAATTTAGCAATGCATGTTCTATTGAGAAAACACAACAAATATTGATACAAATGCCTACATGCTAGTAAAATACTTCATCTTGGTCACACACATAGAATCGACCTTCACAAAGTACAGAGAGACCACAAATTACAAATATGGAAACAGAAACCGCAAGGAAACCCAAAAAAGCCACTCTGCATTCTGTTCAAAACAGAAATATAGGGGCAGATTTTAAAATGTACGCCCGATTTTTATAAGGTGTGTGGCTGTGCATGCATGTTATAAAATCAGGGGTCGGCGCGCACAAGGGGATGCACACTAGTGCAAATTGCGTGCGCCGAACTCTTGGGGGGGAGCCCCGCTGGTGCTTCCTGTTCTCTCCCCCCATACCTTTTTGTTTTGGAAGTGACACCTGTTGGCCAACTGCCGGCACACAATCCCCCACCCCCTGTGCCGGAGTCCTCAGCTACGCCCCCAGACAGTCTTCCCTGCCCCCGTCCCGCCCATTCAGAAAAGCCCCGAGACATATGCCTTTTGAAAATAGGCCCGGCGCGCGCAAGGAAGGGTAAGCGCATAACCTTTTCAACATCTGGTCCATAGCACCCAACAGACTTCCAGGATCTGCAATAATGTATACAAACTAATGCGCTCAGTTACACCTGCATTATGGAACTCAAATAGTAGTAACCCTACCTATGAAAAGGCAGCACTGCAAAAATTACACCAGTACACCTCCTATTAGGAAAACAGAACAAGCCAAGCTGCTATAGAGCCCTACCAAGAAACAAAAAGCTTGCAGAGCACCCTTATCTGGGTCACACATGCAGAACACACAGACCCTAATAAAGTGACCATAAAGCTAATGTTTTTGCGTTGTTGCACTGCATACAGAGTTTGGCTTCTTGCTGCTTCCAGTTCAGTTTTTGTCTCCACACTTCAATTTTATACCTTCCTCGGGAAATATAAAATAATTCTAAAACTAGAATATAATAAATGTTTCAAAACAGCTGATAAATGGAATAACATCCAATCGTTAAAAATTCTCCAAACACCAATAAATTATTTCTAACATCAGACACATCACATAATACCCAATTATTTATTTATTTATTTTATTTAAAACTTTTTCTATACCATCGTTAAGGTGGGTACCGTCACAACGGTTTACAGTAAGGCACAAAAGTAATGCTATTAACTATCAGTTTACACAGGTGCCATAATGTTCGGTAACATAGTTTTAATCAATGTTAGTTGTTAAATGAGTGTGAACACTATCATGTCCCGGTCGATTCTATAGCAGTTTTGAGTCAAGGACTCATTCTATAAGTAACTTATCCTTTACTGATGAATTTTATTAAAACAAAAACATACATCCTTAATGATTTCTGTTTGTGTGGGTGTTTTGTCCCTTGCATTTCCTTTGATTCTATTCTCCCTTCTCTTTTTGAAAGGCTTGTTTGAATAGCCAAGTTTTAAGATTTTTTCTGAAAGTTTTGTTTTCTCTTTGTAGTCTTAATTCCAATGGCATGGAGTTCCATAATATGGGTCCTGCTAAGGATAATGCCCTTTCTCTTACCTGTGTTAGTCTTGCTGTCTTGACTGATGGAATAGTCAGAAGACCTTTGTTGGCTGATCTTAGATTTCTGTTGGGGGTGTGTACGCGAAGGGCTGTGTTCAGCCAGTCTGCGTTTTCATTGTGTATTAATTTGTGTATGGTGCATAGTGTCTTGTACTGTATTCTTTGTTCAATGGGAAGCCAGTGCAACTCAGCCAGTGTTTCCGTAATGTGATCTCTCTTCCTTTTTCCAGTTAATACTCTTGCAGCCGTGTTCTGCAATATTTGTAGTGGTCTTATGGAGGTGTATGGTAAGCCTAGTAGAAGGGTATTGCAATAATCAGTGCTTGCAAATATTAGCGCTTGTAGTACTGATCAAAAGTTGGCGGTCGTTAGAAGTGGTTTAAGTTTTCTGAGGACCATGAGTTTGGCATATCCTTCTTTTACTTTTATGGATATATGTTGTTTTAAGCTTAGTTCTGTGTCTAGTATTACTCCTAGATTCTGGACTTTCTCTGCAAGTATTATTTGTTTGTTATTGAGTGTGATTGGGTTGTGTGAGATCTCCATGTTTTTTTTTTTTCTTTCTAAATGAAGGAATTCTGTCTTCTCTATATTGATTACTAGCTCCATTTGATTTAATAGTTGTTTGATGTCTAGATACATGTTCGCTATGTTTAATGTTTTCTCAATTGTATCGTCAATGGGTAATATAAATTGAATATCGTCTGCGTATATGTAGTGAGTGATTCCCAGGCCGGCTAGCAGGTGGCATAATGGCAGTAGGTATATGTTGAAAAGTGTGGCAGACAGGGCGGATCCCTGTGGTACTCCTGTCTGAAGGTCTGTTTTTTCTGACATAGAATCTCTGATTTGAACTTGAAAATATCTGTTGCTTAGATATGATCTGAACCAGCTGATTGTTTTGTTGCCTAATCCTATTTCTTCTAGTCTATTTAAAAGTATGTTCTGGTTTACAGTATCAAATTAAAATGGCAGTCAACCAAGAAAGATAAAGGTAAAAAGCCACCTTTACTTACCCTCTTCAGTAACTCTCCTACTCCTTTCCCTTGTAGGCCAATAGTACATACCAGAAGCAGCAAGGGCTGCTGAAGCTCTGTCCTCATATTCTTCTTCCTTAGGGCCCATGACTAGTCTATTTTACACACTCACAAGTGACCTCCCTGACTGTCTTTCTCTCACACACGCACGCACACCAGTCTTCTCCCTGACTAACAGGCTGATACAGTACAGTTAACCGGCATTTGGATGCGTGTTTTCGATGCGCTAGCTTTACCCCCTTATTCAGTAAGGGGTAATAGTGCGTCAAACGTGCACCCGCAATATGCAAATGCATGTTGATGGCCCTATTAGTCATTCCCGCGCGATACAGTAAGTAAAATGTGCAGCCAAGCTACATGCTAACTTCATAGAGTGCTCCCTAGTCCTTCTATTATCTGAAAGAGTAAATAACTGAATCACATTTATCTATTCTAGACCTCTCATGATTTTAAATACCTCTTATATCCCCCCTCAGCTGTCTTCTCCAAGCTGAACAGCCCTAACCTCTTCAGCCTTTCCTCATAGGGGAGCAGTTCCATCCCCTTTATCATTTTGGTTGCCCATCTCTGTACCTTCTCAATCGCAACTATATAATTTCTTGAGTTGCGGCGATCAGAATTGTACACAGTATTCAAGGTGCGATCTCACCATGGAGCAATACAGAGGCATTATGACATCCTCTGTCCTTTTTTCATTATTTCCTTCCTAATTTCTAACATTCTTCCTAATTCCTAACATTTGCTTTTTTGACTGCCACAGCACACTGAGCCGACTATTTCAAAGTATTATCTACTGTGATGCCTAGATCTTTCCAGGGCAGTAGCTCCTAATATGGAACCTAATAATGTGTGACTACAGCATGGATTTTTTTCCCCCTATATGCATTACCTTGCATTTATCCATATTAAATGTCATCTGCCATTTGGATGCCCAATTTTCCAGTCCCAAAAGGTCCTCCTGCAATTTATCACAATCTGCTTGTGATTTAACTACTCTGAATAAGTTTATCATCTGCAAATTTGATTACCTTACTCAATGTGTTCCTTTCTAGAACATTTATAAATATATTGAAAAGCACAGGACCTAGTACAGATCCTTGAGGCACTCCACTGTATACCCTTTTCCACTGAGAAAATTGTCCATTTATTCCTACTAAGTTTCCTGTCTTTTTAAACAGTTTGTAATCCACGAAAGGACATTGCCACCTATCCCATGAGTTTTTACTTTTTCCTAGAAGCCTCTCATGAGGATCTTTGTCAAATGCCTTCTGAAAATCCAAATACACTACATCCACTGGTTCACCTATATCTACATGTTTATTAACCCCTTAAAAAAAAGTGAAGCAGATTTGTGAGGCAAGACTTGCCTTTGTTCCATTAAACCATGTATTTCTATGTTCTGTGATTTTGATCTTTAGAACACTTTTCTCTCTTTTTCCTGGTACTGAATTCAGGCTAACTAATCTGTAGTTTTCTGGATCACCTGTGGAGCCCTTTTAAAATATTAGTTACATTAGTCACCCTCCAATCTTCAGGTACAATGGATGATTTTAATGATAGGTTACAAATTTTTACTAATAGGTCTGAAATTTCATTTTTTTTAGTTCCTTCAGAACTCTGGGGTGTATACCATCCGGTCCAGGTGACTTACTACTCTTCAGTTTGTCAATCAGGCCTACCCCATCTTCTAGGTTCACCACGATTTGGTTCAGTTCATTTGGATCACTACCCATGAAAACCTTCTCTGGATCTGGTATCTCCTCAATATCCTCTTCGGTAAACACCGAAGCAAAGTCGCATATTTTCTTTTTTATGTAGGTCAACTAAAGCATGTGACTGTGAAGCACCAAAATACCAAATCAGATTAAGTACTCCAAGCCCCCCTCTAAGCTTGGGTTGGTGGAGAATCAGCCTAGAGACCTGGTGGGGGGAGGGGGGGGAACGTCTCCTCCAGATAAAGTAAAAAATCTTTTTCCACCAGGTACAGAGGATTGCAGAAGGTATAAATATAGGGAGAGTAGAGAAGTACAAAAAGTGTGGTAAAATGTTCATTTTGATTATGGCTATGTGCCCCAGCCAAGAGAAGGTGTCTCGAGACCATCTTTCCAAATCTCAATCTGTTGCCTTCAATAGTGGGGTGTAGTTCAGATCAAAAAGGTCTGACACCTGGAGTTCAATACACGCCTCCAGGTACTTAACATTTTTGGCCAACTTAAAAGGAAAAAGTCGTTTGAGATTTGTAACTTCCCCTTCAGGGAGATTTATGTTTAAAATTTTGGATTTCTCAGAATTAACTTTGAAACCTGAAACTTTGCTGAAGGAATCCAGTTCCTCAACTCCCCTTAATGAGGCAGTGGGGTTAGTTAAAGTGAGCATAATGTCATCCGCAAAAAGAGAGGACTTAAACTGGTGATCACCCAAACTGACCCCCACTATATGAGAAGATAAACGTACTTGAGTTAAAAGGTTCCAAAAATAATGTTAACAGGGAATCCTTGCCTCATGTCCCTCCCTATATCAAATGGGTCTCCGTAGCCGCCATTTATCTCAGTGGGATATTCATATAGCTTCAATAATCAACAAAGGAAAAAATGGCCAAAGCACATTTTAGTTAAGGTTTTAAATAGGAAAGACCAGGTTGAACACTTTTTTTTTTGTATCAATAGGTAGTAACACCGATGGGATATGCCTTTTCTGAACCCACCATACAATATCAACAATCTTTCTAATGTTGGCTGCCATCCTGCCAGGAATGAATCCTACGTGGTCAGAATACACCAGGGTCAATAAGATCCCATTTAGTCTCTCAGCAAGTACTTGTGCCAAAATCTTCAAATCAAGGTTTATTAACGATATAGGTTGGTTGGACTCGCATAACACAGGATCCCTTCCCGGCTTCACTATGACTGAGATGCCAGCAACATTTAGGTTCCTAGCTAGAGAGCCACTATCCCTGAGAGAATTAAACATTTCGGGGAAGATGCTATAATATGGGAAAATCTTTTACAGTATGCACTGGAAAAGCCATCCAGTCCTGGAGCCTTTCCAGCTTTCAGCTGTTTAATCACATTCAAGACTTCCATAGTGTTAATAGGGCTATCCTGATACTGGCATTGCTCCAAAGTGAGCTCAGGTAGGGTAGTATTAGCAAGATAGATGACTATCTTCATATCTAAGATAGACACATTGTACTTGTATAAGAGTGAGTAAAATTGTTAAAACACTTCTGGATACCCATGGATGTGGTCTCTGTATCACCCCCAGAGTTTTTAATCTTGGCAACAGTGCTTTGGGTATAAATAGATTTTAGGCGCCTTGCCAGGTATCCTCCTGCATTACCCTCCTCGTAATAAGTTTGCTTAAGTCTAATTTGTGACTGACCAATTCATCATCAATGGACCTGAGATCATCTTTAACCCGTAAAAGACATTGGTGGAGTCGGGGGGAGTGGTTAGACATATGGAGACTAGAAAGATTAGATATTTGAGCTGACAATAAGTTCTGTGTCGCTTACACGCTTGCTTGCAAAAAGAGGCATGAGAAATAAGTAACCCCCGAGTTACTGCTTTAGAGCATTTCCATATTACAGCTGGAGACATACTCTTTGTAGAATTAGATTGAAAATATTCTTGGAGGTGGTTGCCCAGAGAAAGCGAAAAAGATTCCTCTTTCAGTAGCCTCTCATTCAACCTCCAGGTGTGGAGTCCTGTATCAACATCCCTAAACTGGACATCCATGCAGACAGGGGCGTAGTCAGACCAAGTAATGTTTTCTATGCCCCCATCTCATACAAAGTTCTGCAAGGTCTTATCAATATTTATTTATTTATTTAAACATTTTTATATATCGGCATTAGTTGTGGACATCATGTCGGTTTACAGTAAACAGGTTAAGTTTGGAAAATTACATTTTAACAGGGAAGTCAAAAACTGGGAGAGGGGGGTACGAAAGGCAGCTGAGAAGACAGGATAACAAAACGAGGTTCCTCGAAGTGAGGAGATGGAGTATAACAAAACATAGCTCCTCAATATGAGGAAAAGGAGTAGACGTAATGTAGTCTACTTTGGCACGGATTGAAGGCTTTTTATTCTGGGTAAGCTTGGTTGAACAACCATGTTTTCAATTTCTTTTTGAAGTTGTTCATACATGGTTCGAGGCATATGTCAGGCGGTAGTGTGTTCCAGTGAGTGGGACCTGCAATCGAGAGAGCACGGTTGCGTGTGGAGGAGAGATGGGCTGTTTTCAAGGAGGGCACAAGTAGGGTGCCAGATTTTGCTGTTCTGGTGGGTCGATTGGACTTAGGAGTTGTAAAAGGGAGGTCTAACCAGTTGGAGTAGTGCGTGTGGATTGCTTTGTGAATTATGGTGAGTGTTTTGTAGATAATGCGTGATGCTATGGGGAGCCAGTGTAAGTCTCTGAGGATGGGGGTGATGTGATCATATTTGCGGGAGTTTGCAATGAGTCTCGCTGCCGCATGTTGTAGCATTTGTAGAGGTTTAATGGTAGAGTAGGGGAGCCCAATGAGTAAAGCATTGCAGTAGTCTAATTTGGATGTGATGGTAGCCTGAATAACTGTATGGAAATCTTGGGTGTGTAGGAGAGGTCTAAGTTTTTTTTTTTTTTTTGAGCACATTAAGTTTGAAAAAGCAGGCTTTGAGTATGGAGTTTACGTAGTTCTTCATACTTAATTGATGGTCAAGGATGACTCCAAGGTCCCTCACAAAGGGTTGTGTTGAGGGGAGGTTGAGTTTGGTAGTATTAGACAGAGGAGGGGAAGATGAGTGGGGGGAGATGAGTAGAAGCTCAGTTTTGTTCGTATTGATGGGAAGATGGAGATTAGTGAGAAGGGAGTTAATGGCTGCGAGGCATTTCTCCCAATGTTCTAGGGCGTCAGCGATAGAGTTCTGTATGGGGATGATGATCTGAACGTCATCAGCATAAAGGTAGAACTTAAGTTTAAGGTCAGAGAGGAGGTGGCATAGGGGGGTGATGTAAATGTTGAAGAGGGTGGAAGAAAGTGAAGAGCCTTGGGGGACTCCCTGCTGGAGGGGCTGTGGGGTGGATGTGGAGTTCCCGATTTTAACGGAGAACTTTCTGTTAGAGGAAGGATTTAAACTAGGCAAGAGCCAGATCTGAGATGCCAATGTTTTCCAGGCGTGTTAGAAGATGATGGTGGCTAATGGTGTCGAAGGCTGATGAAATGTCGAGGAGGGCAAGGAGGTAGCTATGGCCTTGACCCATGCCTCGGAGGAGATGGTCAGAAAGGGAGAGAAGTAAGGAATAAAGGAATTATACAGGAATATGTCCCATGTGAAGAGGAGAAAAATGTGTGAGGTGGGGTAACGTCTCCAGATGTCTACCAAGCTCCAGTGTTGTAAGAATGACCAAGCCTTACGCATGCTGTATGATGGTGTTGAGGGAGGGAAGGAATTGTCTAAAGCTGGATCTCTGGTTGAATTAAAATCCCCCCTCCTACTATTAATTCACCTTCCACATGGCAAAGCAGAAGATGTAATGTTGTGAGAAAGGAAGCTTGAGCATTGTTAAGAAAATAAACATTCAAAATAGTAAAAGTAACCTTACTCACCCATATCTTAATCAGCAAACTCCTCCCCAGGGAATCCGCAGTTTGGAAAAGCGTTTCATAAACCAGTGAACTAGAGATTAAGACCCCTATGCCAGCATACCTAGAGCCTTTAGTACTGGCAGCCCAGTATTTATGTGGAAAAGAAGGGAAGGAAAGCAAATGCTCCAAACTGCAGATTCCCTGGGGAGGATTTTGCTGATCATGATACAGACTTTCAGATACTTGAAAGGTTTTAATGATCCAAAGACAACGACAAACCTTTTCCGTCAGAAAAAAATCAGCAGAACCAGGGGGGTCATGATTTGAAGCTCCAGGGAGGAAGACTCAGAACCAATGTCAGGAAGTATTTCTTCACGGAGAGGGTGGTGGATGCCTGGAATGCCCTTCCGGAAGAAGTGGTGAAGACCAGATCTGTGAAGGACTTCAAAGGGGCGTGGGATAAACACTGTGGATCCATAAAGTCTAGAGGACGGGAATGAAGAGTGGGTGGCTCGCGGGAATGACGGCTACTGCCTGGAGATAATACCCTTATTCAATAAACATACACACGGTTAATGCGGCTTCAATGGCAAAAGGAAACGTGGAAAAAGATTTGCATTCACAAAAAAAGCGGGGAGTAGCTTGCTTGTTACGGTGGTTACTACCCCATACCAAATAAGCCTGGTACTTACTTTCGATGCATATCCAGCATAGCTCTCTGCTTCAACGGCAGGGGGAATGAAGCAAAGTAATCTATATACAAACAACAACCAACAAGGTCTGAATTATTTAGTCTGGGTAAACAAATAAGCATGGGTATAGCTTGCTTATTGCAGCGGTTACTACCCCTAACTAAATTAAGCTAGATATTTCACTTAGAGGCACTTCCAAAATTGCTCTCTACATTAATGGTGGGGGTGGAAGGGAAATAGAATCTAAAGGTTACTACCGTAAGAGCCAAGAGTAACAGTAAGTATGAAGAAAAAAAAAAGTGCAAGACTGGATGGGCCGTTTGGTCTTCTGCCGGCATTTCTATGTTTATGCACATGTTTCCTGTACTAGTGCTATAGCTACTCTAAGATAGTCAAGCTCCTTATTTAACAAAAAGTGCTTTCGAGTGGTGTTAAGGCCCTTAACATTTAGGAATATAATTCGAGATGCCATAAGAAAAATAAAGAAAATGGTAAGATTTGGATGCTGATTTAGCACAGAGGATGCTTACGATATGAGAAGTCAAATGCTGTTGCAAGTGTACAATAAAATAACAATCCAAGGTCACAACAAAAGGCACCACCTTGTGAACCATCTCGATGTTCCGCCTTCCCCAGCTGGCGGGACTTACTCCTACCAGGGCACCCACTCATCTGCCAGAAAAGGAAACTTCCGATAAAAAGTTCCGACCCCCATAAGTAGATGAAAGAAAGAAGAAAAAAATCATGACAACACTCATAATACAGTGAAATGACATGTTGAGGAAATTTGCCTTTCCCTGGAGAACTTAAACACAATTGCAGATAAGGATCAAACACTATTGTGTGCAGTTAACAAAAGGTGCAAGTAAAGTCAGCAAATAAGTTTGTTCAGCCCTGTTCCAATAGTGCAGACCCTGAGTCCGAGTGCTGCCGCAGCTTCTTTCCTCCCTTGCTAGCTCTATGCCATCAAGGAAGGGTGTCCATCTTTGTATTCTCAGCCACCATCTTAGGGACCTGAAAGTTGATATTCAGTTTAGCTTTTTGGAATGCGCTTGCGGCCTCTCATTTTTACATGGTGAGTGATTCCATTAGATTGAAATTGGAGACCAAAAAGATAAGTCCAGCAGTAGTGAATCCCATCTGCCCGCAATGCTGCTGTTACCTCTCGTAGCTCATACCATCTGCGCAGTGTGGCTGGTGCCAGGTACTGATAGATGAACAAAGTGTGGCCTTCCCAAGTCCAATCTTTTTGTTTTCGCACAGTCTCAAAGACCTGCGCTTTTTGCACATAGCTATTGAAACAAATTATTAAATTTCGTGGGTGCTGGTCCCTGCAGGGCTGCAAGGCCTGGTGAGCTCACTCAAGTCAGATTGCCTATTTGAAGGAGTTTTTGCTGGCTGGCTCAGATTCTGTGTGAGAGGATGAAGGCACATATCTGCGTAGCAGTAAAGCTCACATCCACGTATTTCGCAATCTGTGGTACTCCTTGGATTTGAAGGTTACAATGTCTTGTCCGATTTTTTTATTTTTATTTTTTGTCTTCAAGTTTCTGTGAAGTGATAGCGGATGCAGCTGTGTTTGTGTAGTAAGTCCATTGATCGCATCATCATGACCTTCCACTCTAATGTCCATTTCATCCACCCGGGCTCCCAGGGCTACGAGGTCCTTGCATATTTCCGACATGGAGACTAGTAAATCCACCTTGTGCTGTCGCATGTCTGATCATGGATCAAGGAACCATCCCCAGATTTCTTCTCTCGATGGTAGGTCTGTGAGACTTGTGCTGGCATGGAGGTTGGCCGATCCATGATCTTCCTCCTCCTTGCCACCAGATGTCTCTGCAGCCTGATCGGCCTGCTCACCGTCCTCAATCAAGGCCTCAGGCTGTTTTTTCTCTTTGCCGCCATTGCGAGTAGTAAATAGTTGGCAAAAGGAGATGGTTTGTTGAATTTCTTTGAAGAGGCTTGCAGCTAGCAATTGGATTAAACGCTTAAAGGTATGGAGCTCAACTCTCAAGCATCCATTCCGACAGATGTTGGTATAGCACCCCCCACATACCACTTTTTTTTTTTTTATACTGAGGTTCAGTACATTTTGTACAGAAGTTGTAATGTTCTTCCTAGTATAGGACTCATTAGCAGGAATGCAACCAGTGAATACACTTTATGTTCATTTTCCTTTCTTGATCTTTAAAATGGCATGTCAGTTAAAGAAACTGCTTCTGATTTTTTGGTACAGGTTCATAGATCAAAAAATGTCAACATGATTTATAGGCATTTTCTATCTAAGCAGGCTGAATTGGCCATTACACATGGTTGACATCTGGTGGCACTGAATGGACTTCTGTCAAAGCTTGAAGAGCTTTGAGCTCTACTGAGCATGTGCAGGAGTTACCTCATGAGCCTCCTGTCAATTTTTGTCCAAGCTAAAGTATGAATGTGTACTTTGAAGAAAAATTTAAGGGAGAGACAAAGTATTTTCCCTCAAAAAGCCTTTTTCTGCCTTGTCTCACTGCTTCTGCAGTCCCACACCAGCACTTTTAAGTGCCACAGACTTAAAAAAATAAATAAAGAATGTTTGGCCAGAAGGAAAAAATCTGCTACAGTGAGTGGATTTAAAAGCTACCCCTGTAGAAAATTGTCCCTCACTGACTGCCACAATTTGTTACTGCTGCCTCGGACTGGACCATGATCAGACAAACTGAAGTCTGTGCATGGATGTTCCCACTCTGAGTGCTCTAAGGCTTGTGTAAATCTCTTTGGAATTGAAGTAGATCTTCCTCCTGCAGAGTAGCATCTGCCTTGTCAGGAAAAGACTTGAACAGAAGTTCTTGAAATGCCCCCGTATCCGCCCAGGCCAAGACCATGGGGTCAAGTTCTGCTGCTGCTCTTCATTGAAGCACAAGCAGCATTCCGTGGAGCCAGCCCACTATGCATTGAAGAAGCATAAACAATGTAAGCATGGTGCGTCTGCACCATTGGAGCATCCTTTTTCAGCACCAGCAGCACACAAAGTATCAGATCCCTCCACTGCATGATACATTGATGTGCTTGGTACACAATGCACTGTTGCACCTGACACGTGATGTACTGCAGCCAGAGGCCCGATGCAGTGATCCGTTCCAGACGTGCTGCACAGGTGCACCCGATGTAAACTTTGATGCACTCAATGCATATTTGGCTACATGGAGTGCCTATGAAATCCTTATACCTGTCAAATCCATTTTCTCTACTTTCTCTGGCGATAGACAAGAGATGCTTCCAAGGGTTCATGGTCCTCTAGGACATCCAAGCATTTGACTCCCTTGCGCTCTTTGACTTGGAGCATGCTGTGTTACTGATGCAATACACTAGCTGCTTGAGATTACCCTTACTCCAATAACCACAGCGCTGATGCCCCTGAAACTAGTGGTGGAAGGCATTCTATAATCCCGCTGTTCTCCAATAGACCACCTGTTTAAATATAAGAATTATGGGGGAATTCACACAAAAACCTAATTCTGCATACTTTATTGGTCAAAATAACACCATATACATGAGTCTTTTAATTAACTAATTTAAAATGTAATGCAGAAAAACATTATTACTTAAAGATGCATTTTTTTTTCAATATTTTGAGCAGAATTTCCCTAGAAGTTCACTGTAAGAGTGTCTCTTCCACCCTCTCTCCCTACTCCCTTAGCTGGTCTCTCTTCATTTTGCCTTCTCATGCCTCAGTTCTTCCACATGCCACTATCTTTCCCCTTCCCTTCTAGGCTCAATCCCTTCCACTCTATCTCCACTTCCAGAATTTGACTTTTCTTTCAGAAATGTCCCTCTCTAGGGCACATACACACCCCCTCATACAGGCTCCTTCTCCCTTTCTCACATGCACACCCACACAATCTTCCTTTCTCTCTCTCTTGCACATATTACCCTCACACAGGATTCTTCTCTCTCACAAACAAGCACCCATACACACAAACCCTTTTTCACATGTACAGGCTCTAAATCTCTCACACATATACACTTCACAATCTCCTCACATAGAGCCTCTCTCTGGCACCCTCACATATACTCATACCCCCAAGGCTTGCAGTTTTACACACACTCACTCTCTCTGGGGCCTGCTCCATCTTTGCTGTGAATGCAGAATTCCCTCAGCACTAAAGAACCTATGTTTGTGTCAGAATAGGATGTACCTCCATCTGCCCCAGGCCGGAAGGGACAACAGTCACTTAACCAGATTGTGGAATTCATGAAAAGTTTCTTTACCTCTCTTACAAAGGAGGCAGATGAAAAGTTCCTGTATCTCTTTTCAATGCTCACCTTTGCAGTTACTCAGATTGGAGTTACATCTCAACTGTTGGTGTGACCTCATCGAGCCCCAGATTAGGGTCTCTTTATCAACCCACTTAATTGCAGTGGGGTCTAGTCAGAGTAGAGACTAGAATGCTGCTCTGGCTCAACAATCCGCCCCCCCCCCCCCCCCCCCCCCCCCCCCAATTCACCACCTTTGTCAGAGTCCTGTATAAGTGAGCCCATACCGCTTGCCTCAGATGAGGACTCTATTGCAGTACTGTCTGATCTCTTGCCAGATTCTCTAGATTATACCTACCCCTCTGGAAGATCTCTCATTGAAAATGTATTTAGAAATTAGGAACACTAAGGTTCATATTAATAAATAAAGACCCACAGATAGAACTGCTTGGGATCCTCAAAATTCTGGGTACACCAGGTGAACTTACTGCTTTACCAGTTCATGAGATTCTCAAAGTCCTTCTAATATAATTGTGGAAAATGCTGATTTTCATGTATCCCTACAGCTGAAAAATCAGACCTTAAGTATAGGGAACAGGCTTTGGTGTAATTCACCTCCGCTGGTGGGGAGGAGTCATGAAAGTAGGATAAGTCTGTAGGCAAAATCCTAACAATTCTACTATGACTGATTGGAGTGAAATCAGTCATAGTAGAATTGTTAGGATTTTGCCTACAGACTTATCCTACTTTCATGACTCCTCCCCACCAGCGGAGGCCCTCATTGTTCCTCATCACTAGTCTTGTCAAGTTCCTCCTCGCTGCCCTTGCAAGCAGCTCCTTGTTTTCTCATGGTGTCACTTCTGACTCTGTGACCTGACCCTTGTTCTCGTCTATTTAGCCATGTGGGCTTCAGACCTTCTTGTCTTGCCTTGCCTTGAAGACCCTTGGGCCTATCCTGCCTTGTTTTCCTGTTTTTGAGTCCTTCTGGCCTATTCTCTTCCAAGCCGTGCTGCCTTTGGGCTTCTTTGTACTTTGTTCAATGTTTCCCTTCTCTGCCTTGTTGGTCTGGTCCTGTCCTTTCCTTGTCTCACCCTTGTCTTGTCTAGTTCAGATTCTGCCGGCCTTGCCTGTCCTGCCAGCCTTGCTGTACCTAATTGTTCCAGCTTATGCGGACTTGCCACTATGATGTACTGCCACCGTAGAAACTTACTGGCTCCCAGACCCTAAGGGCTCGGCCTGTGGGAGAAGAGGCTGGCTAGATGGCCTTTGCCTTGTCCTGAGCAGTCCCGTGCCACTCCCTAGGTTGGTTTCTGAACTCCAGGGCCTGTAACAGGAATCTTTTATATTTAAAAATTCAGTTCAATTCCCCACCAGGCAAGGATTGCATGCTTCTAAAACATGTTGGCAAAAGGATATTCCAGAGTGCTATGCTTTCTGTTCGCATGGTTATCCATCTGTTCTACAAAGTTCAATTCCTCCATGATTGTCTTCAAAAACTGAAGCTATACCTACCTGTAAAAGTACCTTCTAGGTACACCTGGCCAGAACCTACATCACTAAACATTTGTACATATTTTTATGATTTCATGTAACCGAAACTTAATGGCACCGGTTAGAATGTACTATAGTACACTTACTCCAAACATGCGTATGTGCCTACATGTAAACCGTTGCGATGGTATATAACTTAGCAATGGTATAGGAAAGGCTTTAAATAAATAAATACCTTCTTCCCAACAGAGCATCTGACCTCAGCCTTTGCTAGATGTGGAAGAGGGTGTTCAACTCCTCTTCCAATCTTCAATTTATGCTTCACAAACCTCCAGTCTCCATTGGTGTGTAGCATATGACATGATTACAAGCAAGTTCGATCTGAGAGATTCTCCATGACAAGATAGTGAACCTCCCATACTCCTTTTGTGAAGAGAAGCTCCCAGAAATGGTGGTCTAGATTAAAGACCAGAATGTGGCAGTAGCATCACTCTCAATGGCACCAGAGCAACCCTCCCTGGAAGTTTGTGGACCAAAAATGCTGGACCTGTGATACGCAAAATACCAAGGCCCAGCATCCTTGATCCAAAGATTTCCACAATGATATGAAAGTATATGGACCTAGACTGGAGCCTGCTACTGTTGGTCCAGTCCTGCAGCCTTGGTCCTGAGATTTGAAAGACCAGTCAGTAACAAGGATGCAAGTCTGGACCATCAGGCCCAGCATCCTTGGTTTAGAGATTCACAAGGCCAGTCTTGCAAATCTCTGGATCAAAGATGCAGGCTTGGACCATCCCTTCATAGGACCTTAAGAAAAAGCTAATGCATGTATATGCTTACTTGATTTCAAAAGTAATTGCACAAGCAAGCATTTAGAATTGACTTCAAAGTGATTGCATAAAATGCAAGGTTGCACATGTAGTAAAAGTCCACAATTCCATCAATATGTGCATAAAGCTGGAAGACCCCTGCTGGAAGCCTGGCAAGGTGACTAATTCCTGTTCCAAAGAAAGTTGTAAATTTATCCAGTGTTAGCAAACAGCAACAATGAGCAAGCTGGAAAGGAGCCATCTCCACACACTGCAGTGATGAGTACTGATGACAAAGATGTACCCACCTGCATAAAAAGGGAAAAAAAGAAGAAATGCAAGTTTGAATGTTAGTGTAAATACTCATAGTTAGGGAAGAGATGAGTTGGCGGGAAGCAGGTCAGGCGATGGCAGAGGTGATATGTCCGATTGGGAAAAGTGTCTATATAAAGATGAGGTGTAGAAGCATCTGCGCCTGAAGGAAGAACTGGAGTGCAACCACCATCTCTGCATACTGTGCAGCGACTAGCCATGAAGTGACAGGATTCAGTGATCGTCATTGGCAGTCCAGCATGGCAGCAGACTGCAGATCTTTTGCTTTTATTCAAGGGGTGAGGGGCCTTCCCTGGAAATCTAATACAGCTATGTGCTAGCCACCATTCACAGAAGAGAACAGAGACATCGGTGGACCTTCATGGCAGTTGACTGCGGGACAGCTAGTGGTGGTCCAGCGTGGGATCGGGATGGGTCCAGATGGAATAAATGATAGTCCAGTGTAGGGTCTAGTCCAGAAAGTCATAGTGGGAGTCAACACAGTGGGAACATGTGTTGACATGGAAATGTAATGAGATTGCCAAATCTTTCAGTGACAAAATTACTAAATTAAGAGACAAACTTCCAAATGCTGCCAACCAAGAAATCAAAATGCAAAAAAGAGATGTCAACCAATGGACATCATTCACTTAGATATCTGAAATGGAAGTGGAACAAATGCTAAAAAATGTAAACCCCGCCCCACACAAAATTGACGCAATACCAACTATTGAACTTAAGAAATCAGCTAACACAGTCACCCATACACTGACTAAAATCATAAACCTATCCCTTGAAGAAGGAACTTCCCTTCAAGGGATATACTACCAGATATACTGAAAGGAGCAATGATAAAACCAATCATTAAGAAAAAAAACAGTGATCCCCTTATCCTGAACAACTACAGGCCAGTATCAAATCTTCCCTTATTAGCTAAACTAATTGAGAAAACAGTATAGAAACAGCTAGCTGAACACCTAGATGACAATAACATACTGTATCCATCGCAACACGGATTTCGAAAACACTACAGCACTGAGACATTGCTCCTCTCTCTAACAGATAACATTCTAAGAGGCTTTGATAGCGGTAAGCACTATATTCTAATAATGCTCGACCTATCGGCAGCCTTCGACAGTTAACCACAAAATACTACTAAATAGACTAGAAGAAATCGGACTACAAGGCAAAACATTAAACTGGTTCAGCTCTTATCTAATAAACAGGTTTTTCCAAGTTCAAATCAATAACACATTATCAGAAAAAATCAACCTCAAAACAGGGGTTCCGCAGGGATCAGCCCTGTCTGCGACCCTTTTTAACATATGCATGCTGCCATTATGCCACTTACTGGCAGGACTAGGAATTATACATTACATTTATGCTGACGATATCCAACTAATTCTACCTATAGATGACACAATAGAGAAAACATTAAATCTAGCTAACATGTACCTAAGCATTATAAAACAGCTACTGACACAAATGGAACTTGTTATTAATATTGATGAAACTGAATTTCTACACCTAGAATGGAAAAATACTGAAATCAGCCAAACCTCAATAATCCTCAGACAACCAGAAAATTGAACTAGCTGGAAAAGTACGTAACCTTGGAATAATAATGGACCCTGAAATCAATCTAAAACAGCACATATCACTAAAGGTAAAGGAAGGATATGCAAAACTCATGGTACTCAGAAAACTAAAACCACTACTAACTCAAAATGATTTCTGAACAATTCTACAGGCACTAATTTTCTCCAGCATGGATTACTGTAATGCCCTGCTGCTAGGACTACCAAATACTACGTTAAGACCACTTCAAATACTTAAGAACACAGCAGCTAGAATACTAACCGGAAAAAGGAGGAGGGACCACATAACCAAAACCCTAGCGGAACTACATTGGTTACAGATTGAACACAGAATTAAATACAAAACCCTATGTATCATCCATAAACTAATTCATGATGAGAAATCAGACTGGCTAAACACAGCATTACGGGTACACGTCCCACACAGAAATCTTCGATCAGCAAATAAAGCACTCCTAACCATCCCTTCAGTTAAAACAGCAAGACTAACCCAAGTGAGGGAAAGGGCCTTATTAGCAGGACCCACAATTTGGAACACAATGCCTCCAGAGATCAGATTACAAAGTTATCTCAAGGCATTTAAGAAAAGTTTAAAAACATGGCTCTTTAAACAGGCATTTTACAAGGAGACGGGAGAATAGAAATTACTCAGGAATAAGCAGATAAGCACCGAGACACAGTAATTAGGACAATACAGTAGAGTAGTCTATGAACCCCACATCACAACTAGCATATTGATAACACTATGTATGATAAATTTACCCGTAAAAGTACTTTCAGTACACTCGGTCATGACCCACTTCTCTAAAAATTATTTTGTCTAATGATATATTGTAACCGAACCTTTGACGGCACCTGTTAGAATGTACTATAGTACACTTTTACCTACATTAAATATGTGCCTACATGTAAACCGTTGCGATGGTATATAACTTAGCAACGGTATAGAAAAGATTTCAAATAAATAAATAAATAAATTGTGGCCATGGACACCACCTCTGCCTCTATCTGGGGGACTTCTGTGCACTGAAGGGGGAACATGAGCCCGGTCAGACTGTTCAGTAACTGATTTTTATATCCCACAAAGTGGAGTCTGCCATATAGGATACCAGTAATGTCGTCCGATGAACTGCGAATGTAATCAGACATCACATTGGCTGCAGCTGTGCTCTCACTGACATTCGGGCCTCTATGCATCCAGCATATTTCCTTTTGCATGTGCTCCATCTCTGCATGTATTGCCCTCAATCTGGTCATAGCGCTGGACTCCAAGAGTTCCTGTCTTGTGATCCGTTCCATCACATGCTGGTCCACAGTCACATACATAGAAGAGGGTGTTTCTATTGAAGGAACAATACTGTCACCTACAGGCCCATCACCAGCCACAGCATCGCCTGGAGACCCACCAGGCATCACTGGTACATCCAGGATGTATGGCAATGATGTCTGGCTACATGAGGTGGAGCTCAACCAATTGATTGTCCTCTTGAGTGGCTGCCAGTGTCTCGTTTATCAGTTATAGACTTATGGATGGTTGTTCTTCTGTTCCCATAGGTGCATCCTGTGACTGCCTGTCTTTGGCCATGGCAGGCACCTCTTGTCTCCACAGTGTCTGAATCCATGCCCTCATTATAGACACCTGTCTCTCAATCCTGCTAAGAGTCATGGAACCAGATCTGTTAGTATCACATGGTGGGCCCTCTCATGTCTGGCACAAAGACCACTCAAACTGTGCCAGCTTGGCCTTGACAGCCATCTTGGTGTCCCGCCAACAGTGCTTGAGCTGGTCCACTGTCCTGTGGCCACCTACAGGCCACTGATAGCCTTTGCAGTGCCCGCCCAGATCTTTAGCTTCAACTTGGTGGATGTCTTCTGACAAAAGAGCATAGTATATTTTCACAGGCTTGCCGTACCAGAAGGCCCATCTCTTCTTGCGTGAAGCGCACACTGTGCTGACACAGCTTTTCTCCAGCTGTTGGCTGTTTGTTTTTTTTTCTATCAGATGAGGTGTGGATCCCTACCTTTTGGTACTACTCCTGTATCTCCCTCCCCCCTACTCCTGTTCTGGCACATCCACCCATCTTCTTTTCTGCACCCTCTACCTCATGCATACCCCTCACCTTCCACCCCATCTCCCCTTCCTGGCTACAGTTAACAAACTTGCAAACCACACTCTTATCCACTCTGTAACCACTCACCCACCTGTTACTCTTATTCTGTCCCCCTCTTGCACCCACCTCTGATGTGCTCCCTTCTCACCACAGCCCAAAACATCCATTCTGTTCCTTCAGGATCCTAAACAAGCAAAGACACAGGCAATTGCAGACCAACAACCAGATGTACTCAAGATTCATCACTCAGTAACAGACAAGATGAAAGGATACAGCAAGGGAAAAACAAGCAGCACAAAAGACACTACTCTGCAAAAGAATTACCTAGCATATAGCCCTGGAAAGAGTTGTCTCCTTTTATTACCCTGTAAGGAGTGGTGTCCAAGCAGCATTAACACCTGTTCCTTCTGTGGTTTTTCTGCATTGAGGCTTTAATGTGGGTTTTGGTGGTGGCTTTTTTTTTTTTTTTTTTAAACCTACTGCATTTTTTTAATGTGGGACTCGTTTTTTTACTGTTAATGCATTGGATGGGGCTGCTGGCTTTTACCCTGAGCGATATTCAAAATCTGCACTAAAAAATAGCACCAGTTTTGGCACATGACTTGTTACATCGGCCCCAGTCTGCTGTAGTTGAAGCTCTTCTACTACAGATGCTGATGTGAAGGCACTGAGATACACAAGCAGCTTTGTAATACAAATACATAAGAGCATAAGATATGCCATACTGGGTTAGACCAAAGGTCCATCAACCCCAGCATCCTGTTTTAAAAGTGGCCAAACAGTCACAAGTACTTCACTGGATCCCAAGGGGTAAATAGATTCCATGCTTCTTATCTCAGGGGTAAGTAGATTTAAGCAACTCGACCTTAATGGTTAATGGACTTTTCCTCTGGGAACTTTTCCAAACCTTTAAATGTAGCTAGACTAATAGCTTTTACGACACCCTCTGGCAACAGTCAGTTTGTTTATGCATTAAGAGAATATTTTTTTCATTTATTAACGTATTAGTTTTAAATGTATAACCTAATAACTTCATTGTCTCCTAATCTTTGTACTCTTTGGAAGAGTAAACAACAGATTCACATTTACCCGTTCCACTCCACTCATTTTATAGCCCACTATCATATTTCCCCTCGGCCTTTTTTTCTCCAGGCTGAAGAATCCCAATCTCTTTTTGCCTTTCTTCATAGGTGAATCTTACTGGTATTTTACTTCTAACTTGCCAGTACTTATTGTAGTGCTTTGCTATAGTCTCCAACATACTCCTCTGTCCAGGTTTCCTCAGTGCAGGATCCTGAGTATACTGTGAAACACCTGCCAAAACTCAGTCCCATCAGGATTTAAATGACTTGACTTACAATCCAAATTGTAGTAGTGTCTGACTTTATTCCAGTCCAACCAGTAAGGCTTTTAAGTTCCAATCTCTTTATTGATAGTACAAAATACATGATAGCTAGTTGATACTTCCCAGCAGCATGCCTAGGATAAAATATTTAAGACTTTAATAAACCCAACTCCCTACTCATTCCCCCACCCTCCTCACAAGGAGAATGTAGAACTTAGACCATCCATAGCAGTGACACACAAAGTAACAAAAGTTAGGGCCAACCCCACTAAATGACTTACTAATCATTCAAGATCAAACTTTATGCTCTGTGTTGTATTGAGTTCAGATACTAGTCCCAAATTTGCAAGAAATCTTTTTTTTTTTTTTTTTTGACTTATCAAGCTTTTACATATATTTTTTGAACAAGCAAACCTGATAAAGCAGATTTCTTCAGTGTTAGGGTAGGTGGCTTTTCATCCAGCAAACATTGTAGTATAGTTTTTTGCCAACAAAAGGGCTTTCCATATACATAGCTTAGTAAAGCTATTTCTAAGAGTATTTGTAAATCATCAAAGTATTACCTTAACTTATCTGTTTAAACCTCCCCCCCAACACACACACACACACAGTCTTGTCAAAATTGAGGATGAGTTTTATTATATATATATATATATATATATATATATAATAAAACTCATCCTCAATTTCGACAAGACTGAATTAATATATTAGATAGAAAGAACAACTCTCCTCAAATACCACCGCTCAATCTCATGAACCAAAATATGATCATATCTCCAATCAACCATGTCCACAACCTCTGAGTAATAATTGACAGAGAACTTTCTTTCAAAAACTATATATCAACAAAAATCAAAGACTGTTATCATAAACTACTTACACTCTGTCATCTAAAACCTTTTCTTTCCAACAATGACTTCAGGTCAGTCCTTCAATTACTAATTTTCTCCAACATAGACTACTGCAACTCTCTTCTCAACTTACCTCTAAATACCATTCACCCACTCCAGATCCTGCAGAACGCAGCTGCGAGAATCCTCACAGGATCAAAAAAGCAATGCCACATCACTCCAACACTTATTTCACTTCACTGGCTACCAATAAGATACAGGATTGAATACAAAGTCCTATCCATCTTACATAAAATTATATATGAAAAACAAGAAAATTGGCTAAGCCCCTACATACAACTACATACCCCAAACAGAAACCTTAGATCAGCAAATAAGGGACTCCTTAAAAACACCACCAATGCCCTCAAATCAACTCACCTCAACCCAAAAAAGAGCAATCTCCCTTGGTAGCCTAAAACTTTGGAACTCCCTACCGACTGAGCTCAGAACTCAAGAAAACCTAAAAACCTTCAAAAAGGATCTAAAAACGTGGTTGTTCAACAAAGCATACCAACTCACACAATGAACAACACAACAACATCGCCCTACAATCCACCCTCAAGAATAAATTAAATTCATCACATCTGTTTTATAAATAAGAAGTGAAACATAAAACTGAACTATAACCTTGCACATGATACCCCCTATGCTTAATAACAGTTTGTACCTTTTGAAACCCTTGTTTAACCCCCCCTTTATCCCTGTAACCTTATATCTTGTAAACCATTATGATGGCGTTATTTTGACGATTCTGAATGATGGTATATAAAACTCGTTAAATAAATAAATTCGTCCAGTAATACATGGGCAGGACCAAAACGGATGCTCCAGCATCCTTAACCCAGGTTTACATTTAACACACTTGTCAGTTTTGCTACAAAAGCAAGCTGTTGAAAAAATAAAACCTCAAATTTGAGTCAAACAGTTGCCATGAGGGGGGACTTCCGGTTAAGATGGCGGCATGAGAGAGACACTCGGAAGATCAGTGCAAACAATTTCTAAATTTATCTTCTTAAAACTGAATTATGCCTCCTAAACGTAAGGGGAAGGTGAGGGTGTTTCCTATAGAACCTCCACCCTCACCTATCCAACAAAAAATTATTCGTTATCGGTCAGCACCTACTTGTTCAGGAACTGAGGATCCCATGGGGCGAGGGAGAGCCCCCTGCGCTCAAGGAGGAGGCGTCGCTGAGCCCAGATCAGAGGAAACCGCCGGCACAGAGAGATGACTGAGGGAGACAGAGAAGTTGACCCGGGGAATGTTTTTGCTTCCGGGGATGCTTCAGTGTTGGAAGGGAGTTATGGCCATGTTACACCGGGGACGATAACAACTACGGCTGAGTGCAGCACCATGGAACCCGCAAGAGTGGAGGAGATAGTAGTGGGGGAGTCGTTGCTGCCGGTACAACCAGCCGGGGAAATCGCTGTGAATTCCCCACCGCATGGAGAAGCAGGTAGGGGAGAAACAAGCGAAGTCAACAGTGTGGGGGACATATCCCCTCCTATCCTCCCTAATCCGGCTGGTGTGACCCTACAAGGACTCTGGGATTTGGTCGTAGGGTTTAGGCTGGAGATGAAAAACGCTTATCAAGTATTAAATCAGGCCAATGTTAAACAATTGCAAGAGTTGGCTGCTATGTAATCGAAATTGACTGAGACAAATAGAAAGGTCGAGATATTGGAAAAGGAAGAGGAAAAAACGAAGGAGTTTAAAGCAGCAGTTGCTAAGGATCGTTTGCGATTGGACAGACGCATGGAGGCACTCGAAAATAAATAACTCTAAAAGTTTAAATTTGCGTTTATTGAATTTTCCTCATATTATAGGAGAGACTCCTTACGTCACTCTTAAGAAATTTTTTATTGAAATTTTGGGGTTCTCTGAATTGGATATGCTTATTGTGAATATTTGTTTCTTTTTGCCTATTTCCAAAAATAATAGGTCAAATGAGCCTTTTCAAGGCAATTTGACGAATTTCCTAGAAAATTCAGAACTAATGGTGATTGACAAAGGTACTTTGTTAATCTCATTGGTTACAAATTATGAAGTAAATAAAATTATGAAAAATTACTTTAGAAAATATCCAATTGTATATCATGACTCTAATGTAAAAATTTTTCCTGATTTAGCCTTGGCAACGCAACAAAGGAGGAAACAATTTCTAAATTTGCGTTCAGAAATAATAGCCTTAGGATATACCTTTCTATTACATTTTCCTTGTAAATGTTTAGTGAAAAGGAGAGACGAATGTAATATTTTCTTTTTACCAGAATAATTGGCTGGATTTATTGAGCTTAAAAAACAACCCACGTCCTCCCCAGAGTCATAATTAAGTTTGTAGGTGTACCATGCTGTAGATTTCTTAACTTTTTTCTGTATGATTTCTGTTTTTGTGTTTAAAAATTCTCCCTTTATCTGTCCCAATTAGATTCAGGAATTAGAATCATTGAATTATGTAAGAAGTCATTATATAAAAATTTTCCCTTGTTATTTTTCTTTGTTCATCTATGATATGACATCTGTGATTTCTGTTATAAATCCTTTGATTTGTAATATTCTTAAAAGTTATAAATAAAGAATTTAAAAAAAAAAAAAGTTACCATGAGAATCAGTAAAACCTGTTTGTTTCCAAAGAAGCAACAATCTTTCATATACCGGAGGTTTGCTTTCCTCATCAAGAAAGCATATAGAAAAGAGACCCTTTTCCAAAAAGTTCAGCCATGCCTAGACTTCACAACCAGTTGAAGCCATTTTGTTTCATTCAGTTGTAAACTGCACTGCATCTACTCCGAACAGTTTGGCCTTAATGTAGGAAAGGTCTGGGTTTAAACCGATTTATAAATTCTCCCAGGCTTATCCTGCAGCCACCCACTGCGAGTCTTTTTTTTTTTTTTCTTCCGCATGGCATATTTAAATTCATCTTTCATGAGCCATAGTGTGGCTTCATCCTCTTGCTAACATGTTTGACACAATGATTTGTTGCCATTTCACTGCTCCTTTTTATTGCTGTCCATAATTTCTCTTGCTCTTAGTTCTTCTAATCTTGACAAAGCTTGCTTAACATTTTTAATTTCCTTAATTTAGTCTCAAGAGTTTGACAAAGCCCAGTTATATAGAGTGAGACCTGGATGTCTGAGGATCTGTGTCACATTTTAACTCTTCATATCTGGTTTTAATGGTATCAGAGCTCCAGTGGTATATGGGGATTGCTCCTTTCTCTGGTAAAGCCTGTGTGGTGGTCCAGGACTTAAAGATGCATGAGTAGGGTGTCTCCTTGCTGTGCTCTCCTGATCCTGGCAGCCTTCTCTGGCTGTCAGCTCTCCACCTCTCTCCATTTTTACAATCTTTTCTTCTTTTCTCTTTTCCTCTCTCTCCCCTGATACCTTGTTCGTTCCTGCTACAGCGCCTTCTGCTGCTAAAACCATAACACCTTCATCTTGAAACCTACAATACATGTGGCTGCAAAGCGTTTTATATAGCATGCATGGTAAACAGGTAACACTTTGTCTGAAACAAATATTGAATTTTCAGTGTTGGTGAGTGCATGCTAAATAGAATGCAGAGGAGTGCCTCATTTGAATGTGACATTCATGTACATCATATTAAAGTATTACCAGACACATGTTATACACAGTGTATAACAGCATGCTGTAGTTCAAAATTTCACTTTGAATAAAAGTCAATATGAAATATTAAATTAAATCTTGGAATTGGGAAATGCTTTTTGTATAACTTTCATTTTCAGAGTAATAGAATGTCTACCTGCAGATGAGAGAATTGATAGAATGTTAGCCTGCAGCAACAAAACTGCATCTTATAGAATATTTATTGAGGCATAAGCTTTTAAGGATTATTTTCCACTTCCGATGCAATTGTCCTTGATGATCATGTCTCAAATCTGTTAGCCTATAAGGTACCACTAGCCTCGAACAATTTTTTGTTTCCAGTGCTTTCAATGCATGTAATTACATGCCAGTGATCTCAAAGTTAAGGGAGCTGTGATTGACAGTATTTCATGAGAATGTCCTGTGGGGGTGTCTAAATTAGACTAGAATCACTTTATATTCTATGCTTTAGAAATCCTGCATTTTTTGCCAGTGGTGGCAAATATAAGCTCAAAATTCAAAGTCAGGGTATTTGTTTTTGCAAAGGAGTACAACTGAATTCTTCAATGATAAATTACTGTATTCTACAGGTGTGCAGTGGCAGATAGCTAAGAAAATATAGCACTAATGAATCTGTGGTGTATGATCCTCTTGGGACTGCTGTCATGCTCTGATGCCCACATGGACTTCTTCACTTCTATAGGTGAGATCTTTTTCACTAACAGACTATAAACTTCCCTTTTGATTGTAGAGAATAAACATTGGTATCTTCCAGGATGGAGCAAGATGGCAATATAGTGCCAGAGTTGAAAATAAAAGAAAAATACTTATCCTACAGATCATGTGCATCCTTAAGCGCCTTAAAAGTAAGTAGTGTGCTATCCATTTTCAGCAACTTTACCACTTGCAATAGCCCCTTTAGGGCCCATGCAGAGAGAATGCCTCTCTGAGTTCCAGCAGAAAAATCTAAATTACCAGCAATAGGCAGGAGATGGGTAAGGGAAAAAGCTTGCCCAGACTAGTAAGATATTTCCAGACCATCCTTAAAGGAAAAATTAACACACTGGAATAAATGTTTAGGCTACTTAGTCTCCACATGCAGCACTTAACATTTTCAGATCAGTCTGCTTCTCCTTATTGGCAGAGTAGACCCCTCTGCTTGAGAAACATGCAAACAAAATCTTCAGCTTCTCCTCAAGAGAAAGCAGTAACTTTGACACGACTAAGAGGTAATTAAATGGTGATGGGGGTGGATTGCACCCAGAGCAAATGGAACCCACGTCCCAACCTGCTCACAGCAACACATGATTTTCCACCAAAAGATTTTAAGGATGTTGCTTGACTTGCAAAATTAATTTTGAAATGAAGTGCTTGCTTCATGTAGTATGGGTGGTATAGAAAATAAGAATCCATAAAAAGTTTCAGGATATTTTATTTATAGAAATTAAATCCTTTACGTACAGCTAAACCTGTGCTCTTGGGAAAGGGCTGGAGGATGAAGTGAGACATTTGGAATTGTTGGTATTATGGTTGGTATTACTGTATAGTCTGTGTGCTGAAACACCTCCAAGGCCTGTAGGCTTGTGGGTTTTTTGTTCTGCTTTTACTGAAGGCTAAAATACCAGGGGTAAAAGAATGAATCATAAACTAATTGAGGAACAGACTAGAAGTCTAGCAAACGTTTTTTCTCTTTTGTACAGTGATCACTTGATGCAGATAGTTATTCCTTGTTTGAGATCCTGCTTCAAAACAAATTTTCTGAATGCTTGGAAGAAGAGTTGAAAGGCTAGGGTTGACTTGCCTGTCACATAAGATCTAGCACATGCACCTTTATTTTAATGAGTAGCCTATGTAACACGAGTGGTGCATACCCTGACGAGCATACCTGGGAACATTTGAGTTGTGGTCGACTGAGATTGCTGTTTTTTAGCAGGGTGCTGAGGTGGGGAAAGTAAGAGGAATAATGCTTAGTACACAAATGTAATGGCCTGTGAAGTCTTCCCATCAGTACCAACTGCTCAGCTTCTCAATCTCTACCCCTTTCACTCTTATCCCATCTTTTTTTCTCTGTTCCACTTCCTCCCTGCTAATCCAGACTCTGTGCCACCCTCACTCTTTCTCCCTTCTAGGAATGACCCCTACATTCTTTCCCTTCTTGATCCCAGAACTCTCCTTGCCCCCATACCTATAAGTCACAACTCAAACTTGAGCAATCTTAATTTACCCTCAGCTGAATCCCAAATGCATGCAGTGTACATGCCCCACACTTACTGTCCCTCATCTGCAGGTTTACTGAAGGGGAATGGCTCAAGTAGCAAACAGAAGCCAGGAACTTTACTGTTTCCCCTGAGACCCAGGAATTGGTGTAGATTTCCTGAGTCTCCTGGGGTTCTCACAGGATAAGCAGGATGGTAGTCCTCACAGGATGGAGCCCAATCACTGAAAACTTCTGTCAAAGTTTCCAGAACTTTGCCTGGCCCCTACTGGGCATGCCCAGCATGGCACTAACCCTGCAGCCAGCAGTGGTCCCCCTTCAGTCTTCTTTTTTCCGTTCAGTAGTAGCCTCGCGGAAAAGGAGCTCTGAAGAGATTCCTGACAGGAATTTTCCTCACGGAATTACTAAAAGTTAAATTGCCCCACAGGGGTCCCTCCTCTAACTTTTGTCAGTCCGCGGTACTCCGGTAAGTTTTTACCCGTCTCCCGTCTATTACAGTCTAGTTTGGCCCTCGCGGCCTACTGGCCGTTGACCAATACCGCAGCTCGATTTTTTTGCCATGGCGTTGGGGTTCTGTTGGTGCCCGGACTGTACCCACACCATGTCTATCACAGACCCCCATAAAGTCTGTGTAATATGTTTAGGACGCAAGCACGATGTCTTAACCTGCACCAAATGTGCCCTAATGACACCGAAGGGTCGCAAGGCCAGAATGGAGAAGATGGAACTTCTCTTCCGTGCTCAAACCCTGACTTCGTCCATTGCATCGACATCGTCGGAACTGGCACAATCGACTTTGCGCCAGCATCGACCGGCGACTGACCGGCATCAATGACTTCTCGGCCATCGACATCCTCTACTTCCTCTCAGGATCGAGGGGATCGCAGGGAGAAACATCGCCATCGATAACTTAAGACTCTGACCATCGAGGGAGCGAAATCATCGACCTCGCCATCGTCTGAGCCGCTGTCGAAGAAACCCCGTCCCGGAAAGGCACTGACCATTCCTGCAACCGGGTCTCCGAGGCAACCCTCACCTGATCGGGGATTGGGAGCCGTGACTCTACCTTTAACGGTGGTCCCTCCAGCTACACCTCTGCCTCCTTCTTGTGTTCCGGAGCCGGGGCTGCTTGCTCCAGGTCTCTGAGAAGAACTGGACTGGATGGTTCAGGAGGCCATCGACAAGGCGATGCAACGTCTTCAGGTTCCTCCGGCACAGACTGTGGAACCGATCATCTGCCAGATTCTGGCAGCGCTGGCACCGCTGCTATCCAGGATGGAAGCCGTAATGTCTCCGATGCCCTCCCCACTGACATCGGGAGGAGAAACACCGTTCCGCATTCCTCCATCCGGAGTTCTGCCTCAGCCATCGATGCCTATACGTCCCTCGCCACCGACCCGTACATCGGGTGCCGATATGTCCGGCGCCACAGAGTCATCCATCGATGCCTGTACCGGTGCCTTCGATTAATTCCTTCGATCCCTTTGGAGCCTAGACCAGGACCTTCTGGTATCCAACCACCCTGTCCCCCTCTATTTCCTAGAGGGAAGGGTGTTGATCCTTATGATACCTCATCAGACACCAATGACTTACCTTCACCACCTTCATCCACTGAGAGTAGAAAACGTTCTTCTCCAGAGGACCTCTCATTTATAAATTTGTGAAGGAAATGGCTGAATTGGTTCTTTTTCAATTACCAGATGAACAGGATGATAGGCACCAAATGATGGAGTTACTCCAATTCCTGGATGCCCCCAAGGTAATAACCTCTATTCCCATCCATCAGGTCCTTCTTGATCTCTTCAAGAAGAACTGGGAAAGTCCTGGATCAGTTGCTCCAGTACACAGGAAAGCTGACACTACTTATTTAGTGCAATCAGCCACAGGTTTTCAAAAGTCACAGCTTGATCACCACTCGGTAATCAAGAGGTCAAAACCTCACTCGTCTGTTCCTCTTGGAAAGGAACAGAAATTTCTAGATAACATTGGTCACTGAGTGTTCCAAGGGGCCATGCTCATCTCCCAAATTGCCGCCTATCAGCTTTATATGACCCAACATAACAGGGTCATTTTTAAGCAGATACAGGACTTCTTTAGACTCCCTGCCTCAGCAATTCCAAGAACAATTACAAACCCTTGTAAACAAAGGTTTGCAGGCAGGCAAGCATGAGATTAGAACATCTTATGACATTTTTGACACCTCTACCAGAGTGTCTGCAGCTGCTATGTTGGCAAGACGGTGGGCCTGGCTCAAGTCTTCTGACCTTGGCCCAGAAGGGCAAGACCAGTTGGCCAACCTGCCTTGTGTGGGAGATAATCTGTTCGGCGAACACATCCAACTGACAGTGGCAGAATTAAAGGACCATCATGAGACCCTAAAAAGGCTCTCTTTGAAGCCTTCCGACTTCTCCTCAAAGCAGCCCTTCAGAAAGGACTCGAAGTCATACCCGCCACCAGCCAGATCCCATGCTACGAGACCTTTTATAAAAAAAAAAAAAAACCGCAGTCTCGTCAAGCCCGAAAACAAAAACCATAAGCAGCTCCCCAGCCAGGGTCTGCTTCAGGTTTTTGACTTCCACTTAGAGAGCAGCAGCCAGATTCCTCTGAGCATATACCAGTCGGAGGTCGACTGTGCCACTTCCACAACATGTGGCATTCAATCACATCCGACCAATTGGTATTGGCAATCATTGTTCAGGGTTACCATCTGAACTTTCTCGCCCTGCCACCAGACTCCCCACCTCTACAAACATGGAGAACATCCAATCACTCCATTCTTCTGGATCAAGAGGTCTCCCTCCTTCTCCAGTCAAGAGGAATAGAACCCATTCCACACTCTCAGCAATGCCTAGGGTTCTAATCCCCCCCAAAATCGGGAGGTATCAGTCCTATTCTAGACCTACGGGCCCTCAACGAGTACCTCCAGCAAGAAAAGTTCAAGATGGTCACCTTGGGCTCGCTTCTACAAAGAGGAGACTGGATCTCCAGGACACATACACCCATATTGCGATAAGTCCAGCTCATTGCAAATACCTGAGATTCCTAGTAGGCTTCAAGGACTATCAATACAGAGTGCTCCCATTTGGCCTCGTGTGTGCACCACGAGTCTTTACAAAATGCCTTGTAGTCGTCGCAGCCGTCGTCGCAGCCTTCCTCAGGACACAAAGTGTTCACGTCTACCCCTATCTGGACCACTGGCTAATCAGGGCTCCCACTCCCACTCAGCAAGCTACTCTGTCGTCCTTCACCCTAACCTTACACACTCTAATTTCATTAGGATTTCTCGTCAGCTACTAGAAATCCTATTTAGTCCCATCTCAAACCTTGTCATTCATTGGGGCAGACTTGGACACCTTGCAGGCAAAGGCTTTCCTGCCTCGACAATGAGCACTGACGCTCATGTCACTTGCTCACCAGCTGCAGTCTCAACATGCTGCGACTGTCCATGTCACACCAATGGCCCGCTTGGCCATGAGACTCATGCACTGGACTCTGAGGTCTCAATGGGCTCAAGCTATTCAGCCTCTGTTGGCCATTGTCCATGTCACTGACTGACTCAGTCTGTCCCTCGCCTGGTGGAAAAATCAGACCAATCTCCTCCAGGGATTGCCCTTCCAGGTTCCAAATCCTCAAATCATTCTCACCACCGATGCTTCCAACCTCGGGTGGGGAGCCCACATAGCCGATCTGCAGACACAAGATACTTGGTCTCCAGAGGAAGCCAAACACCAAATAAATTTCCTGGAGCTTCGAGCAATAAGAGATGCTCTCAGTACTTTTCAGGATCGCCTGTCAAATCAGGTCATCCTAATTCAGAAGGACAACCAGGTGGCCATGTGGTATATCAACAAGCAGGGAGGCACAGGCTCCTTCCTTCTGTATCGGGAGGCTGCGCAGATATGGTCGGAAGCCCTCTCCCA
Organism: Rhinatrema bivittatum; assembly: GCF_901001135.1. Lineage (NCBI taxonomy): Eukaryota > Metazoa > Chordata > Amphibia > Gymnophiona > Rhinatrematidae > Rhinatrema > Rhinatrema bivittatum. Next base: position 134,302,533 of record NC_042621.1, on the reverse strand, counting down.
TTCGATGTACCTCAGGGCCACCTACTTGTCGGGAGTGGACAATGTGCTGGCAGACATGCTGAGTCGCGTCTTTCAACTGCACGAGTGGTCTCTCAACCCCTCGGTAGCGAACTCCATTTTCCAACAATGGGGATATCCTCAGACAGACCTCTTTGCCTCCCATCAGAACCGCAAAGTGGACAACTACTGCTCTCATTCGCAGCGAACACTCTCTCAGCCCAGAGACACATTCTCCCTCTCATGGGCAACCAGTCTGCTTTACGCATTCCCTCCTCTTCCTCTTCTCTCGAAGACTCTCATGAAGTTACGTCAGGACAAGGGAACCATGATCCTGATAGCACCTCACTGGCCAAGCCAAGTGTGGTTTCCAATACTTCAGGATCTCTCCATCCGCAGGCACATTCCCTTGGGACAGGACCCGCATCTGATCACTCAAAACGATGGGTTGCCTACGCCATCCCAATCTTCAAGCTTGTCCCTGACGGCATGGATGTTGAAAGGTTAATCCTTCAGCCACTTAACCTTTCAGATCCAGTTTCCCGTGTCTTGATTGCTTCATGGAAGCCTTCCACGAGAAAAATCTTACTCTTACAAATGGAAAAGGTTCACGTCATGGTGTTCTTCTCAGTCCTTGACCCCTTTTCCTGTCCAGTCCTGAAGTTTCTGGACTATCTCTGGCATCTGTCAGTCAGGTCTTAAGACATCTTCCTTTAGAATGCATGTCAGTGTGGTAGCCGCCTTCCATAAAGGTATCTGAGATGTCCCTTTATCAGTACAACCCCTTGTAACACGTTTTTTGAAGGGCTTGCTCCACATCAAGCCTCCACTGCATCCTCCGGCCCCTTCTTGGGACCTTAATCTGGTTTTGGGTCGGCTCATCAAACCACCGTTTGAGCCTCTTCACGCCTGTGACCTTCGATATCTCACATGGAAAGTGATTTTCCTTTTGGCTTCAGCTCGCAGAGTTAGTGAATTGCAGGCTCTAGTTACCTATCCGCCTTACACTAAACGTCTGCAGGACCGGGCGGTACTCTGCAGTCACCCTAAATTCTTACCTAAGGTAGCTTCAGAGTTTCATCTAAACCAATCCATCATACTACCTACCTTTTTTCCCAGGCCCCATGTCAACCCAGGAGAACAGGCTCTGCATATCTTTGACTGTAAACGGGCTCTAGCGTTTTACCTAGACCGTACAGCTGCCCACAGGGAAAGCACGCAATTGTTAGTCTCTTTCCACCCTAACAAGTTAGGGAAGCCTGTGGGTAAGCAGTCTCTCTCTTTCTCTCTCTTCCCCTCCTGGTTGGCGGACTGCATATCCTTCTGCTATCAGCAAGCGGGCATTCCATTTCAAGACCGTGTTAAAGCACACTCTGTGAGGACCATGGCGACTTCAGTAGCACACCTATGATCGGTGCCGCTTCCTCACATTTTCAGGGCTGCAAGCTGGAGTTCTCTCTACACCTTTGCAACCCACTATTGCTTGGCCAAAGCTGGAAGACAAGATTCCATCTTCGGCCAGTCTGTTTTGCGTAACTCATTTACAACTTGACGTACCTACACTCTTCCGCCTGCCCGGTGGGGTTCAGGATGCCCTCTACCAAATTCCACCCCAGTTGTAGTGCCTGTTGCATGCCGTTGGGTACATTTGGTGCATGTTCGGACATCCTCAGCTCGGTGCTCACCTTATGCCTTTGTTAACAATTTTATTATAAATGTTCTCTGTATTTGACTATGGAAATATTTTTCCTGCTTTTTCTGTTTTATGTAAACCGGTATGATTTGCATTTTAATGTAAGAATGTCGGTATATAAAAATTATAAATAAATAAATAAATATGTGAGGACTACCATCCTGCTTGTCCTATGAGAAAGCAAATGTTGCTTACCTGTAACAGGTGTTCTCACAGGACAGCAGGATGTTAGTCCTCACGAAACCCACCCACCGCCCCGCGGTGTTGGGTTCATAACGTCTTGTTTTTATTTTTCGGCACTGCCTGTAGCTTTCAAATAAGACTGAAGGGGGACCCCTGCTGGCTGCAGGGTTAGTGCCATGCGGGGCATGCCCAGTAGGGGCCAGTCAAAGTTCTGGAAACTTTGATAGAAGTTTTCCGTGATTGGGCTCCATCCTGTGATGTCACCCATATGTGAGGACTAACATCCTGCTGTCCTGTGAGAACACCTGTTACAGGTAAGCAACATTTGCTATATCCTGAGTTCCCAGGTATGCTGGCTAGGATGAATTGAAATGGGGTGTCCATGCTAGATTAGCTCCATTTTTTAGCACATTTTTGTTCTCCTTAGAGTGGAGGAGTCATCTAGTAGTTGGAATAGTAGACTGAGAACCAGGGAAGCCAGGGTTCTATTTCCACTCCTTGTGGCTTTGGGCTTTATCCTCCATTATCTCAGATTCTAAGTCCTCTGGGGATAGGGAATTTCTACCTTACCTGAATATGTTATGCCTTGAGTTAGCCAAATTCTGAAGGTCCCCAAAAACTGGGACACTATCTACTGCTGTCTGATTTCTGGGGACAAAAATACCTCACCCCTGGTCCTATGCCTAGGGACATCATAATCTTAAATCCAGCCCTAGAGCTACCAAAGAAAAGGCATGAGCTAAAAATGTTGTTTCTAAATCTCTTTAGGTCACATGACAGACTTGATTAATACAGAGAAGGACCTTGTGACGGCTTTGAAAGATTATATAATAGCAGAAGAAAGCAAGCTGGAACAGATCAAAAAGTAAGCAGCCTGTTGTATTACATTCCCCACACCAGTATGGACATGAAGGGTGTTGCTTTCTCATTTCTCAAATGACAGCTCTAGCAAGAGTTGAAGCTCCCTCTACTGGACAAGGAACACATCACTGGTTTCCCTCCAGTTACTGGTGATACAGATTGAAACATTTTCTGTGCTTCCCAAAGACTGAATTTCTGCCTGACTATTCTTGCTCTCCCAGACTTGAACACCTCGCTGGCATTACCTATTGGCCTTGGTCTTTGCAGTTGTGGACCAAGTCAGATGTGGCAGGCAGGTTTATGGTAGACTTTCTCCAATCCCCCTGCCCCCAGCAATTTGATCCAGACTTTCAGACTTCTGTGGTAGTTGGCACTGTAAGAAAAAGATTGACGCAACTATAAAGTGGAGTGGGTGGTGCTGTTATCAAACAATATTCAGAGGTTGCACAGTAAACCAAAGAAAACATGTAGTGAGGTACAAATAAAATTAATGCAGTATCAAATGCAAAACAACCAGCAGTAACTACACAATGAGGTAGTGGTAATCAGTTACTACATTTAGTATAACAAGGATGGGGCTAATATATACAACAAAATCAATAAACGGTGGCACACAATTTATATGGAGCTGTATCTAAAAAGTAATGTAAAACGGATCAGTCAGTCAGGTACTTTTTCAAAGCTTAAAATGAAGCTTGTGAAACCCAGTAAGACCAGACAAGGACCTTGTTTCAGTACAGTAGTACCTGCATCAGGGGAAAGCTAGCTTTACTGGTGGTGGTACATTATCATCCAGGAAGTATCTAAACAGAACATAGGAGAGGTATGTAAAAGGCAGAAAAATTACAGCTAAATTCCTTGTACGTACCTGGATCAGTCCAGACAGTGGGTTGAGCCTCCTGTCCAGCAGAGGGAGACAGAGAAAAACTGAAAAGGTATCCTATATCAGGACAGTGCTCACCCTGCGTCCCTTCAGTATTTCTCTGTATCCCAGCAGAGGCAGGCAGTTGAACCTGCGGTTCCATAGCTTTCTCTGTTTTCCACACTGTGGTGATTTTTCTTTCTCCTTCTGATTGTTTCCAGGATCAAGCAAGTACTGATTAATTTCTATATGTGTGAAAAAAAAATAAATAAGAATTTGAAGGAAATCAAACTTCTCGTCTATGTGAGACAGCTCTGTCTCACAGCTCTTACAGGGTCCCAGGGGCGATTTTCCCCTTGAGTACTCACCCTGGGACCCCTCTTCCCGGTGACCACTTGCTTGGCTTAAAGGGGTGATGCTGGTGGTCCAGTCACTCTCCATTTTCGCGCCTGCCTTAGGTCTTTTTAGCAGAGAGGCTCCCATTCCTCTGCTCATTTCTTTGAAAAAAAAAAACATCCCCATCGGAGGCATAGCTTACCCAAGTTTTCATTGTAGGCTCTAGCAAGGGTAAGCAGCCGGGGAAGTGATTACTGGTGGTCCAGTCCCTCTCTTCACCCTTGTGTGTTTAAGCACTGTAAAAAAACAACAAAAAATTTTCTTTTTTGGTCAGCTGCAATCCAGGACCCCTGCCCACCTGAATCGCCACTTTTTTGGCCGATTTCGTGTTTTGTGAGCCTTCCCCCCCCCCCCCCCCCCAATGCCGCTGCCATCCTGGTGTATAGCATGTGAGGAATCGGCTGCGCGGCTTTCTAGGACTGGGATTTGCTCTAGGTGCCTTCCCGGAGGGGTGGGCAGCTCTTTTTCAGGGTCTGCAGCAACAGCCAAGCCTTGTGGGGCTCAAAAACGTCAGGCTCCGCAGGAGCTCAGACCTGGTTCTTTCTCCCTCAGTACAGGGACAGCAGCCATCTTAAGCACATGTCATGCAGCTCAAGGCAAGGGCTGTGGGGGAGGGGGAGCTTCCTCCAACATTGAATCCAGTCCCTGCAACTCCTGATGAGAATGCAGATCAGGGGTTTTTTTTACAGGAGGACCCTGCTTTTCCAGATTAGGATGTTTATTCTGATTCCTTTTCTTTAGATTTTGTCCTCCTTATGCATAAAGCCTTTTTGGCTTCCAGTTCTCTGCAAGGTGGTGCCTTGCCAGTCAGACCTACACAGGGACTGCCCCCCCAAGGTAGCTAAGCATGCTGATGTTCCCGCGTCTCTAAGATTCACGAAGTTAAAAGGTGTGGTGATTTCAGGAGGGTCTGCCACTCCGGACGGCAGTGCAGGTGCAGAAGCCTCTCCTCCCCCCCCCCCCCCCACTGGGGAGGGGGGGGGGGGCATGGATGAGGAGCAAGGGAAACAGGCTTTCCCGTCGATAGCAGGGCTGAATTAGCCATGCTGTCATGGGATCTGTCAATCAGGTCTGGGAGGCAGAGCTTGTCAAAGCAGAGATCAGAGCTTTGCTCTCTGCAGCTGCGCGTGTGTTCCCGCGCAGGAAAGTAACGGAATCTCCTCAGTCTGTTCTTTCCGTGTGCGGGATCGCACGCGGAGCTGTTCTTCTCCTCAGAGTTATATAATAAAAATGTCAATCAGGGTTTAAACATTGTATTTGCGGCAAGGTAATGTCTGTCACGGATGGCCATGACCAATGTTACCGATGCCTAGGGCCAGATTACAATCGTGAAGATTGTGAATTTTGTTCGAGGATGTCTGAGAGCCCTGAAACAACGGGCCTACAGGCTTCAGGAACTTTTTGCCTCACCGGAGCCATTGGAGTCTCATTCGTCGCCTGGTCCTGCAATCTTACCGGCTCCCTCAAAGAAGAGGGCATCATCGTGGGATCCTCAATCCTCCAATCTTGGAGGTAAGGATGTGGCAAGCCGGCAAAGGCCATTGGATTTCAAACAATCCACAGAGCCAAAACCGCCGGCACAAGAGATACTGGCGCCAAAAATCGCGGCGCCTAAGACTTCTGCGCCTAAGATGCATTATGCGCATAAAACAATGACGGCACATAACACTTTTGCGCCTGAAGAACTATCGGTGTACAACACTTCTGCGCGCATGGCGCCGAAGACACTTGTGTGCAGGGTGCCGATAACTTTTGCGCGCACAGATGCAGAAAGATATACGCACAAGACACAGGAACACACATCTCATGTAATACAACATGAGTTGAAGAGACGACATGGACCCTCACAAATGTCTCATTCCACCTCTCCATCGATAAACCTACCTCGTTCGGGTACTTCCCTCTCTTTGAGAGCTATTTCGACAGAGTTTACAATAAAACGCAGAAAGCGATCAGTCTTAACATAGAAGTCATACAGACTCGTCGGCTCACTATTATTATAAGCACTCGCATCACTCCCACCACAAAAGTTCGGCAAAGAGGAGTGCAACATGGAAAGTAAGCCATTCGACTTCTAAATCATCTCATATACCAGCTTCCAATACCTTCTCACATTAGAGAGGTAATACAAGTTGCTTCCTCTAACGCTTCAGAGGATTCGATGGACATGATGTGCAACAAAAAACAGAGACCATAAAGTATCCGGTACTTTACCTCACAACACTCCAATGTAACCTAAAGCATGTGAGTTACAAGAACAAGATGATCGTACAATAATGCCCCCTCATACAAAAGAGGCATTTTATCAATTGTCCCAATCCTTAGCAGAATTTTATGAATCTCTACAGTCATCATTCAAAATGACTAATCTTGCTTCTAGCAGTTCTCTGGAACATAAGACACAAACTTACCTCAGCACTTCGCTGGTCAAGAAAACCCTAAATCTTTTAAAAAAGAATTAAAATCTTGGCTACTAAGCCAATCTCTTACTGACAACTCGGACTTTTGATCTCATCTATCAGTTTACTGATTGGACAATTTATCCTGCTTCTAACTACAGATATCTCCTATTATCTATGATCCCTGTTTTTCAGTATACCTAACTTTTAGTATATCTTGTTTTTGTTTAGACTAATTTTATGTCAGTTTCTCAGTCGGTTTAATGTAATTTATCAAATTTCAATGTACAAGTTGTTATAATGTAAAACCGGAGTGAAGGCAACTCTTATATACCTCGGTATATAAAAAAATGCTAAATAAATAAATTAAAAAAACTAATAGATAGCAATCGGTGGAGCCTCCAACATCTCCCATAGCAAACCGACCAGCTTCACCAAATTATAAACATGATATATCCTTTGATTCTCCTCCGCAAACATTCCCATCGGATCCGCAGGAACAACCTCAGGAACCGTATTCCCCTCCGGAAGACCTTACATATCCAAAATTTCTGGAAAAACTGTGTTCAATACTGCATCTAGAGGTCCAAAAAGAGACAGACCCGAGATCAGAAACTCTTGGTCTCCTAAAGATTTTTGATACTCCAGGAGAACCAACATCTCTTCCACCACAAGAACTCCTGCATTCAGTCTTACAAAAATCCTGGGAAACACCTTACGTAATATCAGCGGTTTCCAGGAAGACGGACATAAAATTCCGTATGAGGAAAACCTCACCGTACTCTATACCACAATTACCTCGCGCTTCAATTGTAGTAGAGTCTGTGATGCAAAGATTTAAGAAAACAGTCTCATTCCTCATACCCACCAGGGAAAGACAACAAATACTTAGATGAGTTTGGCAGGAAAATATACCATAACTCAATGTTGAATGCCCGAATTATGCACCATCAATTCTACATGGTACAATACCTATATGAGTGCATACAAGCTATTAAAGGTATACTTTCCTCAACTGCGGATCAGATACCTCCACCTCTTCATGACATGGAAGAATGTTCTCGACACCTTTTGAGGTCAATCTATGAAGCATACGAAACATTGTCTAGGGCATCTGCAACAGCCATTGCAGCCCGCAGGCTAGCATGGTTATGCTCAAGTTCGATACGTGAAGATTTGCACGAGAAACTAACAAACCTCCCATGGACAGGAGATAACCTGTTCAGAGAACGATTCCAGGACACAGTAGGTAAACTGAAGGAGGAAGCTCTAGCAGTACAATCATTAACATCACATCCTAACTATTCGACCACACGTCGTTATATTGGATCTACTCATAAGCAATCATATGCCAGGAGATCCTACAGATCTTACCAGTCTTTTTTTCTTACACAAAGCATACCCTTCTTACCAGCGTCCTGCTCCACAACAGACTATCTCAAACCAACGTAGAGGTAAATCACATAAACCAGAGACAGCAGACACAACAGCAGACTACTACAGTAAAAGCGACTTAAATCTTTTTAATTACCCAGCCACCACCACAACATCAGCACCACCCGGCAGAATTCATTCTTGCCTGGGAGAGAATAACATCCGATCAATGGGTTTTGGAGATAGAGTTGGTAGCCGTGACGTACTAATTTGTCACAAAACCCATATTACCTGCATTGTGGATTCCAAGCCTACTGTCATCTACTGCGATACCTCCCCGAGCCTGGTCCCATCCCTCCGCCAGATGCCTCCCCCTCCCCCCGGGTGACGTCATTGATGAGCGTGGGGCCTTTTTAAGACTCTGACCAGGTCGGTGGTTCTAACAGCCCAAGGGACAGAATTCTTACTTACTTTTGCCTCACTGTTTCTCCAGAGACAAAAGAACCGCCAATGGGATTACCTGCATCGTGGACTCCAGCCTACTGTCATCTACTGCGATACCTCCCTGAGAACTGGTCCCTCCCTCCGCCAGACGCCGACCCCTCCCCCGGGTGACGTCATTGAGCGCGGGGCCTTCTTAAGATGCTAACCAGCTCGGTGGCGCGAGCCGTCAGCGCGCGCCGAAGGGGCGCGCTAAAGGGGAGTTCCCCCTTAGTGCTCCCCTTGGTGTCTCCCGGTGTCTTTGTGATCGATTTTAGTTAACTGTGTAAGTACCTGATTTATTATGGCCGGTTACCCTATACCATCTATGATTACCTATAATAGAATGGAGGCATGCCAAAAACAAAAACGGACTAGGCCCGTACATCGGTCTCTTATACAAGTCCCTGTTACCCCCAATTCTAATCTACTTACACTCACTATGTTATCTCTATCTTTAGTTAACATTCAAGCGATTGGCAAAAAGATCCCTGTGGTATTTGACCATCTCAAGGAAGCCAGACCAGATATTTGTGGGATTAGTGAAACCTGGTTAAGGCCCACTGATACTGTTTTAATTAATCAGTTACTTTTGGAAGACTATGATGCCTTCTCCTGTCCCAGGTTAGATAAAAAAGGAGGAGGGATATTATTATTATCTAACAAGAAGTTCCATTTGACTCAACAAAAGGTGGACATTGCAGCACGATATGAGATAGCTTCTTTAAATCGAGCCTTTTACATATTTATTTAGTGTATACACCCCTGGGTTTATTGGACCATAATTGCTCTCCTCTTATAGAATTGTTTTCCGCTACAACTGACCCTAATATACCCACCATTATTATAGGTGATTTTAATCTACATGTGGATATCTTCCCACAATCTGCCAGCTGTGAAACATTTTTAAATACATTGGAAGCATTAGGTTTTATTCAGTTAGTAAATACTTCTACCCATAGAGCAGGCCATACGTTGGACTTGGTGTTCGCAAACGAAGCCTGGGATGTCAAGTCCACCCCTAAGAGCCTTCCGGTACCATGGTCTGACCACTATTTAGTTACTACAGCTCTCTCATTAAAAGTACCTCAGATTAAAATAATGGCAGAGGATAAAATTGAAATTGAAATAAAACAAATCCTGTACTAGTGATGAGTTAATTGCTAGCTTCCCAGAAGTAGTGCAATCTCTTGATAGATCGAACATTGGTAATGCAGTGAAGTCCTGGGATGACTCCATGTCGGAACTAGCTAGTAAACTATGTCCCTCTACTAAAAAAACGGATTCCTTGTATGGCAAAAATAAAGCACCTTGGTTTTCCTCCAGTTGAAAGAGCTCAAGAGAGGGCTAAGGAAATTAGAAAGGATCTGGCGGAAACACCGTATGACATTTCTTTAGGAAATTATAGAACAGCTTACATAAGTATAGAGATGCCATTAATACCGCTAAACGAGATTTTTACTCTGATAAAATTAACAAATTTTCAATTTAACCCGAGGATGCTCTCTACGTATGTATCTGAACTTACTCAGGTGAAAGGAAGCTCTTCCGTAGGGATTAATAATCTAAGAGACAAGAGTAATGAATTTGCATCCTTCTTTAAAGAAAAAATCCTAGCTGTGCTAAAAGATGTAATCACTCAAGATCCACACAAGATCTCATTACCCATGAATCCGTCAGCTAGATGGTCATCATTTGAGACTGTTTCCTCATTAGAAATTGCTAATCTAATCAAAAAAATGACACCTGCCAAACACCCATTAGATAACATGCCCATTAAATATCTAAAGGTAGTACAAGACATTATTGCTAAACCGCTGGCAGATATTGTTAACTTGTCATTGGAAGAAGGTATATTTCCAGACAGTTTGAAAAATGCAGTTGTGAAACCTATTCTGAAAAAAGCCCACTTAGATCCTGATATTTTGGCAAATTATCGCCCAATCTCAGTACTGCCGTTCTTGGCAAAACTACTTGAAAAAGTGGTTAACCAACAGCTGATGGAGTATCTAGAGGAACATCAAATATTGTTCCCAGCACAATATGGTTTTAGGAAAGCTCATAACACTGAGACTCTCCTGATTTCACTTTGTGACACCATTCAAAGAGGCTTTGATCAAAATACTTCCTATCTACTTATCCTGTTAGATATTTCAGCGGCGTTTGACACCGTCAGTCATGAAGCACTTGTTTTAAGACTACAAGAAGCTGGGCTTTCAGATAAAACATTGGATTGGTTCACATCCTTTCTCACTAATAGATCATATATAGTCAAATTAGGAACATCAGAATCCAAGGTAGTGGACCTCCAAACGGGAGTACCACAGGGTTCCTCCCTTTCGCCAACCCTATTTAATATTTACATGGCTCCACTCTGTAGATTTTTAGCAGGACTAGGTTTGGTATATTTTTTGTTTGCTGACGATATCCAGATTTTGATGCCTATAAAAGATTCCTTAACAGCTACCTTAAAACTATGGGATATTTATCTCAAGTCAATAAAACTGTTGACACATATGTCGTTAGCACTGAACAACTCCAAAACGGAAATACTGTTTATCTGTAATAAGGTTACTGAGAAAATAAAAGCAGAGATTTCAACCCATTCCTCGGTACACAAGATTCTATACGACACTAGAGATTTAGGCATTATCCTGGATTCCAAACTGAATATGAAATCATCAATAAAGGCAATCATAAAAGATGGCTTTTATAAATTAAGGGTGCTAAGAAAATTGAAGCCATTATTACATACAAACGATTTTAGAATCGTGTTACAGGCCCTGATACTACCAAAAATAGATTACTGCAATGCCTTATTTCTTGGGGTCCCGTTATCAACTATTCGCCCGCTGCAATTATTGCAGAATGCTGCGGCCTGACTTTTGTCTAACACAAATAGATGTGATCATGTTTCTCCTGTATTGATGGAACTGCATTGGCTTCCTGTGCAGTTCCGTATTCATTACAAGTGTCTCACACTAATTCATAAGGCCGTATATGGCTCTAATACTGAATGGCTGAATGCTTCATTACGCATTCATGTTCCGGCTCGGAATTTAAGATCACTTGGACAGGCACTACTTACAATTCCATCACCCAAATTAGCCCATTTGGGATCAGTGAGAGAGAGGTCATTGGCCCTGGCAGGTCCTAAATTGTGGAATTCCCTCCCGGTAAGACATTCGCTTAGAGGATAACATCAACAGTTTTAAGAAACTGATAAAGACCTGGTTATTTCAATAGGCGTTTACTCAAGGTAATTGATCGATTACCAGAAATATAAAGTTGAGGAGGGCTGAAGGAATAAGTACAACATCAAAATGGTTTCAAGGGTACATAAAGAGCAATAGGGATAAGGGAGGTTGGATAAGTTTTAGTTAAGGGCTTGAACGTGGATGGGTTCTTATACTTTTTAGAATTATTTTAAATTTAATTATATTTTTTTAAAGTTTTTTTAGTGTTTTAATTGTATATTTATATTTTTCAGATTAATAGACTATTGAAAGTATGTAAAAGTTAAACTGACAAGTTGCTTATATATATATTTTTGAATTTGCTACTGCAAACTCTATGAATGTAAACCGCCTTGACATGTATTTGAAAGTCTGTATATAAAGTTGAATAAATAAAATAAATAAATATTACCTCATCTGTCCACACTCAAGATTCACAACTTCCAACCACAACTGGGGGAGGAAATTGCTTTGCGTCGCAAACAACAAGCAATTCGACAAATTTACCCCGGGACCAAATCAGTAGGATTTTATTCCCCATAATTCCTCATACCCAAGAAGTCGGGTGGCCTTCGCCCCATCCTAGACCTAAGGGAATTGAACAAATTTCTCACCAAAGAGAAATTCAAAATGGTATTGTTGAAATCAGTCCTTCCTCTGATTCAAACCAACGATTGGATGTGTTCCATCAACCTGAAGGATGCTTACCCACACATTTCCAATCCATCCATCCTCGTGGCATTACCTATGCTTTCGCTACAGGCATCAACACTACCAGTACAAAGTTCTCCCCTTTGGACTATCGGCTGCACCCAGGGTGTTCACCAAATGCATGGTAGTGATGGTGGCTCATCTCAGACAACAAGGTATAACCATCTTTCCATATCTAGACGATTGGCTCATAATCGCCCCAACTCCAAACATCTTACTCGATAACCTCCATCGAGGAATTAGGATTGGTGATCAATTTTCAGAAATCACACCTACAACCAACCCAGCAGTTACAGTTCATAGGAGCATGCCTGGACACTACGTGCAACAGGGCATACCTACCAAGCAACAGAATTTCACAATTCCGTTCTCTTACACACCTTGAACCATACTCCGAGGCCCTCAGTGAGACAGGTTTTAGTAGTCCAGGGCCACATGGCAGTGGCGAATTTCATGGTTCACAACACCAGGCTACACATGAGACTCCTGCAATGGGGCTTGAAACGTCAATGGAAACAGCATTCGCAATCATTGACACAGAAGTTATCATTGACCACCGAAATGAGAAAAGATATAACATGGTGGCTTCTAGACTCCACCCTATCCAAGGGAGCATTGTTCAGTTCCCCTCCTCACAACGCAGTATTAACTACAGATGCGTCTCGCAAGTGCTGGGGTGCACACCTTGAGATTTACGAAACACAAGGGTTATGGACAATCTCGGAACAAAACTTGCAAATAAATTTATTGGAACTCAGAGCGATTTGGAATGCATTACAAGTGTTCCAAGACCACCTGAAAGGACGCAGGGTAATGATCTACACGGACAATTCAAGTGGCGATGTTTTACATCAACAAACAAGGAGGGCCTGGTTCATGGTCCCTTTGCAAGGAGACTCTGACAATCTTCGAACATGCTCACCGAAATTGCATACATCTCCAAGCAACTTACCTACCAGGAGATGCAAACACAAGAGTGGACAGGCTAAGCCGCATCTTTCATCCTCACGAATGGGCACTCAATACAGAAATAGCCCAAGATATATTCATGCAGTGGGGGACACCTTCAAGAGATCTCTTTACAATGGAGATCTGCTCGATAAGACCAAGCCAATTCAGGATCGCTCAAGATGCCGTCCTCATCCCTTTCCTCCCATACCACTCATAACAAGGACAATTCAAAAGTGCATAGCAGACAAAGCTCAACTGATACTCATTGCCCCGGCCTGGCCGAGGCAACCATGGTACAGTTTCCTTCTCAGACTATCCATCATGGATCCAATTCGATTACCAAATCGCCAGGATCTTCTCTGCCAAGATCAAGGGATGCTTCTACACCCGCTACACTCATCTCTCCACTTGACAGCGTAGAGGTTGAGAGGCTCCTTCTAACAGAACAGGGAATTTCCACCGCTGCACAATTCATTTTGTTAGAATCCAGGAAACTCTCAACGAGGAAAAATTATAGCTATAAATGGAAACGTTACTCTACCTGGTGCATTTCCAAAGGTGTACCACCATTTGACTGCTCACCTGAGCTACTTATAGACTATCTTCATACACTAAACACAGCTGGTCTAGCAACATCGTCCATCAGAGTTCACCTCAGTGCCACAATATTCTTATATCCAATCACCCTTACTATCTCGTTTCATTAAGGGGCTAACTCACCTTCACCCTCCGATCTCTAAGCCTCCAGTTCCATGGAACCTCAACATACTTCTGGAACAGCTCATGCTTTTCCCTTACTCCAATTTATGAGTTGGAGTAATCAGAATTAATGATTCAGTTTCACATGTATATGTGCGGATTGCCATTACTGTATCATGTAATCCTTTTAATTGTTTGCTGAGTAACATTTCTCCTTGGATTTGTAATGATTCAGGGAATGATGGAAGTGGTGGTGGTCTTGCAAACATCATTTCATAAGGCGTCAGGCCAGATTTTCTTGGAGTACATCGGATATGCAGCAGAGCTAATGGTAGGATATCTGGCCATTTAGTTTTTGTTTCTTGACATAATTTTGCTAATTGACTTTTCAAAGTTCTATTAGCTCGTTCAACTGTTCCGCTGCTTTGTGGTCTCCATGTGCAATGCAGATGCCAATTAAGGCCCAGAATCTTGCTTAATTGTTGAGTCACTTCACTAGTGAAGGCTGGTCCGTTGTCAGAATTTATTTGTCTTGGAAGTCCATATCGTGGTAAAATCTGACATAGAAGTAAAGTAGTAATTCTTTGGCTGTTTTCTGTTCGTGTAGGTATAGCTTCCATCCATCCAGTATAAGTGCAAACTGCCACTAATATGGCTTTGTATCCTTTTGATGGAGTCATGTGGGTGAAAATCTATCTGACAGACTTGGAAAGGTATAGTTCCTCGAAGAATATGTCCAGGGGCAGGAGCAGGTCCATTTCGAGGATTGTTCTGTGCACATGTGATACATTGGTTGATTGCATGCTTAGTTAATTGAGTGATTCGGTTGATATGTTTTTTCCAGCAGTTTTGCCAATGAATCTCGACCAAGGTGTGTTTTATCATGTGCTTCTTTAACTATTGTCCATGCAATAGTTTCAGGTATCCATATTCGACCATCTTGTATAATCCACCATCCATTTTGTTGATGAAAGTTTTCATATTGTGCCCAGATTTAACTACTCTGAATAACTTTGTATCATCTGCAAATCTGCTTACCTCACTTGTTGTATTCCTTTCCAGATCATTTATAAATATATTGAAAAGTAAGGGTCCCAATACAGATCCCTGAGGCACTCCACTGCTCACTCCCTTCCACTGAGAAAATTGTCCATTTAATCCTACTCTCTGTTTCCTGTCTTTTAGCCAGTTTGTAATCCATGAAAGGACATCACCACCTATCCCATGACTTT
The DNA here is from genome assembly GCF_901001135.1 of Rhinatrema bivittatum. Classification (NCBI taxonomy): domain Eukaryota; kingdom Metazoa; phylum Chordata; class Amphibia; order Gymnophiona; family Rhinatrematidae; genus Rhinatrema; species Rhinatrema bivittatum. The sequence continues at coordinate 134,287,459 of NC_042621.1, read as the reverse complement.
TTACTTTTCCTAGAAGCCTCTCATGAGGAACTTTGTCAAACGCCTTCTGAAAATCCAAGTACTCTACATCTACCGGTTCACCTTTGTCTGCATGTTTATTAACTCCTTCAAAAAAGTGAAGCAGATTTGTGAAGCAAGACTTGCCTTGGGTAAAGTCATGCTGACTTTGTTCCATTAAACCATGTCTTTCTATATGTTCTGTGATTTAGATATTTAGAACACTTTCCACTATTTTATCCTAGCACTGAGTCAGGCTAACTGGTCTGTAGTTTCCTGGATTGCCCCTGGAGCCCTTTTTAAATATTGGGTGTAGGAAGCCAACCATTATGTCTCCTGGGTTGATAGGGTCTTGGTTACAAGGAGTTTTCAGCAGGAAATGCCATTTTGCGGAAAAAAATAACTTTAAATAAAACTTGCAAGCATCTCTTTGGGTGCCAGTCATCTTCTACCGCAGATGGGATCTGCTACTTCTAGTACCATGTAATGGCTGGAGATGTGTGTATTTTAGTATAAAATACTATGAGAGTACTCATCTGGAGGGAAACTAGTGATGTTCCTAGCCCAACAAAGAGCTTCATTGCTGATGCGGTCTCTACTCTTTAAAGGAGGAAACACCCTTGTATCCAGAGTGCTGTAGAGAATTACTATAATAGCAATTGACATAAGCCAAAGCTTCCCTTTCAGAACCATAGGTACCTTGCAGCAATGATGGACGGTTCCCTCTGGTGTCGCAGATCTTGCGAGCTCAGTAATACTTCTTGGAATATTTTAATATCTGAACTTTGGTTAGCTTTTCTTGATATATATTAGGTTTTCTTTTGTAACTCTTAAGACTTTTTTTTTTTTTTTTTTTTGCATACAAACCACACACAAATCATGTGCACAACACATGTACAGTTTAGGGACAATAAAACCATACAGAGGGGAAAGAAAAGAAACTATACATGAAAGACACATCCATCCTTTTATTTCTTCACCTTTCCAACCCGTTAGGGTACAATTGGCAAGGAATGTCCATTGTATAAATTATATGCTCCCCAAACTTTCATACTTAACGTTCTCCCTTCAAGTCAAACTGCAATTTTTTTAGATCTGCGATATTTCGGGTTTGAGCCCACCATGAAGCCAAGGTTAGGTGCAGATTTCCAAAAGGTTGCAATAGTGAAACACGCTGCTAAAAGTGATTGCCCAACCAATTTGCAAGATGTTTACCAGCACCAGAGTTATTCCATTTCCCCAGTAGTCCCAGTAGCGACCGAACTTGTACAGCAGTACCAATGATGTCAGCAATTTCTTGTATGATTTGGGACAAAAATTGTTGAACTACAGAACAGAGCCATCGCTTATAAATGGATGAGTCCACTTCCCCACACCCTCTCCAGCATGCAGAGCAATCTGGAAATAACCTGTAAGAAAATAAAGGGGTGCAGTAGGTCCTGTGAAGCAAATGGGCCATAATTTCCGTTTCTCACATGTATAGTGATATATGCGCAGAGGTCCAAATTGTCCAGGTTTTAGAACAGAGGGCCACAGTTTAGGGACAATAAAACCGCGGGGAAAGAAAAGAAACTATACATGAAAGACACATCCATCCGCTAAATAAATACCTAAATCTGCATTCCAAGTATCAGTCAGTTTTTGGGAGGTAATCTTTCCAAATTTATCAGCCAATATACCCTGATAAATGACTGCTATTCCTCTTCTCTAGATTCCCTCAGCAGTTGTAAAGGCTTCCAAACCATTCAGTGACCGAACAGTCTGTGCTAGGTCTAGTTCTCTGTACGTAGCCGGATCAGTCAAGACTCCTGGGTTTATGCATCCCTGCCAGCAGATGGAGAGCTTTTTTTTTGTTTGTGTTTTTTTTTTTTTTACTGACACTGCTACATAATCCCTGTGCCACCTGCACCTCCAGCAGATGGTGGCTGGTACAAGACCTGCAGTTCTGCAGTCTGGAGTACTTTAAAGTTGTGAGCCTTCCTTCCAGGGGGTTTTTGGGTCCTGGTGGATCCTTGCTTGTTTGGTTGAGGTAGATGAGCTGGGGGTCGGTGACAGTCTTGTATGCTTGCTCTTTTATCCCGTGGGGTGTAAATCTGGTGGCCTAGATCCTGCCCCTTCACAAGGCTGCTTGGGCAGCTGGTTCTTTTTATCAGTTTGCCTCTCATTTTTGTTTTAATTCTGTCTGATCCTCTTGTAGTGCTGGACAGCTGTTTTCCATGCTGAGGGAGTTTTATTAAAGTTTAAGTGTTTAAAAAGAAAAGAAAGGAAGCCAGAATTGCTAAAGTAAGGCACAGGAGGCCTGATAGCTCTGAGGGACGACTCTTTTCTCATTTAAGGTCAGTGGTAAGGGGACAGAAGCTGTGGTCTGTGTTGTTTTTTTCGTTTTTTTTTTCTTTTGCTGTTCCCGTGTTGTAAGAATAATTAGACTTGGCACAGTGGTTTTCCTGCCAAAGCATTATGGTGCACAGCTCCAACGTGCCTGAGCCACTTGCGTTTCAGGGATGGAAGGGCTATCTGGGGGCCCGGTGGCGGCAAAAAGGGCTAAATAGTGCAAGCTCTCCCGCAGTGACTGTCCCTGCACACTGGGATTTGGAGTGAGTCGGGACCTTCTTCGTTGTGGGAATGGCGACCATTTTGAATTGTGGCCGGGGATCCAGGGGCATTGCTGTCGCAGGACTGAGGGGTGATCTGGACGTGGCAGGCACGATTCTGGGGGACAATCTGGAGGAAATCCAGATTTCTGAGGGGTATGACCTCAAGGTAGTCCTTGTTCCGTAGGGAGGAATTGGGCCCTTTGATTCCTCAGGTCTTTGAAGAGCTTGGGTTAGAGGTTCCTCAAGAAGTCTTAGAAATGGAAGGGGTGGACCTGGTCCTGGATGGGCTTAGGGAAAGGCCCTCGTGGGACCCCTATCATAAGTCTGTAACAAAGCTGGTGGATCGGGAGTGGTGTGCTCCGGGTGCCAGTTTGAGAATGGGAATGGCAAAGCTGTATCCTTTGCCTGAACAGATAGCGTTTTCCCTTCCAAAGGTGGATGCCACAGTGTTGGTGGTCACAAAGACTATCCTGGTCATGGGTGCCTTGGTGTTGAAGAAAAAGCTGGAGATTCACCTCAAAAGGATTTTTGAGGTATTGGCCCTGAGCCATTGTAATGTAAAAAGCTATACCAAGGACACAACAGAGACTGTATGTTTCTCAGAATTATGTTTTTATTCTTATGCGCATAAGGAAGTCGGCTCTTAAAGTTGCAGAGTCCGACTTAATCAGTTATCCATTTGACTTCAATTAAATACACTTTTGCCCAGGATGTTATTACAAACACTTCTTTGATTTAAGATTACAAGGTGAAAACATTTGTTAACACTAACATTTTAACTGGCCTGGGAATTCTGACCCAACCTTGAAGACATGCATTTTTACAGCTCTTCCTGTGGTATAAAGAGATACATTTGTTATCTAAAAGCGAGACAGTTTCCAGACCCCAACAATGCCTCTTGGGATTCTCTCTCACAGGTACTTTTCCATTGAAAAGTTGCCTCATAAATTTTATCATCTCACCATCTGTTTGTTTCATCCAAAGAGCTTGCCTGCGTTGGATGCAGCAATTTCAGGAAGGGTAGGTGAAGTTAAATGAGGCAGCTAAAGCTGAATGCTTAGAGGCAATGATGGCGTATGTTTCAGATGCCTTGATTGACTTGGTGAGGACTTCATCTTGCATTATGGGGTCTGCAGTGTCGGCCAGGCGACTGTTAAGACTGTGTAACTGGTCAGCGGATGCGTTGCGTTGGATAGAGACACCCAGGAAAGGTGGTATTGGTAGCCCCAGAGTGGCCTCGTCTGCCATAATTCGTGGATCTAGTCAACTTGCCAGTGGACAGTCTGTTATGTTTCAGCCATCTTCCAGGCCGCCTTCGGCAGGGCCCCATATTTTCAGACCAGGCTGCTCACTCTTGTCTAGCAGCTTGGCTTTTGAGGGGCAGTGTTTGAGGCGCAGAGGTGGTTCAGATTGCTACTCTTCTGCAGGCTAGGTTGATATCTACTTCATTGTTGATTTTTGTGAGAGTTTAGAATGTTTTTGAGTCCTGGTGTATAGCTAACGGAGTGCAGGCCTTATGGACTTTGGTCTCTCAGATTTTATCCTTTCTTCAGGATGGTTTGATCAAGGGCTTGGCTTTCAACTGTTAAGGTCCGGGTGAGGAGAGTTTGCCCATCTTGGAATATTGTTCTCAGATGCTTGAGTAAGGCAACTTTTGAACCTCTTTGGATAGCGACTCCTCTTAAGGGTTGTTTTTAGTAGCCATTTGTTCAGCTAGGAGCATTTCTAAGTTACAGGCCTTGTTTTGCCATGATCTGTTCCTACAGATCTTGAACTCAGGCATATCCTTGTGGACAGTTCCCTCATTTTTACCGAAGGTGGTATCAGCGTTTCATGTGAATTAGACGGTGTAGCTTCTGGCCTTTCGGAGTTTGATTCTTCCATGCCTCATGTGCTGGAGCTTAAGCTTTTGGATGTCTGCAGGGCTTTGAGATATATCTCAAGGTATCAAATGATTTTAGGTCTGACCATCTTTTTTTCCTTTTGGTTTTATGGAGTGGTTCAAAAAAGGGTACCCAGGCTTCCAAGGCTACCATTGCGAGGTGGCTCAAGGAGGCTATTGGGTCGACATCCATTCTCAAGGGGCGCCAGGTTCCTGAAGGTTTGAGGGTGCACACTACGTGTTCTCAGGCAGCCTCATGGATGGAAGCTCAGTTGGTTTCACCATGAGATTTGTAGAGCAGTGATTTGGAAGTTGCTGCATATATTTGCAAGGCACTATCATCTGGATGTGGGAGATCCGGAGTCTCTCGTTTGGTGAGATTCTTGCGAGCGTGACTGCCAAGGTCCCACCCTAAGTAGGGAGCTTTGGTGTACATCCCAGGAGTCTGGACTGATCTGGGTACATACAGGGAAAAGAAAATTGGTTCTTACCTGCTAATATTTGTTCCTGTAGTATCACGAATCAGTCCAGAACCTGCCCAGTCGGTGGAGGTGGAGAGTCGTCTACTCAACTGAGGTTTATTGGTAGGGAATACAGTTTCTTCATGGTATGGAATACAGCCTTTTAAAAAAAAAAAATTTTGTAAACTACTTTTTATGAATTTTTTGATGCTTGGGTTCATGTCAATACTGTGGAACTGCAGGTGGCACCAGGCATTATGTGACAGGGTCTGTAAAACTATATCTCCATCTGCTGGCAGGGATGCATAAACTCGGGAGACTGGACTGATCTATGGTACTACAGGAACGAAAATTAGCAGGTAAGAACCAATTTTCCTATGACTTTCCAGAGCCCACCTCCATTGAAAATAACAAGCTTGTGAACTTTGATCAAGCTCATAATCATACTGGAGCTCACTAAAACCTAGAAAACCAGTCTCATCCCACAGCTGGGCAACACATAACCCCTTGTCTTGCCATTCATGCACCATTAGCACAAATGTGTTACCAGGGTTAGAATAAACTGGGAAGACAGGAAACAGTCCCACAATCGTTACCCAGAAATTTTATTCACCTGTCTCTAGACCTGCAGAGTCTAGGCCAGCACTGAACTAGCTCTATAAGCCCTAGGCTATGCACTGATTCAGGAGGCAAGAATAGCAAAACAGTTGTTAGCCAGATCTGCCTGCTCGTGCTGTAGGACCACCCAAGAGTCCGAATGATTACCAAACCATGCTTTCAAACAGACTAGTTGTGCAGCCCAGGTTAGGCAATGCATTCCCCCCCCCCCCCCTGCACTTGGGCAGCCAGAGCTGACTAATCTGAATTCTAGCAGGGTGCCCACACCATATAAATTTAATAGAACTGTGCAGTTCAGTAAAAACCTGCACCAGAACAAGATAGGGATATGTTAAATATATACAACAGCTTAGGCAAAATATTAATCTTTAACAAACTGATTCTGCCTGCCCAAGAAAACAGTAAGATGACCCCAATCTAACATCCTACTTAATTTTACTGATTACCATCGCTCCCATCCCCTCCCTCTGGCCAGACACTGCATTCCTCTTTATTGCCTTCTCTTTCCCACCTTCTACCTTCTCCTCCTCCCTCTACCTTCCCACCTTCTACCTTTTCCTCCTTCCTCCTTCCCCTGAGCTTATTTATGCCATATTGATGATTTTATATTGTTTAATGTATTCTCTGTTATGAGTTTCATGTGCTTTTAGATGTTAAAATGAGTCTTTAGAGTTTTAGGTTTCGTTTGGTATTTCTATTGTTAACTGGCCTCATTGTTCCATGTACTGCCTCAGAGCGAAGTTAAAGTTTCATTGTAAACCGATATGATTTGTACTTTTACAGGAATGTCAGTATAGAAAAAATAAAAATAAATAAATTAACCTGATATAGTTACATTCAAGCCTTTAAACTTAATTAGGGACATAAATACCCAGATACTTAACCTTCCCTCACTTGGTGAAAAATTGACAGACTGGCAGAGCCACTAATCCTGCAATTGCTTGCTTTTCCTTGGTTTCCAGATCTACAAAAAGAATGGTTTTCCCTATTCTTTGTTCCTGTTTAAGGTCTTGTGAGTGCATGCTTTTCAAGCACAGCAATATCATACTACTTGAAAAAATGTTGGGCTCTTGCTTACTTGACATACTTTTTCACTCAACGCACAATAAAGCTCTGGAATTTGTTGCCAGAGGATGTGGTTAGTGCAGTTAGTGTAGCTGGGTTCAAAAAAGGTTTGGATAAGTTCTTGGAGGAGAAGTTCATTAACGGCTATTAATCAAGTTTACTTAGGGAATAGCCACTGCTATTAATTGCATCAGTAGCATGGGATATTCTTGGTGTTTGTGTAATTGCCAGGTTCTTGTGGCCTGGATTGGCCACCGTTGGAAACAGGATGCTGGGCTTGATGGACCCTTGGTCTGACCCAGCATGGCCATTTCTTATGTTCTTATAGTGTAACTTGTTTATCAGATCTTGGTAGTACATGTTAATAAAACAAAGTTTGACATAATGCACCTGATCTGTCTCCCCTCCCCATTTAAATCAAGGTCTTATTTAGAAGGCCACATAGGCTTGCTTTTTTGTGTATATATTTTTTGTTTTGTCACTAGTTCTCTCCTCTGTAAGAAATGTTAATACAGTTTGAAGCTGAGACCATTTTTGGATTGGGATTCTTTGAAAATGGTGCCTTAGGCACTCTTTCTGTCTCATTTGGATTATTGCAATACGTTCATGGGATTGCCAATAAATCTGCTGCACAGGTTGCAGGTAATTCAAAACACTACAGCATGTATAATTAGTGGAAGTACTAGAACTCCTGCAAAGCCATTGTTTGGCTTACACTGGCTCCAAGTGAACATGCGTTGTAAATGCAAATTTGTATTGCTTGCCTTTAAATGTTTTGAACAGTGTTTGTGCTCTACGTCTTAAAGGGAAATTAAAATGGTATGAGACTAAGAGGGATTTGTGAACAAAAAAGGCAAGAAGCGACTACCAAGCTACTCATTTGTAGCAGGAATTTCAGTATTATGGAATTCTCTTCCAATTGGTTTAAGGGAAGAGAAGGATGGCTTAAAACTTCAAAGAAATTTGAAAACATGGCTTATGATAGTGGCTTTTAATGACTGACTAGAGGTTAATCAGATGCAGTTTGGTGACTAGCTCTCCCCAAGAAGTGTAGAAGTTATAGAGCTCAATATTTTATGCTTTGCTGGATTATTAGAGTAAAACTTATTTTTTTATATTTCATGATTTTGTTCTATTGTGATTATTGTGACTTAATTTTGTGTTGTAAATTGCTTTGGAAGACTTGTCTGGAAGGATTTTATGATTTTATGTGAAGTGGCAAATGAGCAGCATCTTAAATGCTCTTTAAGGAGTTGAGGGTTTTTAGTATCAATTTGACCTTGGTTGAAGTGATGGCTTGGTTTGGTGGGAATGCTACCTGAGAATAGGACTACAAATAATGGGCCCTGTATATGGTGCTGTTTTGTAATATAGGGCCTCTTAACTGAGCCCCCATGTGGGTTTTTCATGCAATATTTCCCTTGAAGGTTTGCTTTACTTATTGAATGTCATCCTTTGGTATATTCATCTTGAAAGTATGGGTAACCCATTTTGGTTATGTAGTAGTGGGTTGTGGTTTAAAAAAAAAAAAAGTTCTGCAATTGAGTGCATGCTATAGATGCACTTAACTTGCTAAAGTGAATTACTGTTAGTATAGAAAGGATGTTTTATCTTTAATATTTATTTAAAATGCTTGTATTCTGCAACTTCCAAATATAAAATGTATCCAGGGTATATCTGGTCATACCTGTTCTCTGGCTGTATAAAGCTGAAATTCTTAAAGCCAATTATCTGTAGATGTGTACTGCAGTTTGTTTAAATGGCAGAAACATTGCTGTGACCTCCTTTTTGTGTTTATAGATGGGCAAACAAATTAGACCAACTGACAGATACTGCAACAAAAGACCCAGAAGAGTACCTGGGACACCCCATCAATGCTTTCAAGTTAATGAAACGTCTTAATACAGAGTGGAGTGAACTTGAAAATCTGGTCCTCAAAGATATGTCTGATGGTGAGTGTGGCATAGGAGAAGGGTTACTTGATAGCAACATCTGGAGCCCATTTCAGAAATATTGGTAACGTAATTGCAGACAAGAAATGAAGGGTTCATCAAACCAGAATAGGCCTCTTTCTATAGGAAAAATAAGATGAGGTTTGCATATATTTTGTAGACTTATATAAAAATCATAGAAGAATCTCATAAGGTGAGCTGGTTACACCATAGCAAGAAACTGATCAAGAGATGCACATAGATCATGTCACATGAGCAGAGTGGGGCATCTTCAGGGACATTTGTTTCAGTTTAAATCTTACTTTTCCAAGAAGTTTCTCTGTTATAACAAAATGGTAGAAAATCAGCAGGATTTTTCCACAGATTTTTCTTCTATTTTTGATACGATGAATACTGAAAAATTCCCAGGAAAAGTAAAAACTGAAAATGAAGGTCCCTAGGCATCTTCCAGAGCTTTTGGGAGAAGATTCACAAAGTCTTGGATGTTCTCTGAGTTCTGCAACTGTCTGTGAACCTTTTTGATTGTTAACTTTGGCATCTTAGCACTTCATTTACAGTTTCTCTAATCAGATATTCGGCAACAAACTTTTTTTTTTATTCCCTCATTGGTGCTCATGGGCCAAGGATGTATGTATATTTTTATTGCATCTTGCTGTTGAAGAAAAATGTCTTGATTTCACTTTGATTTTCGTAATCATGACAAGTGCAAAAGATGCATTCACATGCCCATCGTGTTATATTTCACTGTTTTTAAGTGTTTGAGTAAGGTCCACTAAATCTTTTTGGCTGTGGCACCTAAAAAGAATGTCACTGAGAAAATTTATGCCTGGAAGAAGAGGCATCAATCCTGAGTTTAGCAAGAAATTGACCACAAGGCCCATGGAATTGACCATGGTTGTGCTGGTGGCCAGACCTTACTGTTTGCAGCCTCCTTGGTGTCTTGCTCTGAGAATAAACACTTGTTTAGCCAAGTTTTAATCTATCCACTCAAGTCTTGAAGGCTTGAAAGTTGAGCCAAAATGAATGTGTTGATTCAAGAGCAGAGGTGTCAGTGCCCAGCTCTAAGAGATCAGATATTCTTCAAAAGTGGCTGTGCTACCTCAACCTCCCTCTCTAAGACCACACTACACTGATCTTCCTAGGGCCAGTTAAATGGATTTGAATCATCTAAACACCCCCCCCCCCCCCCCCCCCCCAAAAAAAATTGCATTTGACCAGTTGCCTAAGAGGCTTGTTCTAGTGCTGTGTACAGTAGTTTCCCAGGCTGAATTATACAGAATGATCACTGAAGCACTTGATTGGCATGCTAGAGTTATCTAAGTTCAGGGTGTGGGCATGACCAGTGGACCTACCTCTTGGTGCAGCTCTATATCTACCAAACACACTGGCTCAGCACAAACAAAAGTAAGCACAATGTCACTGGATCCATATTGAAAAGTAATGATATGCTAAAATAATAAAGATTAAGACTTAGTCTAAGCCTGTTTCTGCCATCTTTCTTGCTTATATTCCTCTCTATTTAGATGCTTTTTCCTGCTGGGAGTATTCCTGCAACCTTACCATAGCACAATATGAAGTGTTCCTGAGAGATTTAAAATCTCCCACTTCACTGTGTTGCTTGTAGTTCCCTATCCTATTTTGTCAGTATCCAACAAATTGATCATCTAATGGATATCATACCAAACTCATTGGTGTACAGTAGCTTTCAGAACACTTGTTTTCCAGTCTAAGGAAACTAACACTGAAACCTAAATTAATGCAGCTTTGCAGTTCCATTGTATATTGTAGGTGATAGTTTGCTTCAGGGCTTTTTCTCTACTGGTATTTGAGGATACTTGGCACCTTTTTACCATCTGCATTGGCTCCTATGAAATGATAGGGAGGTATTGTATTAAGGAGCAGATTTAGTTTTATACACTTTTTTTTTTTTTTTAAATCAGTGGTTTACAAAACTAAAAACCATAGATACAAATAAAATATCCATTAAAAATCCTAATCTCACACAATAACAAAAAAATAAACAAATACCAATAGTTCAACTTAAAACACTAAACCAGTAAAATGGGGGGGAAAAAACACAGCGTTTACACTACAAGCCAAATCGAGCTAGCTTTGCTCAACCAAAGATAATTCATGTCCTCATGCAACAAGCAATCAGACACTAAAAGCCTGATTAAAAATCCATGTCTTAATAGCTTTATGGAACCTGAGAGTTTTTATTTCCTGATGAATACCCAGACTCAAGGCTTTCTAAAATGGACCCAAATAAATAAACAGCATCCTGATGGGTGAATTCAAGGCTCATTTTTTAGGACCTGGAACTTACAATAAATCCTGCGGGAAAAGAGCAAAGGCCTCTAGATATGAAATTAAAAGAGAAAAAAAAAGGTTAATGAATTTAAGACAGGGAGCCAATGCAGTTCTATCAAACAATGAGTGACATAATTGAATCTCTTCAAACAAAATAGAATTTCAATGTTTGGACCACTTGAAGTCTTCAAATAGACAATACCAGAAGACCCACTAGAGGACTGTTACTGTAGTCTATTTAAAATGAAAGCATGAGTAAGAGATTGCAGGTCAGACTTTGATAAAAATGGTTGTAATATAATGTAAAACACTAAGTAGTGATTGAATATGATTAGATATAATAAGACCATTGTCAAGATATATGCCCAAAACTGTAATTACCTCATGGATTAGAATTTTAACCTCTGCCATCACAAAGGGAATTTAACAAAGTGGAATTCATTCTAGATGCTGAGGGTTAACTTTAATTTTCCCAGGACAAGCAGGATGATAATCCTCACATATGGGTGACATCACTGGACGGAGCCCTATCACGGAAAACTTTCCGTCAAAATTTCTAGAAACTTTTGACTGCACACTGAGCCCACTGAGCATGCCATTATCCCTCGAGCCACAGGGTCTCCCTTCAGTCTTCTTTTTTCCGCGCTGCAGTTAGCTTCATGGTTAAGGAGCCCTGTGTGGTACTTAACACATTTTTTCCTCAAGGAAACAAATTAAAAAATTTTTCCCTTTCATAGGGGTCTCCCGTTTTTACATCGATCGGTGAGTAAAACCCTTTTCTGCTCGATACCGTTCCATCGGGTTTTGTTACCAGAAGGTCGGCTGTCCGGCCTTCAATCACTTCTTGATAATGGCAACCGGGTTCAAAAAATGCCCGAATTGTCCTCGGACAATGTCAATTATTAACACCATGTCGAGTGTGTACTTTGTTTAGGCCCAGGACATAGCATATCTGCATGCCCTCAATGCACCGAAATGACAACTAAAGGCAGATGGGCTTGTCTGGAAAAAATAGAAAGCCTTTTCCATATCCAACTTCTTCCATTGACCTTGACATCAACACAGTCATCACTGGCAGGAGCGGCTAAAAAAAGTCATAAAAACCAAGCGGCATGAAGGAAGTGGTGACTACCCATCCTCGACGCCATCACAGTCCTCGATAAAATCGACGTCGGTGTTAGAAAAGAAAGGCACTGAGAGAAGCATCGGTACCAACCATCAGACTTCCATGCTCGATTCCCGGAACAGATCCAATTACCATCGAGCTACCACCGAAGAGAGCTCGGGCAGATGCCCTCGATGCCTCTTAGTCCAAGGCAATCCCCACCGATATCGGTGCTGGGTTCTTCAGGCTTCCAAGACTACTGTTGCCCGCTGGTTAAAAAGCGCAATTGCTTCCGCATACATTGGGTGCGGACGGCCTATACCGGATGGCTTAAGGCTCACTCTCTCTTCGTTCTCAGGCGGCATCATGGGCTGAAAGTCAGTTTGTGTCTCCCCAAGAGATTTGCAGGGCGGCCACTTGGAAGTCCTTGCACACATTCGCTCGACATTATTGGTTAGATATCCGTGATCCTTAGGCAGATTCTTTTGGTAGCACTGTGATTCGAGCAGGACTCTCTGGGTCTCACCCCATTTAAGGCGGCTCGGGTACATCCCAGCAGTCTGGACTGATCCTGGTACGTACAGGGAAAGGAAAATTAGTTTCTTACCTGATAATTTTCGTTCCTGTAGTACCTAGGATCAATCCAGATGCCTGCCCAAGTCTGTTTGCTACTGGAGAGTCCGCTCATATTTCTTTCTGTTCCTTTGTCTCCTTACAGTTCCTGCAGCTGCAGAGTATCGGAATACGTGTTGATGCGCAGTTTCAGGCAAGTTATACAGGGTTTTCTATTCTCATATAGGGAGACAAGTTTGTTTGTGTTTTCAGAGCACCAGGCCTACTTGATTTAGTCTTTGGTTGAGATAAAGGAGTTTACTATTCAGCAGGAGTGGATGTTTCTATGATTCATTCTGCTTTGATATTCTTTATACTGAGGGATCGCAGGTGGCACACCAGTATATCTAGGGGGTGCTTTTCAGCTTTTCTCTGACTCCATCTGCTGGACGGGAGGCATAACCCAGCAGTCTGGACTGATCCTAGGTACTACATGAACGAAAATTATCAGGTAAGAAACTAATTTTCCTATAGGTGGAAATCAGTTGGTTGGTGATAGGGAATTGGAGGAAATAAGGTCTTTTTTTTTTTTTTTTAATAGAGAATTTATTCTAGGTGGTTCTGCCAGGGTGGTGAGACGCTGGGAGGACAAGGGGTGCAGCAGAATGGAACATTTCTGGAGTGGGATGAATTTGAGAAGCTTCCAGGAGCTACAGTTGTCTTTTCATTTTAGATTTGTCAGACTACTACTTTTTATTTGCAAGTCATTCATTTTATGTCACGAAAGGTAGTAAAGGGGAGTTTGGGACAGGAAATCTCTTTGAATGGTTTTGCGACAACTCATTTAGTTATGAAAGGAATTTCTAGAATATATCGTCTTTTAAACAAAGACCTTAAACCACCACCCTCTCATATTGGGAGGAGAAATAGCCTAGTGGTTAGAGCAGTGGACTGTGAACCAGGAGACCAGGGTTCAAGTCCTGCTGCCACTCCTTGTGACCTTGGGCAAGTCACTTTACCCTTCATTGCCTCAGGTACAAAAACTTAGAGTGTAAGCCCTCTGGGGATAGGGAACTACCTACAGTACCTGAATGTAAACCAGTGTGATATCTCAATTGAGATCAAATGTTGGTATATAAAAATAATAAATAAATAAATAAATATTGATTTGGGAGAAAGACTTGGGCTGTGAATTGGGGGACAAGCAGTGGGATTTGTTTTATTTCTGTTCGAGTTCTATTTCAGTGACCTTAGTAGAAAACAGTTATTAAATGCTATACAGATGGCACCTCACGCCAGCCAGACTGCATTTGTTGTACTGCTGTCGAAAATGTGGTAGGGTCCACACTTTTTTTTACATATGTGATGGGATAGCAAATGTTGCTTACCTGTAACAGGTGTTCTCACAGGACAGCAGGATGTTAGTCCTCACAAATGGGTGACATCACAGGATGGAGCCCTGTACAGAAAACGTTTCTGTCAGTTTCCACAAAGCTTTGACTGACACTGGCACACTGAGTGCACTGAGCATGCTCAGCCTGCAGTTATCCCTGTGAGCCACAGGTGTCTCCCTCAGTCTCGTCTTATAGCTAAAAGCACAAGCGAAACTAAAAAAAAAACACGTGAAAACGTATAGAGACCCAACTCCGCGTGGTGGCAGGTTGGTTTCGTGAGGACTAACATCCTGCTGTCCTGTGAGAACACCTGTTACAGGTAAGCAACATTTGCTTTCTCACAGGACAAGCAGGATGGTAGTCCTCACAAATGGGTGATTACCGAGCTGAGGATGCCCGAGAGTGCACCAAATGCACCCAAGACGCGTGAAGGGCGCGATGACGTGGGTGGAGTTTGGAACGGAGGGCATCCTGAAATCCTTAAAGGGTTGGTGGAAGGATTTTGGGTAGTTAACCCGAAAGGAATAGAAGTAGACGGACTGGCCAAACATGGAGCATGCCGGCTAGTCGTATCTAAGCAATAATAGACTGCAAAGGTATGGAGAGAACTCCAGGTTGCAGCCTGATAATATGTGTACAAGCAGCAGCGGCCGAAGGGAAGCTATTAAGGCTGAGGCAGATGCAACAGAGTGTGGTTACACACAGTGTTGTAGTGAGATGCCTGCTGGTTGGTAGGAAAAAGATACAGACCGTTTATTAGGAGGAATAGGTCTGTTTGCCCACTGGCACTCGCAGCTTGACTCTTGCCACAGAAGGAAAGAGTTAGGTGGAATTCCTATGGAATGTAGTGCAAGCTAGATAGAATGCAAGCGTAGCCTTTCTGTCCAAGAATGGAAAGAATCCTCTCGCTCTGGTGAGAGAGAGGTGTTGGAAAAAATGGGCAGAGTCTATCCTGAGTAAGGTGAGATGCAACGTCTACCTTAAGAAGATAGAAATTTGAACACGTGAAAACCACTCAGTGACTGAGGAACGCAGGGTCAGATGAGTATGTAACTAGAAGTGTGCAACTCATTGACACTGCTGGCAGAAATGACATTTATGAGGGAAGAATTTCCCATGCCAAACTGTGAAATGAGAGGAATGGAAAGGCTCGAATGGAGAACGTATGAAACTTATAAGCATGAAATATATATTCCATTCTGTGACTAGTGAAAATAGAGGCGGCTTGATCAGTGGAAAATCCATGGTAAGCTGACTCAGAAGGGATGTACTGTAAATCGGGTATCCTCATTCCCAAACGATACACTAATTGGAACAGAGGTGTACGTATGTGGAGGATGTTTGGGGAGCAGAATCCGAGGGAGTAAGAGAGAGTGGTGTGGAAAAAGAAAAAAGGGTAATACTCTTTTGTATGCGTCATGTGGTAAATCTTGCCATTTTGAATGGTAGGATTTATGTGTGGAAGGTTTTGTGACGCTACCAGAAACCTGAGAACATCATTTAGTCTACGATTTGGGACTGACTGGTGAGAAGGTAGATTGGTTACTGGTGTGATAGATTGAGAAGTATGGGAAGCATACTGGTCTCGGTCAGGGCGAGGGTTAGAGGAATAGTGAACCCCGACCCGGTTCAACATTAGAAGAGTGCTGGTTATGAGAGGCAGCAGAAGAGATATATTTAAGAGGCCCTTGATGGAAGAAAGGCATCTATGGGAACGCATTGGAAACATGTATAGGGAGTAGAATCTGTGCACCGTATGGTTCGATTCAGACGCAGAGGGCAAGTTTGGTTGACCTCAGCGTTAGAAGATTTTTCCCTTTACACATGTAGTCGGAGACCATTCGAGAGGATAGAAACCTACATGGAGAAGGTCTGCTAGTGCGTTCAGAAAATCTCTTAGATGAGTGGCCCGAGGATGCATGAAGTGAGCAAGGGCCAAGGATAGAGCTGCGCAGCTTCTCAGCAGGGCAGCTAAAGTAATGTGTGCTTGTGTGTTAGAAAGCACATTGTCCCTATGCTGTCTGTCTGTATGCACAAAGGTTTGTTGCAGAGGCAGTATTGGAAGGCATAAGGGTATAACTCATGGCTACAAGCTTCAGGAAGTTTATGAGAAAACTGTGCCTGGAGTGGATAGACGCATATAGGGTTGGGAAGCTTTTAGGGCAAACTTTACAACCCTGAGTAAATGTGCGCATGAGCAGAATCAGACTAGCTTTTGGTTCTAGATTTGGAATATGAATGAGGGACGAAAGCGGTTGCACAGCTTAGACCCACTAATATTGGAATTTCACTGAATATAACCCATAGCAGTTTTCTATGAGGAAAGTGCATAGTGAAAAAACCCCATGGCCCGACAATGGAGAATTGAAGGCCTGAGGTAATAGAAGATGCACGCAGGGACATGTAAAAATTTATTAGAATGTCTGTGTGTATGCTGGACAGGAAGGTCTTTATGACTGTGGTGTCCAGAAGTGTTGTATAAGGGATTTATTGCAGTGACAGTAATCCCAGTTAGGAAATGCATAGTGAGTCATGAAGTTAGAGCTCCTTGCATGGACTGACTGTGGTTGTGCAGTTGTCCATGCAAGGAAAAGAGTGAATGATGTTGCAGTCCGCAAAGAAACAGCATTCACCAATAGTGATTCAATGAAATACTTCGGCTGCCGAAGCTGATGCCAGTGGCAGAACATCGAAGACACCGATGGGGAACGACGTGGGTGTTGAGGGCATCGATATATGGGGGCGGGCGGCGACGTCCTCAGTGGCATAGCCACGGGCATCGACAGTATGGCCACAGACGTTGACAGTATCGATTGGACTGACTTGGGTAGCAAATGTGTACGTGGAATCGGCGCCACGGACAGGGGTGTCGATGGCACCGATGGAATCTATGTTGGCATGGACCCCATGGATGGAAGGTACACTGACATCGATGGAATTCATTTTGGCATCGATGCCAGCCATGAAATTGGCATTGGCATCGATGGCATCCATGGAAAAGGTATAGGCATGGATGCCTATCGATTGGGATCAACCCGGCATGGATGCCCATCAATGGAAAGGCTCTGGACCTAGATGGCATCCATAATTTAAGGAATGGCATCGAGGAAAGTGACCCTGGCATCGATGGAAGTGTCCCGGGCAACGGTGGCATCGACCCGAGTATGGATGACAGCGACAAGACAAGGTGTGCGTCGAGGGCATTCACCCGGGTAAGGCAGCACCGAAGGAGCCCAAGGAAAAAACAACGCGAAGGAGTAAAAAACCTGGCAGCACTGATAAAAACGATGCAGGGAGGATGGCATCAGGGTACCGCGGGGGAGGGGTACTGATGGCACCTAAAAATCCAGGGCGGTCTGAGGAGGGGTACCTATGGTAGCAATGGGGCATCGACTGCGCGAGGGTACCGGGGAACAAAGGACCCGAAACTAAAGGGGCCCTGGTGGCAACGGAAACCGTTTAAGTCCCTGTCCCACTAGCGCTAATAACCAAGCAGAGTGTCACAGAGAGACACTCGCAGGCTATGTGTAGCTAACTGAAAAAATAGGGAGAGGGAAGGCCTCAGTCTGTTAGCAGGCCAGAAGGTGACAAGAACCGACCGAAAAAATAAGTCAAAGTACTCACTGAGCGTCGTAAAAACGTACGCGGAGGGAGACCCGTGCAGGGAAAAGTGTCTGAAGTAAAAAGTAAAGTTTTTCCATGAGGAAAAAAGTTAAAATTTCCTCACAGAGCTCCAACCGCTATGCTTACTGCAGAGGGGAAAAAAGAAGACTGAGGGAGACACCTGTGGCTCACAGGGATAATTGCAGGTTGAGCATGCTCAGTGTGCCTGTGTCTGTCAAAGCTTTGTGGAAACTTTGACAGAAAAGTTTTCCGTACAGGGCTCCATCTTGTGATGTCACCCATTTGTGAGGACTACCATCCTGCTTGTCCTGTGAGAATGCCCTTTCACTTCTGCTTTTTGGGTTGATATTGCAAGGATGATGGGGGAGATTGTGGGGGCTAGGGTACCTAAAGATCCTTTGTTTTTTTCTGTTGAATACCTGTCCCTGATTATGATCCAGAGGTAATTTCACTCTTCTTTCCAAATAATTCTGGCAGCTAGAGGGGAAATAGCATATTTCTGGAAGAACTGTTCTGTCCCGCCTATTCAGAGTCACTCGGAGGTTGACCCAGATTTACCATTTAAACAGGTTTACCACTATGAAATGGAAACAGCTCCCTAAATTTGAGAAATTATGGCATCGATATGTACTTTGGCAACAGAAGTGTTCTGCTACAGGCCTATGATTTCCATGGGTGTGGAGTAACGTTATGTATTATGTCTTGGGGAGGGGGGGTGGAGGTGAAAATATAAATTATGGAAGCGCTCAGGATTTTTACCTATGCCTTCCTTCTTTAGTTGGGTGATATGAATGGTCATTTAGTTTCCAGACATTAGGCTTTGGTAGGGACTGTTCAATATACAAACTGGATGACAAGTTTGGTACTAATGTGGATTCTTGAACTGTTTTATATGCAGTTGTAAGTGTGTGTTCTAATAACCCTCCTTTTGAAAAAAAATTTTTGAGGAGGGGTGTAACAAACAAGTCAGCAGTAATTGACTATAGAAGTTTAACATCTTTATGATATTGTATGTTGGCAATATTTTGCTGTTCTTGTTATATTGTTACATGTGTGTGGGTTTTTTTGTTTTTGTTTTGGGCAACCTGTTTTGCTGAATAAACATTAAATTGAAAAATAAAATTGCTGCCATGGCTAGTAAGATTAAAAGTGTAGAATGTCTTCTATCAACAGTCTGTAATAGTTAATCTTGTGCTGCCAACATAACTTCTGTGCTGTACCCTGCCTGAAATACCAATTGAAATTATTTAAATCATTAAATTAAATAAGCAGAGATGACATCACAACTTTCCCAGTAAGTTTGGCCATAAATGGCTAGGTAGCTGTAGGTCTGTAGTTAGCACATACCATCAGATCTAAACTATGCTCCTATAAGATGAGGATTTGGTCCACTGATTTAGGGACCAAACCTTCCTGTAACAATTCTGATGATTATGCATTTCCTGTCCCAGCAAAGTCTTCCGGAGAAATGGGGAACAAGGGTCAAGCAGACAACTGATAGCTCGGTTTGCCAGAATCTACTGACAGTTTTAGCAGACAGTGTAGAATCATTACAGTCCAAATCAATCTAAATGGATGTTAGAATCCCTGACCACTATTCTAGGTAAAGCTCAAAGCCAGAAAGGAAACAAATTTGCTTAACTATTATTCTCTCTACATTTAATTCCACATGGTTGGTAAACAGTTAGTGATATCCAGAGCCTGTTTCTTACATGTTATCAGTAGACCTTCCATATTAAGGGGCCCACCCATTCTAATCTAGTCAAACTGACAGTTTGCCCTCTTAATCACTGCCGCCACCTTCCTTTTACCCAGACAGGGACACTCCAGGAAAAACATAACCAGCTTTTGTCCAAGGGAATAATAGCTGGTTTAGTCTAATTATTCATGGAAAATCATGGATTTTATTACATGCTGCATGTGCATTAATTAGTACACATTTAAAGTCAGACAATGACTGTTTAACCTGGGTTAAAGAAGACTTTGGGATCTCAAGTAACTGGAGCATTAACACCAGGTTTTCGTTCTGCATGTTTCCCTCTATGCCAGTGGTTCTCAACCTTTTTTTGGCCGGGACACACCTGACAGATGGTTCTGACATGTGTGACACACTGAACATGTGACCATCACGGGGCTAAATGTAAACATGCACTCTGCATCCACAGGACTCCCCTCAATCCCCAGTAATGAGTGCAGAGCAGATCTACGGAATTACCCTGTACAACTCGCCATACAAAAAAAGATATTCTGGTTCTGATGACATCCCAGTAAAAGTAAAACAAACTCCTTTTACTACCAGGCAAAATAGCCTTCCTTATGAAAAGACAGTAATTTACCACTAATGCATATTCTATTGAGAAAACACAACAAATAAGATTGATACAAATGCCTACATGCTAGTAAAATACCTCACCTTGGTCACACACCCTTCACCAAGTACAGAAAAACCACAAATTATAAATATGGAGACAGAAACTGGAATGGAAAACCAAAAAAGCCACTCTGCATGCAGTGCGAACCTGGAGAAATGGAAAGAGAAATATAGCACCTAACATAATCCCAGGATCTGCAATAATGCACACAAACTAACCCGCACAAAGTTACACCGGTATTATGGAACACACTAAAACAGGTGTACCTAAAAATGTTGGTAAAAAAAACTTTAAATAAAAAAAAAAAGTAACCTATCTAAGAAATACAACTATTAAACCAGGCCCTAAACACGAAAACATTTCCTAGCGTGTAGCAGATGGACTCAAAACAAGTGGGTATAGTGTGCTCGTGCTAGCAGTTGGAGACGGATCTGACGTCAGCATGGGTACATATACCCCCACAGGAAGTGAAGCAATTCGGTAATTTCCGTCTCCAAAGCAGTTTGGAGCTCCTTCACGCTCGCTGAGCGTTCTTCCAAATTCTAACTACTAAATTCACGTTTCCTGAAAGGAGTCAAACACATTCGTCCGCCACTGAAGTGGCCCATACCTCTGTGGAACCTCAACCTAGTTTTGGACTTTCTAGCGGGACACGCCTTCCGACCACTTCGAGGCCTATCCCTCCGTTTGTTAACCTTGAAGATGGTGTTCCTGCTGGCTGTTTGCTCCGCACGCCGTGTCTCCGAGCTACAAGCACTGTCTTGCCGAGATCCGTTTCACCGAATCACGCCAGAAGCCATCCATCTTCGCACAGTTCCTTCCTTCTTACCCAAAGTAGTCTCGCACTTCCACCTCAACCAAACCATCTCTTTACCTACCACAGACGGTTTGAAGAAGTCAGAAGAAGGTCGAGTTCTACGCCATCTCGACATAGGCAGGCTACTGCCCAGATACCTGGAAGTGTCCGAAGCAATACGAAAGACGGACCATCTGTTTGTTCTACACAGCTGGAAGAAGCAAGGGGAAGCGGCCTCAAGGGCAACTATCGCCCGCTGGGTCAAAGAAATTATCAAGGCAGCCTACGTAGACGCGGGTAAACCACTGCCTCTACAGGTCAAGGCTCACTCTACCAGAGTGCAAGCGGCCTCTTGGGCAGAAACACGGATGCTGTCGCCTGCTGAGATATGTAAAGCGGCAACGTGGTCCTCCCTCCATACCTTCTCCAGATTCTACCGTCTGGATGTCCAGGCCAGGGAGGACACCGCATTCGCGAGGGCAATCCTACACGGACCGCGGGCAGCCTCCCGCCCAGTCCAGGAGTAGCTTTTGTACATCCCACTTGTTTTGAGTCCATCTGCTACACGCTAGGAAATGTAGAGATTACTTACCTGATGATCTCGTTTTCCTTAGTGTATGCAGATGGACTCAGCATCCCACCCGGCTGCCGGTATACATGGGATTTCACAGGCTCAAGGTAAGCCATGTTTTATTACATAGGGCATCCACTCTGCAGGGTGTCGACGCCTTCCGGTTGAGAATCCTGGCGGTCTCCAGCTACCATCAACCGGTCAGGGTAATCCTGTTTAATCGATCGGTCAGTACTCGTATAGCTATGACAGCTTTGCAAGGAAGATTACTGAATTGCTTCACTTCCTGTGGGGGTATATGTACCCGTGCTGACGTCAGATCCGTCTCCAACTGCTAGTACGAGCACACTATACCCACTTGTTTTGAGTCCATCTGCATACACTAAGGAAAACGAGATTATCAGGTAAGTAATCTCTACATTTCCTATTGGGAAAACAGAATAAGCCAAGCTGCTATAGAGCCCCACACAGAAATAATTATAAAGCTATACTGAAAATGTTACAAAACAGCTGCTAAACAGAATATCCAACAATTAAAAACTCATAAAAATGATTAAAACATGTCCAAATACCAATAAAATATTTCAAAACAGCAGACATCGCATAATACCCGATAATTAAAATGGCAGTCAATCAAGAAAAATAAATTTAAAAAGCCACCTTTACTTACACTCTCCAGCAACTCTCCTACTCCTTTCCCTTCCAGGCCAATAGCACTCACCAGAAACAGCAAGGGCTGCTGAAGCTCTGTCCTCAGTCCTCTTCCTTAGTGCCCACAACCCACACACACCTCCAATTAGACCCCACGACCAGTCTCTGTCTCTCTCTCTCTCACTCTCACACTCACACTCACTCACACACACACACACACACACACACACACACACACACACACTCTCTTATATACAAGTTCTTGATCAGACACAAATGCTCTAGCACCCATTCACACCAGCTCTTACCCAGGCTTCCATTCATACCTACCCACACAAGCTCTCACCCAGGCTTCCACCCACAGACACGCCAGCTCTCACCCAGGCGCCCATTCACACCCACAGACACGCCAGCTCTCACCCAGGCGCCCATTCACACCCACAGACACGCCAGCTCTCACCCAGGCGCCCATTCACACCCACAGACATGCCAGCTCTCACCCAGGCGCCCATTCACACCCACAGACACGCCAGCTCTCACCAAAAATGTATTCTTTCTTCACTGCAGAGATGGGCTCCAGTTCTGCCGTGGCTTTCCTCCGGTGGGCCTTCTTTTTGAGCCACCACGGGAATGGGCTCCCGTGGTGGCCTAGGTTGGGGTCAGGTTTCCTCTTCGCCGCCATGGCCTGTGGCGACCTTGCTTCGTCAGGGTCGGGTTTCCTCTTCGCTGCCACGGGGATGGGCTCCCGTGGTAGCCTCGGTCGGGGTCGGGTTTCCTCTTCGCCGCCACGGGCTCTGGCGGCCTTGCTTCATTGGCGTCTGGTTTCCTCTTCGCCGCCACGGGCTGTGGCAGCCTTGTTTCGTCGGAGTTTGAAACTATTTCTCCCATCCCACCCCTGCGCTAGGCGATGCCTGCCTCACCGGCCAATCAAAGGCTTCCTCCCGTCTTCTACCTACTCCCACTGATAGGTAGAAGAGAGGAGGTATCTGATTGGCCTGCGTGGGGGCAGGCAGAATGAAGGAGGCTTCCCATTGGGCAATGGGGGTAGGAAGAAAGACTTCCAATTGGCCCGCAGGGGCTGGAAAAAGGGAGAAGGGAAGCGCAACGGGCAGTGGGACACCGGGAGACACGACACACCGGTTGAGAAGCGCTGCTCTATACAACACACACAAAATAAGTAAAGTAAAATTTCAATGTCTTGCAACCAAGACACACATTGTTCTTCACTTGCCAATAGCAAGCGCAAGATAAAAGGCTTATAGGGTCTCTTAGGGTTGCTTTGGTTTCTACTCTAACTTTACTTAAACTGCTGGCACCTTACCTGCTGATTATAGGACATTGGGTGGACATGCAGAAAGTGGGGCACACACTCAGGTTCCAGTTTCTCTGACTCACTGCTCGAGGTGCTTCATTGGTAAGTGTGGCTTTTATATGGTCTGGTACTACTCTGGCTAGATTCTCCCAATCTCGTTACTTCAACCGATGTTTGTTTATTTTATAGCATCTGCACAGCCCAGTTGAATTCCCATATTTGGGTAAGACCTTGGGGAGTGCAATGAGAGCAAAAAAATGGGAGGAGCAGTTATTATGAGAAAAAAGGGAAGTAAGATTAACATTTGAATGTTTTTGTGGAATTAAAGCCTTCAGTTAATATATTTAACATCTTGAGCCTGTAGCAATGTACCTTAAAAAAAAAAAATTCTGTTGTCAGCTCTATACATTGTCTCATCTTAATTTTTATTTTCCCTTGGGCAGGGTGGTAGGAGGGAGTCTTTGCCCAGAATACCCTTTTTCTCCTGATGAAGGCAACAGGTGTCAAGTATCTGAGGGCTTAAAGGTGCCTGCTAAAGGAGGGATGTGGAGATTCAGCCAGGCTGATCCTGGCCCAGGATTGCTTACAACTTAATTGGATATGTGGGTGTGGCATATGTTGAGACATTCAACATAAAGGAACCCTATTAATACTTCTTCACTAATGTGTAATATTCAATGCAAAAGAAGTAAAGAGGGTGATACATGGGTGAAGAAGGCCAGAAGTTAGACAAGAATAACCTATAGAAACCCAAGATGATAAATTACAAAGCAGTTTGAGGGGAATATCTTTTTGGACCAGACCATTGAAATAATGACTTCATAATCAGATACTTTAAAAGGAAATTCAGAACTATCCAAGAATGTAAGACATTTTGAAATTTAAAATGATCAAAATATTCAAACCTAAATTTAATAGGGACATGAGTTTCCTCACTCCTTTTCAATTTTCTCATACTCTTAACACGTCATCCCATTTTTCTTCTTTCCCATGTCACACTACCATTGTAACATGAATCAGTTGTATACACAGGAAACTTTCTTGGCCTTTTACCTGTTTATTCAGTTTTGATCTGATGAAGAGTATATCTTGCAAGCTAGTCACAAAATATCTTTACTACAATGAAAATGTAGCTGTTTTGATTTCCACAAACTATAAAGGTGAGAAATATTCCTTATCGTCTAGGCAGGCCAGTTCACACAAGTGGGTTATACAATACTGCCAGGAGATGGAGAGCAATATTGGTGTTGCATCCAAAGTATCAGGATTATTGGTTAAGAATAGTAACAGCTGCATTAGCAAGTTACCTTCATGCGTATTTGTTTCCCTAGACCGTCAAGGTCCTTGTTAGTTGCTGTCTGAATCCAATACCCCTTTTCCTCTTTTTCCTGCCATTGAAGCAGAGAGCAATGATGGAGTTGCATCAACAGTATGAAGTTTTATTGGTTAAGGGTAGTAACTACCACACCATCAAGTTACCCCCATGCATTCTATTCTTCATTTCCATCCTCTAGTCTTTAGGGATCCACAGTGTTTATCCCATGCCCCTTTGAATTTACACTGTTTTTGTTGTCTTCACAATCTCCCCTGGAAGGGCATGCCAGGCATCCACCACTATCTCAGTGAAATATTTCCTAACATTGGTTTGGAGTCGTCCTCCCTGGCGTTTCTCATTTTGTGATCTCTGTATACAGTTTTTATTTTTTTTTTGGGGTGTTTTTGTCGTCCCCCCCCCCACCCCCCCAATGGAAAAGGTTTGTCAATTGTGCATCATTAAAACCTTTCAGGTATCGAAAGGTCTTTAAAATACAAACAAAAAGGGCAGGAAAAGTGGACAAAAATTCCTGCAACAAAAATGGCAGGCACAACCAAAAGGAAATAGGTTTTTTTTTAAATGGGGGGAAAAAGGCTTCCCCTTTTATCTTACATACCCAGGTCCTAATTCCCAAGACCCAAAGGGTCATTTCCCAAAAGCAAGAAGAAATAACACAGGAGCAGGAACCGTGCCATCCTGCCTCCTGGCAAGGCTAACTAAAAATCCATACCCTCTAGATCAGTGGTTCTCAACCCTGTCCTGGGGACCCCCCAGCCAGTCGGGTTTTCATGATATCCACAATGAATATGCATGAGAGAAAATTTGCATGTTATGGAGGCAGTGTATGCAAATTTTCTCTCATGCATATTCATTGTGGATATCATGAAAACCAGACTGGCTGGGGGGGTCCCCAGGACAGGGTTGAGAACCACTGCTCTAGATGTTCCTCTTTTTATAGTAGTGAGCAGCAACCAACACAGCAGCACACATGGGGGAGCTGTAATCCACTGGGAATGCTTTGTCTCTACTATTTTAATGGTACAGTCTTCTTAGTAGAGAACCAGTAGGGCTCTCTAAGTATACACAATCATATCAATATCTATGATCTATATTTGTCTTCCTATTATATTTAGATTTATTTGTGCTGCCTACTGCATACAGCTAGTTCAGTCCTCACTCTCACTTGGCTTGTGCCAAAAGTGTTGGGAGGCTTGAGGGGAGTTATCAGCTATAGATTTTGCTGCTGCAGGAACTTCTTCCTCTGGAATGGAGAGGCCAGCTGAAGGAGACACCCAAGACAGGGGGAAGTCTCTAGAATATCTTTGAGAGGGAGAGGTGCTTCCTCCCCCCCCCCCCCCATGCCTTTTACCTGTTTCCACAGGAGATAAAGCTATCTCAGACCCCCAGCCTTCATCTCATCCAATGATGCTTGGAATTGAGCCAGCATTCTTCTTTTGGGTGTAACCTCAAGAAGACATCTGGGGTCAAACCAAAAATTTCAGCAGAGGTCTTGCTCCCTGCTCAAGGCCATTCTCTGCCCCTCCGAAGCATGACAAGCACAGGAGGACTGGGGGGGGGCGGTGATCAGGTGGGAGAAGAAGAGGAGGATAGCTGTCTCAGAGGATTCCTTTAGTTACCCTGCTTTTTCTCCAGATGACTCTGCAGAGGTGATTATGGAAGCAGGTGAGATATCGCTGGACTTGGAACTACACTATTTTGCATTTATTACACAGTGATGAATTGCCTGGCCAGTTGTCTTAAATGGTAAAGGCACTAGGAATGGAGGTAGCCAAGGACAGTGACAGTTGCAGAAGAGACCCCATTATGGTCACTTTACAGAAGGCATTCTGTTTCCTTCCTCTTCATGAAGCAGTTCAGGAGCTGATTGATTTGGCGTGGAGTGTACCAGAGGTGAATTTTAATGGGGCCGGGGGGGGGGGGGGGTAGGTTCCTGGCAGACACTTACCCTCTGGAACCTAAGATGAAGATGCACTTCAGTTTCCAAAAGTTGATGTCCTAGTATGTGCTGTCGCCAAGAGAATCACTATTCCAGTGGAAGGTGGAGCAGCATTGAAGGATGCTCAGAATAGAAAGAGCGAAGCTGTCCTGAAGCAAGTCTGCCATGAATTTTCAGGTGTCTCATTGTTACTGCATGGTAGCACGAGCGAGTTCACATTTGACCCAGGACGCCGAGGACATATTGGGCAATGATGGTCCTTACTTAGACCTAGGAGCAGCTTTTTTTAATTTTTATTTTTTTAAAGCAGATGCAGACCATGATTTGGCACATACCATGGTGCAAGGAGTGGCGTCTGTGATAGCAGCTAGACTCCTCCTGTGGTTGCACAACTGGTTGGCAGACATTACCTCTAAGACAAACTTGACCAAGTTACTTTAGAAGAGCCATTTCTTTTGCTTGGGGAACAATTGGAAAAATATGACGACTCGATGGGAGACTCCAAGATTCTGTGCTTACCAGAGGATAGGTAGTTGACACCACACTCCTTTTTCCAGGCAGGTCAGTTTCTGGATTCTCATTTTTACTCCTTCAGAGGTTCAGAAATGCAGAAGTCTTGATACTTTGGGAGGTCTCAATCATTTCAGGTAAAGAAAATTGTGGAAAGGATGGAAACTTTGGGTCTCGAGCTTCCTTTTCCTCGCAATGAGGCTTTGGAGGTAGGCAGACATTTGCCTAAATTTTATTGAAGGTGGACCCATATTACTTCAGATCAGTAGGTCCTGGTTATGATGAACTACAGCTGTGCCCTAGAGTTTAGCCAGTTTCCTGCAGATGCTTTTATGATTTCCCCATGCAACTCGCAAGAAAAAGCCACTGTACAAGCCACTCTGCAGAGGTAACTCAAACTAAGCTGTAATTCCTGTTCCTGCAGGACAAGAAGGATGTTATTCTATTTTGTTATACTCCAAAAAGGAGAGTACTTTTCACCCCATTTAAAAGGATTTAAAAGGAGATGTCAAATTCTTGCAGGTGACCCACTTCAGAATGAAAAGTTTGTAGTCAATTTTAGCAATACAGCATGGAGAGTTTCTCACACTCTCGATCTGATGGGAGTGTATTTACATAGTCCCATACGGGACTATCAGCACTTTCTATGCTTTGTGGTACTCTGTCAGCATTAACAGTTTCAAGCATTGCTGTTGGGAAAAGGTTCTTTGTGCTGTAGCCAATCCAAAGGTGATGGCAGCAGCCTTGTGCAATAAAGGCATCTTGGTCCACCCCTTTTCTAGACAACTATTTATTTATTTAAAAACTTTTCTATACCGGCATTAGTGGGTACATCATACTGGTTCACATTCTAACAAAAAAGGAAGGAAAATACATATAACAGGGATTAGGGATGGGAACATGGAGAACGAAGAGGCCAGGATGGAAAATACAGTACAACAGGATGTTGAAATAGTAAAATAACTATCAGGAATTAATCATATGTGTAACAGCGTACAAAACTCAATACTATATACATGGCTGATTTCGGATGGAAGCAGAAGCTGATTTCAAATGGACTAGTTTGATCAGAGCCAAGTTTGGTGGAAGAAAGTCAGATTGTGTCGAGCAGGGTGGTTCAGCTGCTGCAGGATCTAAGTTGAGTAGTAAATCTCGTCAAAAGCAAGCTTCAAGCATCTCAAGACACTGAAATATTTAGGAGTCATGTTCGAGACTGCTCAATGCAAGGTATTTCTGCTAGAGCATCATATCCAGAAGCTGTGGGGACAGATTTGAGCCCTAAGAGCAAAGGTTTGTTTGCCAATTTGGGATTACCTCCAGACATTGGGATCCATGGCGACTCTAGAGATTGTTCCATGGGCAAGGACACACATGGGACCCCTTCAGAGGATGTTGTCTGTGGAATACTCAGTCTCTGGTACATGATGAAATTATTCCTTCAGACGGTGGTGAAGCAGAATTTGATATGGTGGTTGAAGAGAGATTGACTTCAAAATTCTCGATTAGTTAATAGTCACAACAGATGCAAGTCTCCAGGGTTGGGGAGCCCACTGCCAGTACCTGGTAGGGTAAGGTCAGTGGTCTTTTGAATAGATGTCATGGTCCATCAATCGACTGGAGACTCAAGCCATTCAATTGGCATTAGTAAAGTTTGCAGACCGGATAAGAGAAAAAGCAGTGAAGATCATGTTAGACAATGCCACTGTGGTAGCATACATAAATCAAGAGAATTCAGAATCAACAGGTTTCTCTGGGTGGAGCAATATCTTCGTGTTTTATCAGCAGCTCACATTGCAAGAGTGGCCAATGTTCAGGCAGATTATGTCATTACGCATTAGATCTGAGAGAGTGGCAGCTGGCAGGTGAGGCCTTTCATCTCAGTATCTCTATGGGGTTGCCCTCTTCTAGATCTGATGGCGAACCACCACAATACAAAAGTTCAGCATTTTTTCAGTCTAAGGAACTCCAAAGCCCTTGGGATTGATGTCCTTGTACAGTCGTGGGCAAAGTCAGTTGCTTTTTGTTTTCCCCCATGGCCAGTGATCATCAAGTTACTGCAAAAGATAGCAGCTAGTTCTTCTGGTAACTCCAGATTGGCCACACAGGCTGTAGTTTGCAGATCTACAGCATCTGATAGTCAACAGACCATTGCATTTGCCACTATGAAAAGATCACCTGCATCAAGGACAGATTATTCACAAAAATCTCGATCAGTTTTGTTTTAGTTTGGGCTTGAAAGGGATCAGTTGTTGAGATGTGGTGGTTCTTTGCCCTTAATGAACACTCTGTTATGGGCTCATTTTCTACAAATTCAGCTTATGTCAGAGTCTGGAGGATTTTTGAGAACTGGTACAAAGAGCACTCGTGTCGCTCTATTAAAGCAGATGTGCTTTTAATTTTAGACTTCCTGCAGGAAGATTTGATTAAAGAGTTGGCTCTTAATATGTTCAAAGTGTAGGTGGCTGCCTTGGTCTGTTAGGGCATATTCAAGGTAAACCTCTTTGAATCCAGATGTTTCCAGACTTTTGAGAGCAGTTAACCATATTTTGTCTCCGTGTTTTCTGGTGCCACTTGGGGATTTGAATCTGGTGTTTATTGTTTTTGGCGGATCCCACCTTTTGTCCCCTTAGACAGCTTTCTTTGTTTGCTAACTATGAAAACAATTTTTTCTGGCCGTGAAATGTTTGTCAAGAATTTCCGAATTGCAAGCTTTTTTTGTGTGGAAGCCTTTATTGGTGATAACCAGGAACACAGTTTGAATTAGGATGGTGCCTTTCTTTTTGCTGATGGTGGTTTTGGACTTTCATTTAAATGAATCCATTTCCCTTACCATCTTTTGACAGGTCGCAAAATGAGCAAGATTATCATGTTTTGCACCCCTTGGATATTAGGTCCCAGAAAGCAATGCAGCAGATGGTCTGTTAAAGCCAGGAAACAGATCAAACAAACGGAAGACCAGTCATCTTAGTTGCTGTGATATTTTTATTGTGGAGACAAAGGTTCTACAATATAAAAATCCCAAATGGCCCGACTCTGGCCGAATTTTGCCCGAAATTAGGACTGCATCAGGGGCTTATAGTAATATGAACTGCAATATACAGAATGTAATAGTCTTAGTCTGAGTGTAAGTCTCACTTTAAGTAAGACTTTGATAATGCAGTAACTATTGCGAGAGTTTTTAAACATGGGTACAGTGTTAATACATGCTGTTTTTACAAGAACGCAGTGTCTGAGGTCTTCTATGCATCAGCTTTCACTGCATTCGGATTTGTTGGCCATACTAAAATTATATATTGATTTAAGAATTAGCTGACTCCACTTATTTATAGTGACATCATACGCATCACCAAAGTGATATTGCAACCTTTAATGTAATCATTGGGTTTCACTTAAATTTCAATATTAAATTTATCCTAATGCCACTATTTTAACGCGCTATAAGAAAGAAACAGAAAAGTGCTCTTATCTCAAAAGTTGCAGTACGGTACTTCCACGGACAATCATACAGCTGGTCTCTGATTTCATAACACCCAATGATTATATTAAAGGTTGCAATATCACTTTGGTGATGTGCATGATGTCACTATAAATAAGTGAGGGCAGTTTGTTTTACCAGACTGCACATAAATAAGCACCTATAAATTCCTAGTAAATTAAGTTTCCAAAGTGTGTGGCAGGTAAATTAGCGCACATTCAACTAAAGCACAGGCTGTTTCCTGGGCGGAATTAGTTGGTACCTTTTAGAGACATGTAGAGCTGCGACGTGGCCTTCCTTACATACCTTCTCCAAGCACTATTGTTTGTATGTTGGTGCACAGGAGTACACATCTTTTGCAAGTGCAGTTCTTTTGGAAGCATGGGCAGTTTCCACCCCTCTGGGGAGTAGCTTTGGTACATCCCACTTGTATGGACTGGCCTGCCTAGATAAGGAAGGTAAAATTACCCGATCATTTCCTTTCCTTTCCTTTCCTTTCCTTTTAGGATAGGCAGGCCAATCCACACTCCTGCACAGGGCTGCAGTTGCTCTTTTTTTGGACAGCATATATTTGGAAATCCATTAAAGGTTCTGGTTCATTGAAGATTCTGGGTAAGTGGCAGATTTATTCTTTTTCTGCTGTTCTTACTGGATTTCATTTCTTAATCCTAATGCTTTTAGTCTCTTGGAAGTGTAGGGGGAAAACCAAACAACTTAGGGTTCAGGAAATATTGGTTCTTTCAGTTTAAGTGGTGTTTAGATGTCTACTGGCAGGCTGTCTGTGCAGGACTATATATAGAGTGACATCAGTGAGTCAGTGATCTGTCTCCATCAGCTGGCAGGATTGCATAACCCACTTGGGTGAACTGGCCTGCCTATCCTAAAGAAAAGGAAATTATCAGGTAAGAAGTTATTTCACTGTTCAGATCTATGATTTTGAGATTGCCTCAAGAGCTTCTGCCATAGCCATTGGCACTTTGCAGACTCTCATGACTACAATCTTCAGGCCTTCATGAAGATATAAAAGGCTTGCTACTGTGCTGTGCAGCAGTGGAAGAATGGGAATAATTTGTGTAGATACCATTAGACTACCATGCCACACTTAAGACTTCTCTATAAATTCTGAGGTATAACTGGCATACCAAAGTAATTTAATTTACTAAAAAAGCAGTCTTCCCCCTTTACAATGCTGCTGGAAGTCTTAACTGAAATAACAGGGCTCATGACTTCCTCACTGGGATCAGAAGAGTTCAGTCCCATATAGCTACCCAATCAAAACCATGGTTGAAATTTTGACTGGATCCATGTAAAATAATAATCTAGAAGTCATCTCTGTGTATGTCTGGGGGGGTGGGGGAGCTGATGTTTTTCACTAACAGTTGGTCCATTATAACCACAGACAACTTGGTCTTTCAGATCATAAGGAACAACTATGACTATATCTCTTGATAATCCCTCCAGATTGCCCACCCAAAAGAGCATATTATCTCATCCAAAATCTGCACCACCTCTGATCTGAAATCTCCCTTTTGCTAGCCTGGGTGGTTAAATCTATCACACTACAAGAAAGAACAAGGTTTTTACTTCAAGACGCTCCTGGGCCCCAAAATGGCTGGAGGATTTAGAACCAGCCTTGATTTAAGGGCCTTGAACAATTTGTAGAGACCTGGGCCCTCTATTTTTTTTAAATAGAGGGTATGTATTATGCCAACTGAATCTGAGGTTTGCACCTAAATCACATGAGGTAACTCAGATGTGTAGTAGGGACACTGCATCTCTAGTACCACATACTATCTTTTGACCTTAAATCATCTCTTCAGGTTCTCATCAAATGCCTCTGTGTTGTCATGGCTTCATGTGTACATACCTGAGTAATTGGTTGATTGAGAACTTCTGTCACTTATAGACAAGTCAAAGCGAATCATCTGGGTTTTAGAGTTGCTGAGGTTCTTAATTACCTTGGGAGGTCATGTGGGCAATGAACTGAGCTAGACATGTATTCTTGGCTCCAGTTGCTACCCCAAATAAAACTTTTTCAAAACGCCTCATCGCTTTTCTTTTGACCTCATGATCCACTTGTTATTTGCCAGAAATCTGTGCTGCCTTTCCTGGAGCATTCCTCAAGGATAAGGAAAAGCTTCACCCCAGTGATTCTAAGATGGCAGACACGTGTGATGCACTGGAAGCCAATGGTAGTGAAGTAATGATACAGAAGGTAACAATATCAGTAGTTGCTGTGTTAAAAATTGATTTTGGTAAACTCCATGAGCAACTGGGAGCTTTAAATAGTGCGATTACAGAAGTAGGTAAGCATGCTGAGGTGATGAAGCAGCACGTCTGTCTGGGAGGATGATTGGCTCATCAAAGGCACCTCCCATTAAGGGGTTCAGTGCCATGCGTCTCACGATCAAAACTCTGGAGACCCTGGAATTCTTGATCAACTATCCCATGCCATGCAGCTGGACTTCATTGGAGCACGCCTGGACACTGTCCAGGAGAGGACCTGTCTACCTCAGGACAAGTCAGAGACTTCAGCAGCTCTTGCACAACATGTCTCCAGCTGCCCACATGTGTCTGCATGTCAGTTTCTCTAGCTGCTGGGCCACATGGCAGCGATGGTACATGTTGCCCCATTTGCTCAGCTACACATGTGCCGTGCGCAATGGATGCTGCGCGCTCAGTGGTGTCAGGCATTGCAGGACATGCATGCTTGCATCATGTTCACCAATAGCTTGCATCTATCCCTCCTGTGGTAGACTATCCCCGCAAACCTAGAGCGGGGTTGCCTCTTTTGGAATGCTCAGCCCCCAAGCCACACTCATCACTGATGCTTCTCAAATGGGGTGGGGAGCACATGTTCTGTGTTACTGCACCAAAGCCTTTAGTTCAGCAGGCTCAGCTCCAGATCAATCTCTTGGAGCTACGAGCAGTCTGCTATGCCTTGCAGGTGTTCAGAGAGCGTCTCGTGAACAAGATAGTTCTGGTTCAGACCGACAGGTGGCCATGTGGTACCTGAATAAGCAGGGAGGAACTGGGTCGTTTCCCCTCTATTAGGAGGCAGTCCAGGTCTGCACATGGGCCATTGAACGGTATCATTCTCCGGGAATGGACAACATCCTGGCCTATATCTTGAGTTGGACATTCAGACCCCACAAATGGTCTCTCAATCAGGAGGTAGCGAACAGCATCTTCCACTGCTGGGGGACCCCAGACATAGACCTGTTTGCCTTTGTGGAAAACAGGAAAGTGCACCGGTTTTGCTCTCTGCAGGAGGGGCAAAGATTCGATTAGCGGATGCTTTCTCGATTAACTGGAGGACGGGCTTGCTCTACACCTACTTGCCCCTTCTGCTCATATCCAAGACAGTCCAGAAGTTGCAGCAGGATCGAGAAGCCATGATCCTGATTGCTCCTGTTGGCCCTGTCAGGTCTGGTTCCCGACCCTTCAGTACCAAACTGCGCAATCCTCAATTCGTTTGGGAACGGCGCTGGCCTCATCACCCTGGACACAGGGCAAGCTCCATCACCCCAAGGTATGGACCCTGGCTCTCACAGCTTGGATGTTGATCGGGTGATGGTAGATGCCCTCGACCTTTTGGAAGGGGGTATCCCGTGTCGTCCTGGAATCCAGAAAACGTTCCACCAGGAAGTCCTATAATCTGAAGTGGAAGCTGTTCTTTTTCTGATGCAAGGGTTGCAGTTGAATCCCTTCTCTTATTCCCCTCCTTCACTTCTGGACTACCTATTGTCCCTCTGAGTCTGGTCTACAGCTCACGTCAGTGAGGGTCCACCTCAGCGCCATAGGGGCATACCATTGAGGTTTGAATGGTTCCCCAATTTCCTGCCATCTGCTTGTTGGCTGGTTCATGAGGGGTTTGCCTCAATTGAAGCCTCCCACTCCCCCCCGGCAGTCTTCTGGGATCTCAGTGGTCCTTTTGTAACTCATAAAACCTCTGAGCTGTTATGCTCTTGTGATCTCGAGTACCATTCATGGAAAGTAATCCTCTTGGTTGCGATCACATCGGCTCATAGGGTAGATGAGCTGCAAGGGCTGGTGTCATATCCACCTTATACAAAGTTTTGTCACGACAGGGTGGTCCTACAGGACACACCCCAAGTTCCTACCCAAGGTGGCTTCAGAGTGTCATCTCAACCGGTCCATTGTGCGGCCATTGTTTTTTCCCACAGCCTCACACTCGCCGTGGTGAACATGCTCTGGAGCAGATTGTGCCTCTACTCACTGTTTCTTTCTTTTGATAAGAACAACTTGGGAGTCATGGTCTCAAAGTAGACACTATCCCACTGGCTAGCGGATTGCATTGCCTTCTGCTACACGCAGCGGATTTACAACTTGAATGTCATATCAAAGCTCACTCTGTCTAGGCCATGTCTGTCTCGGTGCTCACTTGCATGCAGTTCCCATCCTCAAGATCTGCAGGGTGGCAACCTGGAGCTCCCTCCACTCGGATAGTCCATCCTCCGTATCTTCTTCCAGCCATGAAAACCCAACTCTCTCTCATCCTTGGGTGCAGACCTGCTCCTCTGGCTGCTGCTGCAGTTCCAATTGGTCACATTGACACCTGTTCTTTGCTGCTCATGTTTGGAGAGGCCTGGAGCTACTTAATGTGATGAGGACTACCATCCTGCTTGTCCTTGGAGAAAGCAGAGTTGCTTACCTGAAACAGGTGTTCTCCGAGGACAGCAGGATTAATCCTCACAAAACCCACCCGCCACCCTGCAGAGTTGGGTTCCTCTCCATTTGTTTTATTTTTCGCAAACTCTATATTATAAGACTGAAGAGGGACCCTGTGTGGAGGCGTGGTCAATGTGCCTGTCAGTTTCTAGAAACTAACAAGTTTTCCATGACAGGCTCCATCTGATGTCATCCATGTGCGAGTCCTTGGAGAACATCTGTTACAGGTAATCAACTCTGCTTTCTAAGCTGCCAGTATGAAGTGTTTCAGTTAACCCACAACACTTCCTTTGTGAGTTGTTCTCCCTTTTGTAAGCTTGGCTAATATCAATCCTAAAAGAAGCTGTGGGGTCCTGCAGTGCACAGCAAAAGCTTTGCTTGTGTACAGCAAAAGCTTTCTGTACCAGAAAACCCAGGCAAGTTCTACTCTATCATTGTCGCTTGTTCCCACTTGCATGACTGAAGAACTGTTGTCCATATGCTGTACTGTATGCTTGGAATAGACTTCCTGAGTCTGCATTGTGCTACTCCTCTGGTCATATTCAAATCCAGTTCAAAATTCACCTTTTTGCATCTGCCCTTAAATCATAACCATTTCTCTACAATAAATATACTTTCCATAGACTAACTTGTCATGTATGTGTCTTGACTATATTGTAAAAATGAAGCAGGGACATTATTGTGTATCTCTACAGCACTTTATGTCTAATAACGTTTTAGAAATGATAAAATAGCAGTACTGACTTCAGAAGTCACCTGTTGCAGATAAACATTGTTTTCTCTCCTTATCCTTTGTATCCTCTGTTACAGGATTTATCTCCAACCTCACCATCCAACGGCAATATTTTCCCACAGATGAGGATCAGACTGGGGCAGCCAAGGCTCTGCTACGTCTCCAGGACACTTACAAACTGGATGCAAACACCATCTCCAGAGGCAAACTGCCAGGTAAGAGCCAGTTACCTGCTAAGAGGAATTATCATTCTACATCTATCTAACTTTAATATTAATATATCCAAGATCTTTTCAGCTTCTTTACTAAGAAGAATTTTGATCAGCTGACTACAAAATGCTATGTCATTTCCAGTGTAAGGTACCTGTTACATGGGAGGAAAATAATACCGTAAACAGAATTAAGATGAGCAGTTACATTGGAACCTTATTCTAAAGATGATTCTCAGAATATAAGCAAGATGTACGGTATAGTCCCCACAAATGGGTGACATCTGTGGAACCCTAAACCAGATCTTCTATGAAGGGTTTTTCTTGTGAGTTCAGTATTGCATGAAGCCCCTCCAGTTCTGTTTTGGCCATGGTTCCTAATGGACAGATTTTTGTAGTGTCGCCATTTAAAAAAAATTTTTTTTTTTTTAATTTGTGGCCTTTTCAGCTATTTGGGCCTCTTCACTGCTCCTTACCTCTGTAATTCTTGCAGTTAGGGTTTTCGATGTGCAAGTTTTGTTTTTCATAGCTGAGAGCCCAGTTATAGATGTGTGCATCAGTTTCACCAGCTTATTAGTTGGGTTTTTTTTAATTCTTAAGATTGCATATATATATTTGTCTGAAGCTGAGGCCTATCTCCCTGTCTCAACCAAGGGGTTGGGGGGTGGGGGGAGAGTGAAGGGTCTAATCCTTCTACCAGAGTAGTTATTGGAACACCAGGGACTAGTGGGTCCTGAAAATTGGGGAATATAGCTACCAGCACTTTCACGATCCTCTGACCCAGCTGACTTCAGTCTTCAATTTAGATCTGTTGAAATCTGCCCAACTGCAGCTTGAAATTGGAGTTGCTCCTCCTGCAGAAGGAGATTGATCCTGTACCTTTTGAGAATTGTGGCTGGGGTTTTTATTCCCAATATTTCATAATAGCCAAGATATCAGGAGGATTGAGGTCTATACTGAACAAACCGTTGGTTCAGGGGAAGCTCCCTCAAGATGATGCTCCTTTCATTCAACTGAGGAATTGAATATGTGCTCTGGATCTGAAGGATGCTTGTGAGCACATCCCCATTCACACTTCCCACCAGTAGTTCCTCAGCATTGTGATGGACACATGCTACCAATATGAGGTACTCCACTTTTGGCCTATCTGTGGCCCCAAGGGGTATGCCTGATGGCAGCACAGCTTTGGCAGAGTGCCTGCATGTTCCCTTACCTGGACAATCACCTGGTGACAGGCCTGTCCCTGTAAGGAGTTTGAGATCTCAAGACCATTTGCCAAGTCAAACCTGTTTCCAGTTCAACAGATTCTTTATAGGAGCCTGGGTAGATTCTCTCTTTAGGAGAAAGCATTCTTCCTAACTGAAAGAGCTGCTGTTCCGAGGGGTCTCCTGCAGCATAACTGAAGCAGTAAAGCTGATTTTTAGTCCTACTCCAGCATCCGGCTACTGTGGTGCATGTGGATCTAACTTATTTCTTTAAAGGCCTTCAGTGGGACCTTTAACATCAATGGAATCAGCTCCATCAATCTTTATTCCACCAGATCTCCGTGACTCCCAGGATAGAGCATCTTTTCAGTGGAGGATGCATGCAGAAGTTTTCATTACATGTCCACTGTATCAAGTGACTCTGTATACAGACTCCTGCACCAAGGGATGGAGGTCTCATACTAGAACTACATGAACATAAGGATTGTGGTCTCCAGTGGAGAGTCATCTGCAGATCAAACTACTTAAACTGTGAACCACTGATTGTGCTCTTGAGTTTTCTCTCACCACCTATTGGGAAAGAGAATTTTAAATTCAAACAATTGGGTGGCTAGGTTTTATATAAACTGAGAGGCATAGGCTTTCACGTTCTCTGCCAGGTCATCATCTGAATTGGTCATGGACAAATCACAGTGCCCATTTACAAGTAACTTTATCTTCCAGAAATTCAGAATATGTTGGCAATCACTTCAGCAGCAAATTACATCTTCATGAGTGGTTCTTGGACCAAAGAGTCTGGAACGATCTAATCAGTCTCTGCAGAAGACCAATGATTTACTTGTTTGCCTCAGAAGACAACCGAAAGGTCAGAGTTCTGCCCCATGCATCCAAACAAGTGTAGATTGTTTGCTAAACTAGAACATCTGTGTACTTTATGCATACCCTCTTATCATAACTGTCCAAAAAGTCCTTTGGAACGAGGCACGGAGATCCTCATTGCACCAGCCTGGCCACTTCAAGTGTGGTGTGGTTTCCATATCTCATCTATCAATGCAGTCTCAAATTCCATTGGGGATATTTCAAACCCTCATGTAGGAGAAAGGCGTGCTCTGCTATCCAAATCTGACATCCCTGGATCCTCTGGGTTTGTTGAATGTGTAGTAGTATCTTTTTTTTGCTCTTTCTGAAGGAAGTGGAGGACTTAATGATTTTCAGCTAGAAAGCCTTCAACTAAGAAATCTTCTGATTTCAAGTGGAAGAGGTTTTTGACAGTGTGAGACCGACCATCTGGATCCTTTCTCCTGGGGCCTGAAGGATTTACTATAATCTTCCTTTCATCCTCTGTATCTCTTCAGTCAAAGTTAATCTCTGTGCTATTGTAGCATATCATAAGCAGGTGAAAGGGGCTCCAATCTCTCTCCCCAACCTTTTGGTATTTAAATTCATGAAAGGCTTCTGACATTCCAAGCCTCAAGTCAATCTCCAGTGCCATGGGACCTGAATGTAGTACTGGTTGAACACTTTATCATAAGTTTAGCACTATCATTGTCCCATTTACATTGATTGTATATCTAAAAGCAACTATAGTGATGATCAATCCGATGTTATAAAAGTGTTTCCTTGTGATACTAAATACACAAAATAAAATGTGCATAAATACTTGACATAATGTACACTTAAAATGTCTGTGGAAAAATTACTGGAGATGGCTACTGAAGGAAAGGATAGCAAACTTATCTACAATCCAATGGATTACAGGAGCAGAGGCAATATGGTTTTACCAGAAGGTTGTATGAAATGAATCTGACTTTTTTTGATTGGGTGACTAGAGAATTAGATCAAGGATGAGCACTCAATGTGATTTATCTGGCTTTCAGCAAAGCTTTTGACATTATCCTGCATAGGAGGCTCATGAACAAAATGAGAAGCCTGAGTGAGTCCCAAGTTGGTAGGAATACAAATTAGTTGACAGAATTAGCAAGTGGTGGTAAATAGAACCTACTCTGAGGAGAGGAGTAATAAGTGAAGCGCTTCAAGGATCAGTTTTGAGGCTGGTTTATTGAATATCTGTGACATAGTGGAAGGGCTAGAAAGAAAAGTATCTTTTGAAGATGACTCTGATTTGTAATAGAGTGGACGCACCTGAAGGAGTACAGAGAATGAAACTTGATCTAAGAAAGTTAGAGAAGTGGTCTAAAGTTTGACAGCTGGGATTCAAGGCCAGTAAGTGCAGTTGAGCATTTGGGGTGCAGAAATCCAAAGGAGTTCTGTGATGAATAAAGGATCAATGTGCAGGGACCAGAAAAGAGACCTCTGGATGATTGTGTGTGATTGCTTCATCACCTTCAATGTAACCAGGTGGTAGCTAAGGCCAGAGGGATGCTAGGCTGCATGGAAAGGCATAACCCCCAGGAAAAAGGTTTATAATGCTGCTGTACAGGTCCTTGGTGAGGCCTC
Organism: Rhinatrema bivittatum; assembly: GCF_901001135.1. Classification (NCBI taxonomy): domain Eukaryota; kingdom Metazoa; phylum Chordata; class Amphibia; order Gymnophiona; family Rhinatrematidae; genus Rhinatrema; species Rhinatrema bivittatum. The sequence continues at coordinate 134,247,650 of NC_042621.1, read as the reverse complement.
ACTTGGAATGCTGTGTTCAGTTTTGGAGACTGTATTTCAAAAAAGGATAGAGATGAGATGGAAGTGGTCCAGAGAGAGGTGACCAAAATGGGGTGGGGTCTGTACCCTGGAAGAGAGGAGGGATGAGAGATATGATACAGAATTTTTGTATTTGTAAATTATATTTTATTAAGTTATTAATATATGACAATTACACAACCATTGCATAATAAAAACAGGAAATCCATAAACATAACCGTTGGTCTTGACATGTTTGTCATTGAATCATACAACCAAATTGCAGAATTATTAAAAAATTATGTTTACCCCCCCCCCCCCCAACTTGAGGCAATGAAGTAATGCAATTTTATACACTTGGAGGAATAGGTATTCTGTGCTTTGGTCTGAGATCATAGAGGTAAGAACCGCAATCACGTTCGAGGAATATCTTAGGGAGAAGGGATATAAAGATAAAGAGACATTCAATAGATATACTCAAGGCAGCGTCGCCATTGTCATAGCAATCATAATAGACCTGGATTTGGTCAAAAGATGTCTACAAAGCCCCTGAATATTACTGTATGAGCCACCCCTCTTATCGGTTTCCATATTTTGAAGTACCTCTGGTGCAACTTGCTAGTATGTGCCATGCCTGTATACACCAGCCAGAGCTTATGCAACCTCGCCCTCATGTTCCCCTCTGGCACCGAAGCCGATCGCCAAAACAGTGTCAGCTCACACCGAGCGGTAATGATGATGAGATGAGCCAATTTCCACTTGTCAGATGGGATATCCAGTGGCAAATTAAGGAGAGCATTCTCTGGAGTTAAGGATATCTCCTCTCCTATCAGGCTTTTTAATAAATCTGTAATATATATCCAGAAGGCAGTTATTTTGGGGCACGTCCACCACATATGGTAGAAAGTGCCTATCTGTCCACACCCCTTCCAACAACAAGGATTGTAAGTGTCAGCAAATTTATGAAGCCGCTCTGGACAATGATACCAGCGAAACAGAACTTTATAACAATTCTCTGCTAAGGTGGTATATGGAGACCCCTTCTTAGTAGCTAAATAAATAGCGTCCAAAGTAGTGTCAGGCGAATGTCTACCCAGATCATTCTCCCAGGCACGTATGTGGGTCGGCTTTGCCCGAGGCTCCTTATTGAGGAAATTATACATCTGGGTAATCACTTTCTTAAAATGGTCCGCATGATCACACCAATGCTCTAGTTTAGTTTTACCCAACCCCAAATCTCTAGCTATCCCCTCTGCCAGGAAGAGGTGCCTAATTTGGAGATATGCGAACACATCACTTGGGGGTAATTGGTATCGATCCTGCAAGGTAGGATAAGTGGTCATTATATTCAGCTCCCATAGTTGTCCCAGATTCCGGAGCCCTTTAGCCTCCCAGGATCAAAAAGTTTTTATATAGCCCCCCTTGGACAAGAGAATGTTGGCTAGGAGACTGGAGCTAAAAAAATATTTCCTTTCTCCCACCAGAGAATTTTTCCACTTATCCCAAATGGCAAGAGTAGTGGTCACAGGCAGTGATACGTGGCAGATGGGGGACCACGCTCTACGAGGCAGCCATAACAATGCTTGCAATGGCATCTTGCCTATAAAAGCTTGTTCTATAATCCCCCATTGTTTTTGCTTACCCGTACGGTGCCAATCGATAACTGCTTGGAGCTGAGCAGCGGCGTAATACCAGCTTAAGTTGGGAACACCCAGCCCCCCCCTCAATTTGGATCAATACATGACATGTCAAGCCACTCTTGGTGGTCTCCGTCTCCATAAATATGAGAAAATCTTCTGTTGCCACTTTTTAATAATCGCATTAGAGAGAAAGGTATAGGCAGTGATTGAAAAAGATATCCTATCCGGGTAATACATTCATTTTGATGGAGGCTATTCTACCAACCCAGGACAAATATAGTTCCGACCACCTATCTAGATCTTTAAAAATTTTTTGAATAAGTGGTGGGTAGTTTAGGTGGAAGAGCTCTGATGGATCATTACTTAAGTAAACCCCTAGGTATTTAAATTTCTTACTTGCCCACCGAAATGGGAACAAAGACCTCAAGTGCACAATCTCTCCATGAGGGATAGAAATGTTCAAGATTTCTGATTTCTCTATATTTAGTTTGAAACCAGATACTCCGCTAAAGGTCTGCAATTCATTCAATGTTTCCTGTAAAGTGATGTCTGGATTGGTCAATGTAAACAGTACATCGTCCGCAAACATTGACATTTTATAGGGGCTTCCTCCAATGTCTATACCCTGAATCTCTGTATTTGTTCGGACTCTTATAGCCAGAGGCTCTAAAAAGACAGCGAACAATAAAGGCGATAGGGGGCAACCCTGTCTCTTCCCTCTGTTAATGGGGAAAGTATTGGAATAAATCCCATTCACTTTTACACGAGCCATAGGGTCTGTATATAGCTGTTGTAGGCAATTTAAGAAAAGGGGCCCAAAATTTAGTCGCTGCAGTGTGCTAAAGAGAAATGGCCAATGGACCATATCGAAGGCCTTCTCTGCGTCCACCACAAGCAAGACTGTCGGGATGTTTTGGTCATGTACCCACCAAATTAAATCTACTATTTTGTGAATATTATCAGCCGCCATTCTCCCCGGTATGAAGCCCGCTTGATCCGAATGTACTAGCCTGGATATGATCTTAAGATGTGTTGCCATGATTTTGGCCAAAAGCTTCAAATCCAGATTTATTAAAGATATTGGGTGGTATGAACCGCATTGGGTCAGATCCCGCTCTGGTTTGCCTAGTATGGGAATCCCGTCCTCACATGATTGAAGAACTTCTGTAGCGGAGGTACCAATACTGAGGAGAACTTTTTGTAAAATTGTGTGGTATAGCCATCTAATCCCGGGGCCTTGTTGACCTTGACTGTTTATGGCCTCCATAACCTCTTCCTGAGAGAACTTTGTCCATATATTTGCTTTCCGTCACTGTGAGGTGTGGGAGATCAATGTCCCTCAGGTAACTCTCTATTTGGTCCTGGCTTATCGAGGAATCTGCCTTGTATAGGTCCCCATAAAACTGTTGGAAGCGCTGTCTAATTTCCGGTGGGAATATGAGTAGGGTTCCATCTGGGTTCCTAATGCCAGTAATCTGTGATTGAGTTTGTTTATGCTTTAAATACCTAGCAAGCAACCTCCCTGCCCTATTACCCCATTCAAATTTTTCTCGCGTAATAAGAGACAATTGGGTCCTAATTTCCATATCAGTCATGTTTTGCAATTCGTCTCTGGCTTTTTGTAGTTTCACATATGTGGCCCTTGCCAATGTGTGCCTATGTTCATCTGACAATTGTTTGATTTCTCCCAATAACTGTTGTTTGGTCTGCTTCCTTAGCTTAGTGGTGTGTGACCATTTAGATATTAAGTGTCCACGAATAACCACCTTCATACAATCCCACACCACCGCAGGAGTCCCAGTATTAATATGAAGGAAGTTATTGATCTCTTTTTCCAAATGTTTGCAATAGTCATCATCTGCAAGTAACGAGTCATTGAGCTTCCAGGGACGAAAGCCTTTCTCCACTGACTGATCTAGTACCTCCAGTCCAATGGAAGCATGGTCTGACCATGTTATGGAATCTATAGATACCCCTTTCACCCTCCCAAGCAGAGATTTATCAACTAAATAATAATCTATCCGGGAGTATGTGTTATGGGGTTTGGAAAAGAATGTATAACTTCTTGTCTCAGGGTTCCTCTGTCTCCAGACATCGCTAAGATTCCATTTAACAAGAAAAGACCTTAGTCTCCTCCTTGCTATTCTAGTACCCAGGCTATGGCTACCCAAATTGTCCAAAGGAGGATGCAGTATCAAATTGAAATCCTCCGTTATGACAAGAGTTCCCTCCCCTTCTTTGGTTAAGTCAGTCTATCTGGTCTAGGAATTCCTTCTGCTCAGTATTGGGAGCATATATGTTAATGAGTGTGAATATCTCCTTTTGATATTCAAATTTAACCAGGACATACCGGCCTGCGTCATCCAAAATGTGGGATTTCATAATATATTCATATCCCTGCTTGAAAAAAATACTGACCCCCGCATATTTGTGCGATTTACTCGCAGGGGTAAAGAATCTATAGGCAAACATAGGCCAGTCCACTAAATGTTCATACCTTCGCCGCAGGTGCGTTTCTTGCAAGCAAATAATCCCTCCTGCCTGAGCATGCAAATCATGTTTTAGCAGATGCCGTTTGCAGGGGGTATTAAGCCCCTTGACATTTAATGAGAAAAAGGTTAGCGCCATGGATCCAACGCATAAGGATCGTAAAGAAAGCGCTGTGCAGCTAGAAAACCTCCACTGAGATTATCCCCCTCATATCGTTGCATAAGAATACCTAACGATTCTAGACCAGAAAAAATACTTCTCCCTTTCCCATCCCAAATGTCCACACGCATATCCCCATTACCTTGACTGCTCTCCCATACCTCCCCCCTCTCCCCACCCTCCCCAGTTCTTGATCGCCAAATTGCTCTGGCGTTCCTGCCTAAGCAGGGTAAGGTGATGAAGATCTCCACTCAGAGATAACAGCTACTCAATACCATCAGCATCGCTGAAACGCTGTGAACAGATATCCCCTCCCATTCATGTAAGACTCTCCCCCCAAATGAAACATCAAAAAAACGTTGGTAGGATCCACGTCCCCTATGTTGCATTGAAGCCTCCAGCCGCCTCTTTCGACTCGCTGCCATCTTGGGAGATCCGGTTTATTCCTGAGCTCTATCCCAGAGGCCACGCTGATTTGTAGGCCAGCCGCTTTCAAAATGGCTGCCGCCTCATCCGGGGTGTTCGCCCTGGACGTGGTGCCATTGATAGTTATAGCAATCCCCGTCAGGAACAGCCACCGGTACCGGATTTGTTCCTTCCGAAGCAGGGTAGTAATCGGCTGGTAGGTTTGCCTTCTTTTAATTGTCCCCGGAGCTAGATCTGCGAAGACTGAGATAGTCTGCCCTTCCCATTGCCAAATTTGCTGCTTTCTGGCCGCCAACAGGATTTTATCTTTCTTGGGGTATCTCAGAAAACAGGCGATGATGTTGCGAGGTTGGTTTCCCTGCCGGGGGCCCAGGGTCCGGTGTGCTCGCTCGAGTTTTTTTTTGGAAGGAGGTCCCTCCGTTTCCATCTCTCTGCTGTTTGTTAGAAAAAAAGTCAGAGTGAGCTTAGCAGTCGCTGTAAACTCTGTCTCAGGCACCCCTCGAAACTGCAAGTTACAACGGCGGTTTCTGTTTTCCAGATCTTCTAACTTTAAGAGGTCGTCCCCTGTCCCATCAAATTGTCACATCAGGTGAGTTTCTCGATCTGAGCCGCCTGTGAATTAAGCCGAATATCACACTCGTCGACCCGGTGTCCAATCTCACCCATTTCGTCTCTGAGTTCAGCTATTTTCTCAAGCAGTTCTTTCTTATTGGTTTTCATATCTCGTCGGAGATCACTTAAACCACTGTCTAAACTCGCTCTGGGTGGGCATCCCCGGGTCTTGCAATCCTTGGCCTTCATTATGAGAATCCATATCTGCTTCTGGGGGGTCTGCCATCACAGGCTCCTTGCTGCTGCCCAGGCCTTCCAGAACTTCTCTCATTTTTAAGTAAGAATATTTATTCAGATCAGTCCCTTTTCATCTGGTAGACATGAATATAGCGTTTCAGGACTGGGTAACGCTGGGAATTACTGTCAATGGGGGAGATGGATACCAATTCCCTTTATTACAAGCTCATGGTAGACAGGAGCCCTCTGTTCAGGGTGCCATCTCGATCGGTGACGTCATCCACCCCATGATACAGAATTTTAAATACCTGAAAGGTATTAATGATGCATGGGAATCTAGCCTCTTCCAGTGAGAAGGCTGTAGAACATATGAAGTTCCTGACAACTTCAGGAAATTTCTTCACGGAAAGGATGGTAGATGCATGGAATACTGTCCTAGAAGAGGTAGTGAAGACAAGAATGGTCATGGGATTTTAAAAGGGTGTGGGATATAAACAGAAGATACCTTATGGCTAAAGGATGGAAATGAAGAAAAAGGTAACATGTTAATTTGTTACTACTCTTTAACAGTGGAGTGGAGTAGCTGCCTACTGGTTGGAGCAGCAGGCTGTGAACTAGACAAGCCCAGGGTTCAAATCCTACTACCATTCCTTGTGACCTTGGGCAAGTCACTTTTACCCTCCATTGCCTCAGGTACAAACTTGGATTGTTAACCCTTTGGGGAAAGAGAAATATTTACAATATCTGAATGTAATCCGCTTTGAAGTGCCAAAAGGTGGCATATTAATCAAATAAAAAAAAAAAACAGAAGTCATGGGGAATGGAGCAGCAGGTACTACCATAAAAAAAAAAAAAAAAAAAAAAAGCTTGCTGGGCAGAGTAGATGGAACATTTTCTGCCATCACTAACCTAGGGAGGCAAGACCTGCGCTTGGCTCTCCCGTTCCTCACTCCTCAATAAGACACATTTGTGGCATTACAACAGACCACAGTTTATTCATCCTAACCCGAGCCCTTACAAACACATGACTGTTAATAACTTTATCAATTATAACAAGACCCTCCCCCTTTTACCTCCCTCCTTGACACTTCCACCACTGCGTCCCAATGGTAAAGCATACCCTCCCTGCACTTTCTTGCTTATCCCGCCTCGCCCCAGCGAGGGTAAGCCCTGGCCTTGAGCTTTAGCCCCCAGCTCACTGGCCATCTCATGCAGCAGCCCCCCCAACTACACGAGATGCACTCTTCCCCCCCCCCCCACTCCATTTTAACAGTACATTCACAAATATAACTTGAGCTCGGGTTTCCGCAACAAACAAGGACGTCTTAAGTCGTCCTTGTTCCCCCACTGCGGCCCATTAGCTTCTTGCTATCACCTTCTCAAGCCCTTCCTGCAAGGCATTATTGAAGAGATCCATTCCAACCTCCGATAGGTGAAACCCAGAACCCCCCTTGCGACATCACCCACTTTCCGATTTGTCTGTTCATTTTCTTTACCCCTTTTATCCACAGTGTCTCTTTACATTTGAATCTATCAATGATGTCCGACCATCCCACCCTAACGCTAGGCCACAGAATCCTAATTCTCGCCAAATCCTTCTTCATACATGCTAGCAATTCCCTGCACAACTTTTTCCCTACATCATTGCCCCTACATCATTATGTATTACTATAATTTTGGGTTTCCCCCACATGCTCACCCACTCTTGCAGGAAAGGTAACAACTCATCCCATCCCATTCCCCGTTTGCTAAACCAAGAAATCCTCCAATTCCACCACTCCAGGTCTAGGTGCTCTCCATAAGGTCTCTGCATTGCCCTCTGTTGCGCCCAGTGGATAAAGGAGTGGCCCACGACCCAGGCACACCCCTGCATTCAAAGGACCCCCATTAACTCTGCAAAAGAAGAATCCGAATAATCACCCATTTCACCAACTTCCTCCCCCCCCCCCCCCCCCCCCCCCGTCCTGTCGGTCTTATGTTCTCACGTAGGAAGCGAAGCCATTAGACTTCCATCTCCCGATGACCTTCATCCCCGCTACCGAGATGCCGCTTTCTGCTGCCGAAGTGGCGGCACCAATGCCAAAAGAGTGCGAACTATATCCTTTTGCCTCCCACCCTAGTCTGTTAACTACCATTTTTAAAACTCTTGTAAAACTGAAATCTGGTAAGCAGTATGCCATCCTTGTGTATTAGGAAGGAACCTAGCATGTTGGGGCGCACCCTCACATATTCCTGTGCCACCTGCAGTGGGCATACCATTGCATTCTCGGCCGGGAGGAGCGTGATGACTTGTCCTCTCCCTTTTTGATCTGTTTTTGATTTCTGCACATATAGCGTGACCACATCCTCGTGCACCCAGACTTGTTGCACTATAAGCACCATTCCTTTCTGTGGCCTTGTATTTCACCACCAACTCACTGATTCTGGTCGCCCCAAAATATGCTAAAGAAAAGGCTGTCCTAAATAACAGAACCTCATAACTGGACCAACACACCGAGATCAACTGAATCAAGTCCCCATATCTGATGGGCCTCTTTGTGTCCCTTTTGCCATCCCCTAACGCTCGCTTCACTATAAAGCTGAGCATTGGGTTCCCCCCATCCTCGTAACATCTGGAAAAAAGAAAACCCCGCGACCTGTGTCTTGACCGGCACAGAATAAGTTATTTTTTGCCCACAATATAAACTGCACCATCAGCCCCTCCTGAACTGGCCCACCACTCCAGTCTGTAGAAAACGAGCTACCAATCGTCTTCCTGCAACATAGGCCGCCCAAGTGGCATGGGCAACCGACTTCCGTATCAATCTCCATTCTTCGTCCGCCCCAGATTCCAGAGGTACTCCAGGAAATGCTCCGCCTTCTGCTTCACCTGTGGAGCCATCGCTCGAAAAATCTTCCATTTAAAACGAGAGAGGGCATCAGTTATCATGTTCTGAAGTCCTGGGACATGCTTAGCCTTAATGCTAACGTTCCTTGGCAAGCACATCGTTATCTACTCTTATCAAGGCCGAGACTCTCAAGCATTTTGCGGACAATCGATTAATCACTTGTACTTCCCCCCAAATTGACACACCAAAATACCACACGCCTGTTACTCAGCTGTTCCCCCCCCCCCCCCCCCCCCCCAAATTGCCAGTGCAACCACCCTTGGGAATAATTCTAAAAAGGTTATATTTTTGGTCAAACTGGTCAACACCCAGTCCTCCAGCCACAGCTTCACGCACCATTGTCCTTGAAAATAAATTCCAAAGCCGGTGGACCCAGCTGCATCTGAGAATAGCTCAATATCCTGGTTCAATATCTCGCTGTCCGGTATCAACACCCCGTTGAAGGATTGCAAGAAAACCTCCCCGACCCCAAATCCTGCGGGTTACCCTGATAAAATGGTGCCCCACCCTAATACCCACTGTGGCTGCTGATAACCTTCGGATAAACGCCCTCCCCATAGGTATCACCCAGCAGGCAAAATTCAGCATCCCAATCAATGACTGCATTTTTTGTAAGGAAACCTAGGTCGATTGCCTCACGTCCTGGACTAATTCCCACAATACTAGCACTTTATCCTCTGGTAAGTGCGAAACCATCGCAGCGGAGTCCAACTCTTTGCCTAAAAAGGTCATTTGAATAGAAGGCCCTTCCGTTTTTTCCGACGCAATTGGGACACACAACTGTCTTGCCACTTCCAAAAACCCATCCAGCTGCTCCCAACACTGATTGGACTGACTCGCCCCAACAAACAAAAAATCATCTAGATAATGCAACATCTTGTCACAATGCATGTGCTGCTCAGTGACCAATTGCAAAAAGGAGCTGAAGGCTTCAAAGCATGCACAAGAAACCGCACGATTACAAAATACCGCCCTTTAAAGGAAAACACCAGTAAAGGAACGCTATCTGGATGTATCAGCAGCAGCCGGAAAGCGGACTCAATGTCTGCCTTCACCATCCATGCCCCTGGCCCTGTCTTCCACACTAAGTCCAAAGCGGCGTTGAATGAGGTATATCGCACAGAACATTCTCTCTTTGGAATGAAATCATTCACAGACTCACTCCTTGGGTAGGAAAGATTAAGAATTACCATATATTTCCCTGGCGCTTTCTTTGGGATGACCGCTAATGGCGGAGAGGTGCATCTGACGAAACAGTGGCTCTTCAAAAGGCCCTGCTATTCTCCCGAGTCTCAACTCTGTGTTCAGTTTTTTCCTTGCTACATCTGCTAACTTGACTACAGACCTAGCGCTGTGCACCCTCTCCCCCCCCCCCCCCCACTCCACAGCCCCATGTATGGGATCCTGAAACCCTCCTTAAAACCATAAAACAATAAATTCGCTGCCTTCTGATCGGGATAATGATGTAACCAAACCTGTAGCTCTGCTACCACCACCGGGGACTCCGCCTTTCCTAACCATACCTCACTGCTTACCCCCTTTGCGGGGGGCTGTAATCTGACTTTGTGAACTTTTGGATACGGGATGAGCTCCGTTGCACGTGGCGCATGCATGTCTGAACTTAGAATCTAGGAACAAACATGTGGCCTTGTTGAATCTCCAGCACACATCCGTCCCTCCGACCATCGTTTTGACCCCTGTCCCTCCCTTGCTACTGTTTCCTGCGCCTCGAAAGGAGCTTGTACTGCCGCCCCCACTACTTGCACCTGCTGTTCCCGAAAAACCAGCACCACCACCCACAGCCCCTTTTGTGCTCACCACACTTTTGTTAGTCATATTCGTCAACCACAGATTAATGTCCTGCATACCCCAAGATATGTGATTATTCCCAGCCGTCTTATCCCTAAACTTCTCGTCATAGTTGAGCCAGACCCAACCTTCATAATCCTTGAACGCCCCAGTAATTATCTCTGTACGCCAATAATGGCCCATACTGCGCAGGCTGAAAATGCCCCATTACACTGGCCAAATGCATAAACCTCCGATCCAATTTAAAATATTTTTTGAAACCTTTGGACCTGCTATACTTTCTTTCCCCCTCTTTTTCCCCTTCTCCTTCCTTACCTCGTCTACCCTCCAACAGCTTAAACACATTGACATATTTCCTTGCAAATCCTCCTCTGCAGCTTCCTCGGGACCTCCTCCCATAACTCAATCAAGGACGCTAAGGTCGGATGTCCCATGTCCTGTCGCAGGCCCTCTCCCAGCCCCGCATGTCTGTCCCCTCCCGAGTCACTTGATGTAGATGTTGAGGTCGAAGACGAGCTAGAGTCTGACCCTGAACTGTACGTGCGTGACTTCTTTCTCTTTTTGCCCTTGCACTCGGTCTGCCGTTCCTCTAGAGGCTCCAACTCACCTGCTCCTGCTTCCAAGAAACTGCTTCTAACCACTTGAATACTCTATCGACAGCCGACGAGCCTTGATGTTCCATGCCTTCCATGGACCATGCATACACCCTTTCTCTCCATGCCTCCTGCTGTGATGTGCCAGGGTATTCCTGCTCTGCAGCATCTGTGGAGACACGCAAGCCGAAGAACCACCCCTATGGCTGTATTCTGATTGACCACGCGCACCCCAGCCTCTGCCATCGACACTAGACACCCTGTCCTGCAATTCCCCCCAGGCGCCCTCTTCTTCCTTCCAACCAAAGCCAGAAGCACGTGCTCCACCAACGCTCTTATACCCCTCCTGATGCCATGTAGGCCAGCCACTGAAACCTCCCCTTATGCTGGATCCTCGACCAACCTTGGGCCTGGGTTTCTTGCTCTGGACTGCGTACCTGAGTGACCTCCATAATCCCCTGCTGGTGGAGGATAAAAACCTCCGCATTCCTTTTGTGACCCTCCGCTGTACCCAGCCCTGTGTCTTTCTGCACAGCCTCCCGCTCTAACTCTTGGTCCTTTGCTCTTCACCCGACCAGCCATCTGCTTACCCTGTTGTTGTAGGGGATATGGGGCAGGCAGCACTTGCCTGATCCACAGGAGGTACACCAGCTGGAAAAATCTGGACTCAACTCGATGAACCTGGATGACGACCTTTGACCGGGGGGGCCCAGGAGGCCCGGGCTCGGCATGGCATGATGCTCTCTGCCTCTTCTCAGCATGGTCCCTGAATGAAAGCTCGCACTGCTGCTACCTGAAATTCTTTTTTTTTTCTTTTTTTTTTAACCTCCTTCTCTAAACTGTTCCTGGCCCCAAAATGGACCAAAGATCTATTTTTTTTTTTTTTTTTTTTTTTTTTATTACCCGATCGCGCAGCCAGCCAGCCAGCCAGACCAACCTTACTCTGCAGCCTGCCGGGACTGTGTGGCAGGGAACCTGCCATGTCACCAGCAAGCTGCAGCACCAGCCAATAGCGGTGTAGTGATTCGAATCGCTGCACCCGGCAGCTCCACCCCTTCGCTCCAGTGCTCCTTCCCCCCACCGCCCCGATCACCGTCGCGCGCGTTTCCCTAGTTATCTTCAGCCGATCCTTTACTGTTACTATAACAAAATAACTTGATATATCATGCATTAGTATCAGTACTGTCCAGCTCGCATTGAATGTATGTCAGAAACAAATATTGTGGTGATAGTTATCAGACTAATAAAATAAAATGAAAACACAATTGATCTTTTTGAAATTAAAATTATATGTAAAAGTGATATGCAGTAACATATTAGTAATAATGTATACTTTGTCTTCTCAATTATGTGGCCTTCAGAAATCCAAACTGTCTGAAGTTCATATAATCTTGTTTTCTCTCCTACTCTGCTCGTAAATAAACTGTATAGAACAGCATCCTATATTGGTATCGGAAGTCTTTGTGCTGGCATGCTACGTAACTTTCTAGCACGAGTCCAAATTTGTTTTAAAAGCATTTTGAAATATACAGAGAAAAAAATGCACCAGAAAGTTCACATACCCAACCAACACTGGAAGTATGTGTCCAAAATGCCGCAAAACAAATTCTTTGGATTTAATGTCTTACAAACGCTGGAGCTAAACTAACCTATATATGATGGCTCACTGTATTCTGGCAATCCTCCAATCAGTAACGTCCCTTGCAGAATGTAGTAGTCAAGGAAAACTGTCATTAATCCACAGACAATTTTCATCTGTTTAAAAACAGACGTTCAGATGTAATGTTAGTGCTGTAATCAAGAACAAGTAAAAATAAAGCAAAGAGAAACTGTCCTATCAGTCTCTCCATTTAACCCATCAAGAATCAGTGTATATGTAATCCATTTCTACTCACATGGTAGAGAGAGAATCCAAAACGAACACAAATTAGTCAAAAGTATGGTCGTTATCCAAAGCGCTTCAACATTTTTGTCTCAAACAACTTAGGTGTTCAATGAGATGCATCCAAAGTGCTCTGTTTTTCCCAATGTGCACTAAATTACATGGACATAGATAGCATGCACAATGCTGGATAAACTAGCACAACATCCATGAATAAAGAAAACCAGTCCTATCAAAGTGTAAAGGACAAATTGGAACATTTGCCACACACAGAACTTTAAGTTCCCTTAATACACTTGGATGTATTCTGGCTAGCCTTATTTCTTTATGTACTTTGTCTGACTAGCAACTCACAAAACACATTCTTCTAAAAATGTGTGAAGTTTAACTCGCTTCCAAATCTATTTTTATGTCCTACTTCTGGCCCTTCCAGTGAACACTGAACAAAAGTAATTAAGTAGTTCTTTTTTCCTAATGAGCCTCTAGATATTTCTTCCCTTCACATCTGAATCTCACAATGCCATTTTTGCACTTCCTCCTATGACTAACATCTTAACAAAAAAAAAAGTTGTGGCCTTTTATTTTACTGCATTTGCTGTTTTTTCTTCCATTTGCATTTCCACTCTCTTGACTACTTTCCCAGTTTCTCTTAGGTTTTTCAGATGTGCCTTCCTCTCTGTGATCTCTTGTAGATTATGCACACTAACCTCTTTCTCTTACCTCTTTAGCTACTGCTAGAAAACCATAGTGGTCTTCTTTATTTACTTTTCTAACAAGGTTGGTTGCCCTTACAGTATTTCCTTTCATTGTGCTCACTACTCTACTTCCCCAGATTTTTTTCCCATTCAGCCAACAGTTTCTTGAGGTACTCTGAAACTGCTTGAGTAAATTCTACATCTTGATTTGGGTTTTGGAACCAACTCGATAAGGGTTTGCCTTAGTGCACATCACCACCATGTAGAAGGTAAATCCATGTCTGTACAACCTTTAATTGTCTCATTCACACTGGGCTTGTCAGTTGAAGCCTCTCATTAAGCCTTCTGCTGGGCCATGTGACTCAACATGATGCTTACCAATTGACAAAGCACCTTGCAAGCCTCTGGACTCTTACAAGCAGAAGTAGCTAACCTGTAAAATCATATTTTTAGTGGTGGTAATTTAAGTACAGGGAATCATTGAGCTCAAATCCTACTGACTCTTTATACAAAGATTTTAATTAATCAGTGGTTTTAGGCACACACACACTGCCGAGTATTCCAAGGCTCAATACTAATCTCCCGGATTGCTGCTTATCAGCTCTATATGACCCAATATAACAGGGTCATTTTTAAGCAGATACAAGATTTGACAGATACCCTGCCTCAACAATTCCAAGATCAGCTTCAAACCCTAGTAAACAAGGGTTTTGAGGCAGGCAAGCATGAGATCAGATCATCCTATGATATCTTTGATACTGCTACCAGAGTATCTGCAGCAGCTATTTCGGCAAGGAGATGGGCCTGGCTCAAGTCTTCCGACCTTCGCCCTGAGGTACAAGACCGGTTATCTGACCTACCGTGTGTAGGAGGTAACCTATTTGGGGAACAGATTCAACAGACAGTGGCGGAACTTAAAGACCATCATGAGACTTTGACAGCTCTCTGATACCTTCTGACTACTCTTCAAAACAGCCCTTCCAAAAGGACTCGTAAGAAGTCCTATCCGCCACCAACCAGATCCCGTGCCACGAGACCTTTTCAAAAAGCCCAGTCTCGTCAGACATGGAAACAAAAGCCACAAGCCGCTCCTCAACCAGGTCCAGCTTTAGGTTTTTGACTTCCACCTAGAGAGCAGCAGCCAGCCACTATTACCTCACATACCAGTGGGAGGCAGACTGTGCCATTTCAACAACATATGGCACTCAATCACCTCAGACCAATGGGTACTGGCGATAATTGCCCAGGGTTACCATCTGAACTTTCTCTCCGTGCCACCGGACTCCCCAACACTGCCGACGTGGGGAACATCTGATCACTCCATCCTCCTGGAACAGGAGGTTTCCCTCCTCCTCCAGTCCAGGGCAATAGAACCCGTACCCTACTCTCAGCACGGCCTAGGGTTCTATTCCCAGTACTTTCTAATCCCCAAAAAATCGGGAGGCGTTCGTCCTATTCTGGACCTACGGGCCCTCAACAAGTACCTCCAGCGAGAGAAATTCAAGATGGTAACCTTAGGCTCGCTTCTTCCTCTCTTACAAACAGGAGACTGGCTCTGCTCTCTAGACCTCCAGGACGCATACACTCATTGCGATAACTCCATCTCATCGCAAATACCTGAGGTTTCTAGTAGGCCCCAAGCACTATCAATACCGAGTGCTTCCATTCGGTCTAGCCTCTGCATCACGAGTCTTCATGAAATGCCTCGTAGTGGTTGCAGCCTTCCTAAGAACTCAGGGTGTTCACGTCTATCCCTATCTAGATGATTGGTTAATCAGGGCTCCCACTCAGCAAGCTGCTCAGTCGTCCCTCAGTCTAACCTTACACACTCTAATTTCATTAGGATTTCTCGTCGTCTACGACAAATCCTACTTAGTCCCATCTCAAACCTTATCGTTTATTGGGGCAGACTTGGACATTTTGCAGGCAAAGGCATTTCTGCCTCGACAGCGAGCTCTCACTCTCGTGTCTCTTGCACACCAGCTGCAGTCCCAGCACTCCGCGACTGCACGCCACTTCCTCATCCTCCTGGGACACATGGCGTCCTCAGTTCAAGTCACACCAATGGCCCGTTTGGCCATGAGAGTCATGCAGTGGACTCTAAGGTCACAATGGACTCAAAGAATTCAGCCCCTGTCGAACATTGTCCACGTAACCGACTCACTCTGTCAGTCTCTTGCCTGGTGGAAAAATCAGAACAATCTCCTCCAAGGCTTGCCGTTCCAGCCTCCAGACCCTCAAATAACTCTCACCACCGATGCTTCCAACCTCGGATGGGGAGCCCAAGTGGCCAATCTGCAGACACAAGGATCTTGGTCTCCAGCGGAAGCCAAACACCAAATAAATTTCCTGGAGCTTCGAGCAATCAGATATGCTCTCAGGGCATTTCAGGATCGCCTCTCAAATCAAGTCATCCTGATCCAGACGGACAACCAGATGGCCATGTGGTTCATCAACAAACAAGTGGGCATGGGCTCCTTCCTTCTGTGTCAGGAAGCTGCGCAGATATGGGCGGAAGCTCTCTCCCATTCGATGTGCCTGAAGGCCACCTGGTTGCCGGGAGTGGACAATGTGTTAGCTGGTTGCCGGGAGTGGACAATGTGTTAGCAGACAAGCTGAGTCGCATCTTTCAACCTCACAAGTGGTCTCTCAACCCCGCAGTAGCGAACTCCATCTTGCAACAATGGGGATATCCTCAGGTAGACCTCTTTGCGTCTGCTCAAAATCACAAAGTAGAGAACTTCTGCTCTCTCATTCGCAGCAAACATTCTCAGCCCAGAGGCGCATTCTCCCTCTCGTGAGCAACAGGTCTACTTTATGCATTCTCTCCACTTCCTCTTCTCTCGAAGACTCTCATGAAGTTACATCAGGACAAGGGTACCATGATCCTGATTGCACCTCACTGGCCACGCCAGGTGTGGTTTCCAATGCTTCAGGATGTCTCCATTCGCAGGCACATTCCACTGGGAGAGGACCTGCATCTGGTCACCCAAATCTTCAAGCCTTGTCCCTGACAGCATGGATGTTGAAAGGTTAATCCTTCAGCCACTTAACCTTTCTGAACCAGTTTCCCGTGTCCTGATTGCTTCGCGGAAGCCTTCCATGAGAAAATCTTACTCTTACAAATGGAAAAGGTTCACGTCATGGTGCTCTTCTCAGTCCTTGACCCCTTTACCTGTCCAATCACGAAGTTTTTGGACTGTCTCTGGCACTTATCAGAGTCAGGTCTAAAAACCTCTTCCATCAGAATGCATGTCAGTGCGGTAGCCGCCTTCCAAAAAGGTGTTGGGGATATTCCTATCTCAGTACAACCCCTTGTAACGTAACGTAGTGGAGGCTTGAGGTGAAGCAAGCCCTTTTCTGAAGGGCTTGCTTCACCTCAAGCCTCCACTACGTCCTCCAGCCCCTTCTTGGGACCTTAATCTAGTTTTGGGTTGGCTCATGAAATCACCATTCGAACATCTTCACGCTTGTGAACTTCGATATCTCACATGGAAAGTGATTTTCAGCTCACAGAGTTAGTGAATTACAGGCCCTAGTTACGTATCCGCCTTACACTAAACTTCTGTAGGACCGGGCAGTACTCCGTACTCACCCTAAATTCTTACCTAAGGTAGTTTCAGATTTTCATCTCAATCAATCCATCATACTACCTACCTTTTTTCCCAGGCCCCATTCCAATCCAGGAGAGCAGGCTCTGCATACCCTTGACTGTAAATGGTCTCTAGCCTTCTATCTAGACCGTACAGCTGCCCACAGGAAGAGCACTCAATTGTTCGTCTCTTTCCATCCTAACAAATTAGGGCAGCCTGTGGGTAAGCAGACTCTCTCCTCCTGGTTGGTGGACTGCATATCCTTTTGCTATCAGCAAGCGGGCATTCCATTTCAAGACCATGTTAAAGCACACTCTGTGAGGGCCATGGTGACTTCAGTAGCACACCTATGATTGGTGCCACTTCCTGACATTTGCAGGGCTGCCACCTGGAGTTCTCTCCATACCTTTGCAGCCCACTATTGCTTGGACAAAGCCGGAAGACAAGATTCCATCTTCGGCCAGTCTGTCCTTCATAACCTGTTTACAACGTGACATACCAACACCCTTCCGCCTGCCCGGTGGGGTTCAGGATGCCCTCTACCAAATTCCACTCCTGTTGTTGTGCCTGTGCCACATCTTTGGGTACATTTGGTGCATATTCGGACATCCTCAGCTCGGTACTCACCATATGTGAGGACTACCATCCTGCTTGTCCTGTGAGAAAGCAAATGTTGCTTACCTGTAACAGGTGTTCTCACAGGACAGCAGGATGTTAGTCCTCACGAAACCCGCCCGCTGCCCCACGGTGTTGGGTTCATAACGTTTTGTTGTTTTTATTTTTCGGCACTGCCTGTAGCTTTTAAATAAGACTGAAGGGGGACCCCTGCTGGCTGCAGGGTTAGTGCCATGCTGGGCATGCTCAGTAGGGCCCAGTCAAAGTTCTAGAAACTTGACAAAAGTGTTCCATGATTGGGCTCCATCCTGTGATGTCACCCATATGTGAGGACTAACATCCTGCTGTCCTGTGAGAACCCCTGTTGTTTTTATTTTATTTATTTATTTAAAACTTTTCTATACCGTCGTTGAATTAAATAACCATCACAACTGTTTACAGAAGGGCACAATAATGAGAAATATGGGTGGTATATATTACAAATTAATCATGTGCCATCATACTACGGTAACAATTTAAAATAATAAACTAAGTGTGTAAAGTTAATCCTGACTGTTAAGTAAGCAACATTTGCTTTACCTAGAACAGGTGTTCTCGGAGGAAACAGAATGTCAGTATTCACAAAACTCTCCCTCCTCCCCTTGTAATTAGTTTCTTCAAGTTTTAGCTTTATCATGGACTATGGGGACCCTGTATCAGATGTAGGAGCAGCCAGGGCTTTGATATCAAAGTTGTTCGAGGACAGACATCCTGCTGTCATTGGAACAGCTGCTACAGATATGTAACTGTATTTTACCTAGACAAACTCTTTGAATATTAATTTGTTTGTGGGTGATATTTATTACAGTATCAGTTGTTAGTACCTTCACATCATTCCTCCGTCCCTATCATTTTATAATGCTTACATCTCTGAGGATGTCATCAGGGCCAGGGAGAGATGAGATTTAGTTGGAGCGACTTGGTTGCAATCTTGCATGGGAGCTGGGTTGGGGATGATGAGACTTAAAGCTATGGGAGTAGTGCTTCAGAGGAGGACAGAATCCACTTGACTTTGATCAGTATGCCACTACTGATCCAGTTGGTTAATGATTAGAAAAATATAAGGTAATGGAATATTACCAATTGATGAATATATGGAATATGAAACCACAACCCTTTCCATAAAAAAAAAATTTTTCTTAATTTTTTCAAATAAAATACATTTTTCAAAAGTATTGTTGTCGAACACAACAGGTACAGTTAATTTTTGTTTATTTGATTGAAGTAAGTTGATTTGGACACATGACAATTAGTGATTGACCAAGGTGACCATTATTAATTGTCATCATGATACACATGATGGCATTGAGACCACAAACATGGATGAAGAGTAAAACAAGGCCTAAAAACTCCTTTCACACTTTGTCATGGCTGTCATACTGGGACTGATACTTTTTTAATTCAAGTAGAATACAAGAAAGCTGTTATCTTATAGAGTTCTGTATTCTGCTCTTAATTTACACAGGTGTAAAGCATGAATCTTCCTTAACTGCTGATGACTGCTTTGAGTTGGGGAAAATTGCATACAGTGAAGCAGATTATTACCATACAGAATTGTGGATGGAGCAGGCTCTGCGGCAGCTGGATGATGGCGAGGAAGCCGCCATTGATAAAGTGTCTGTCCTGGATTACTTAAGCTATGCTGTATACCAACAGGGGGACCTAAATAAGGCTCTTCTACTTACCAAAAATCTCCTCCAACTAGGTGAGTCCCTCATTCTGTCTTGGAAAATAAACAGTAGCTTCAGCACTCTTATACCTTTTCTGATTCGGGACAGCCACAGTGCAGTTAACTTCTCTGCCAGAGATGCACTTAGTTGGTAATGAGAGAAAATATGCTTGTGAAACACTGCCATTTGTTAAGGAGGTAGCATTCAAGGTACCAGCACAATTAAGACAAGACAATGGCACATGGGGTACGTCCCAAGGTACTGAAGTGGGTACTGATTGTGCCATTTACAGCTCTGTTCAGCTTATCACTGTAAAACAGGGGAGGTACCAAGATACTGGTAAAGAATAGATGTAATATTGCTCCACAAGGGTGGTAAAGTAGCTGGAGCTGAAAACTATAGCCCTGTTAGTCTGACATCAACAGTAGGTAAAGTAAATGCTTTTTCAAGAAAAAACTATATTGAAACCAGTGGATTACAGCAGTGGTCTCCAACCCTGTCCTGGGGGCCCACCAGCCAGTCGGGTTTTCAGGATAGCCACAATGAATGTGCATGAGAGAAAATGTGCATGTCATGGAGGCAGTGCATGCAAATTTTCTGTCATGCATATTCATTGTGGCTATCCTGAAAACCCGACTGGCTGGTGGGACCCCAGGACAGGGTTGGGGACCACTGGATTACAGGATCCTAGGCAATATAGTTTCATAAATGGAATATATTTCCAAACAAACTTTGATTTTTTTGAGCTGACCAACATACTTGATCGAGATTCAATTAATGTGCCCTAGACTGATTTCAGTAAGACTATTGGTAAATGGAATTCATATCAAGGAAATATGGATTAGCAGTGGAGTGCATCAGTAGTGAGTCCTAGAACTGAATCTGATCAGTTTTCATATTGCAGAGGAGTTAGCTATTGATGTAGATAGACCAAATGAAGAGTTTTTCTAATCAGACTTGAGAAATGATTATTTTCTTGGAAATTCAGTGCAAAAATGTAGTTATGCATGTTTGGGATGTGGTAATCCAAGTGAGCAGTCCATGCATTGAGGTACTGTTTACCACACAGGAAAGTTATCTTGGGTGATTAATATCTGGTGAACTTAAGGTTATGGAACAGTATGCCAAAGCATTGGACAGTAACAGAGCAATGCTACAGTGCATAGGGAGAAGTACAGATGCACGTCACTTTTTTTTGTTAACAATCAAATCATTTAATGCCCCGTCAAAATCTTTTTTCTCTATTGTACTCAATAATCTCTTCCATGCTCAAAAAACGAGTCATTACTTAATTGAAAAATCTTCACTGGAGGCTACAGAGAAAACTCTAACTCTCGTAGCCTACCTGATTTAATCAAAGCGAAAAAATTTTTTTAGGAGTAGAGGAACGGTTTCATATATATGAGTTTTAAACCATAAAATGGTATACTCTGTTTGCGTGTATAATCATAAACCAAACCTCCTCCACCCTATATTTTTAGGATTCCATGCATCATAGGTAAAATTGCATATATTTTTTGTTCTTTTTTTCTTTTTTTTGTTTAGTTTTATATTATGTCAACAAACTTTTCAAAGCATGCTTTAAATGTCCCGACTTATCTGATAATGCTGAAAAGCCAGACGTAGCCACGTTTCTGGTCCATAACAGGACCTTTCCTCAGGGGATATTCTCCTGTTTTCAATCAGTCGGTGTACCACGATAACTAGAACAAAATGCAATGATGTTATCTTTCTTCAAGGCGCCATTACACGCTCTTCCACTCTCAAACGCCTATTACTAATAGCCACAGCTTTTAACCTAAGCACACAGATGGTTCCAGGCCCAATCACAACATCCGTTGCTGTGACGTAATCACGTGTGATTCAAATCAATGAGCCCCAATCCAGCGCGTCATTTAATCCCTGGGGAGCTTGTGTTTTAAGAGTAAAAATCCAAAATGCTTCACGTTTGTTCAACAAATTTTTGCGATCTCCTCCTCTTAAAGTTAATGGCACATGATCAATCACTGTCCATTTTAGTACACTGTACGAATGACCCTGCTGTACACAGTGTGTAAC
This sequence comes from Rhinatrema bivittatum, assembly GCF_901001135.1. Classification (NCBI taxonomy): domain Eukaryota; kingdom Metazoa; phylum Chordata; class Amphibia; order Gymnophiona; family Rhinatrematidae; genus Rhinatrema; species Rhinatrema bivittatum. Next base: position 134,226,307 of record NC_042621.1, on the reverse strand, counting down.
AATTGGTGCTGTCAATGTGGATGTATTCAGTTTAGATTTATGTTCATTTAATCTCACTCTAATTTTGCGGGTAGTTCTGCCGACATATACACAAGGGCAGATAATTACATAAATAATGTGATCAGAGTTGCATGTTGTATTGTGTTTACGATAAACTTGATAGCCTGTTACAGGTTCCTGCCAATTCTTACCATCTATGCTGTTTCTACAGTGGGGACACTGTCCGCACTGTTGATGTCCCGTTATCAAGACTTGTGAATGCGGCAGAGATTGAGCATGTACCAATTTATCCTTGATATTGGCACCACGTGTGGTCACAATAAGCGGTGTTTCTTTAAAAATGTCATGTAAGGCTAATACATGCCAATGACGGCGTATCGATGATGAAATGACATTTGTAGCCACTAATTGTTTCAAAACGCAAACAAGTTGTGGATTCTCTTTAGAAGGTTTGTACTGTAACAAGCTCTGCCTATCCGAATATTTCGCCCTTTTGTAAGCATTCTTGATTGCCGATCTCGGATACCCGCGTTCCAGAAATCTGTCACACAAAATAGATGCTTGAATTTCAAAATCCCTTATTGTAGAACAAATTCGTTTTGCAGGAAAAACTGACTTGCAGGTAACCCGCACTTGAAGGAATGGGGGTGGTGGCTGTGGAATTTCAATAAATTATTTTTGTCCGTAGGTTTACAGTACATAGTGGTTCTAAATGTGCCTTCTTCCAAGATGATCAAAACATCTAAAAATGCTATCTGAGATGTGGATTGTTGTATTGTAAACTTTAAATGAGGATTCTGTCCATTTATCCAATCAAAAAAAATGTCAATTGTTGTTGGGTGCCACACCATATAAGCAGGATATCATCTATATACCGAACCCATAAGGTAATATATTGCCACCATTCAGCTTTATAAACAACATCTTCTTCAAACCTCATGACATAAATGTTGGCAGTTGTTGGAGCCAATGGTGATCCTATTGGGATCCCATGGATTTGCCAAAAGATTTCAGTGTTGAACATAAAATAATTATGATACAGTACTGTATCTAGTAACTGTAAAATAACACCTGTAGATATGCGTTGATGATCTAACCTATGCGCTAAACATTGTGAAATCTCAAATGCTTGCGTCTGAGGAATGTTGGTATATAGCGCAACAATATCCAATGTTACCAACATATAATTTTGAGATGTCTAATTGAATTGATTGAAGTTTTTGCAACAAATGTATCGTATCCTTCACATAAGATTGTGCTTGTGTTACATAAGATTGTAAAATTTTGTCTAATAATATCGCAGGCGCTTCCAACACTGAATCATTTAACGATACTATGGGACGTATGGGTGGTTTGAGATCCTTATGAATTTTTGGCAAAGAGTATATAACAGGTATCCACGGATGTTCAACAATCAAAATTTTTTTTTTCTTTTTCTGTTAGCCCAGAAGTGGACTCCACTATGCTTTGTAATGTTAATAATAGTGTTTGAGTGGGATCTGATGACATTTTTTGATAGAATCTCCCATCATTAAGATGTTGCAACATGGCTTCCTCATATGTACCTTTATCCTGCAATACCACCCCTCCACCCTTGTCAGCTGGTTTTATGATGAGCTGATCATTGATTTCTAAAGATTTTAAAGCCATTCTAAGAGGAAATATAGGGTGGAGGAGGTTTGGTTTATGATTATACACGCAAACCGAGTACACCATTTTATGGTTTAAAACTCATATATATGAAACCCTTCTTCTACTCCTTAAAAATTTTTTTCGCTTTGATTAAATCAGGTAGGCTACGAGAGTTAGAGTTTTCTCTGTAGCCTCCAGTGAAGATTTTTCAATTAAGTAATGACTCGTTTTTTGAGCATGGAAGAGATTGAGTACAATAGAGAAAAAAGATTTTGATGGGGCATTAAATGATTTGATTGTTAACTCAAAAAATTCCCCAAAACAAATTGGTGCTTTTTGAGGTTTGGTATCTTACTTTCTTTTGTTAAACATTGAGACTTCATCTGGGAAGGTGTTATTTCCAAAAGGATATGAACTGACAGTTTAAAGGATTGCCAAAATTAGGCAGTCTGCTCCAGAAACCCCCTGAAATAAGACTTAAGGATGTAAATATGTATACCAGAGAGAGGATGAAATATAAGACATTCAAATAATTAAAAGTATAATTGCAAGAAGCATTTTTACGGAAAAAGTTCTAGAACAAGAGATTAGAGTTTGAGGCTCAAATAGTAATAGAATTCAAGAAGACCTGAGATAAGCACAGAAGTGAAGGAAAAACCTTAGAAACTTTGGTGTATGGTGATGGAAAAGGACTGGGCTGAATAGATGGACTTTATTGCTCTTTTGTGCTGTCATATTTTGTTTCTTTGGCATAGTTCCACATAGTGGTGAGAGTTTTTCAGTTGGGGAAAAGAGAAAAACGGTAGTGGGTAGGTTGAATGGTGGTTGTCACAGAATACACTACACTTGTTTTGTTTTTTTATTTTTATTTTTTAACTTTTCATTTAAACAAAGCCAGAATACAGGCAAGGCATCTTTATCATACAAGTCTCCAGCAATTGCAAACCAAGTACAACACCAAAAGATTGTCCCCCTCTGATTGCATAGAATGATAAAATTCCCAGTAGGGGTCCCAGATCCTGTTTATATAACAATTCTTTAACTTTCAGCATAGATGTTAACTTTCAATTAAGGCAACTGAATGGATCTGAGTCCGCCAGTGTTCCAAAGTAGAAACAGATTTCCATTTCAATGCAATTGATAAGCATGCCGCATGCAACAGCTGTTGTATCAACAATTTCTGAAACTTGCCAAGTCTTTGGTTACCCCATAGCCCGGGGGACAAAACCACCAAAACTCCCACTATTCGGTTATGTCCCTCTCTCTGCCAAAAGGCAGATTTATGCAGACAACCCCACCAAACATGCATATATGAACCATTTTGCCACAATCACACCAACACAAAGGTGAGACTGAGGCATTAAACTTACAGGAGAGCATGGGATATTTATAACTTTGCATTATTAATCTGACCAGCAATTCACCTCTTTTGGCTCACACAGAAGACTTAGTGCGCTTTACGCCAAATAAGCCTCCATGTCTTGGATTGTAACTGGAGCCCCAGATCTTCCTCCCACTGCTCTTCAACTTTCAGAATGGGGGGTACGATTTAGGTAGACTTCTATAATTGCCCTGTATATTATGGAGTGCACTTTCTGAGTGCACTTTCTGCCTAGCAAGTCCCCCAGCAAAGGCTAACTCTACCGGTGAAGGCTTGGTCTACTGCCAACCCTGTTTTCTGTTCAGATTCTCAAGCAAGTGAGTATAGTAGGACTGGGCAGGAATTTCAAACTCTTCTTGAAACTCCTCAAAGGACCTAACCCTATCCTCTTCATACAAATCATTCAAACATTGCAGTTCAGCCTCCCACCATTGTTTTGCCTCATGGCTATATGTATGGAGTGATAATGCTGGATTCCTCCATGGGGTGAGAATGCCAGGGGCCCTTTCCACTAATACCCAACTCTCTGAATAGTGCTCTCCAGCATTTAATTGTATAAGCAATGGTAGGGCAAATTCTACATGCCCTTCTTCCCCCAGGGGATGTTTAACTAGACATAAGCAATGAGAGATCAGTCTCCCTTGCCATATTCCTCTCAGTGGCTAACCACAGAGATGAACTGACTCTAAACAACCATGAAAAGATTCCCTGTAAGACGGCAGCCCAAAAATAGGCTTGTAGATCTGGAAAAGCCATACCCCCCCAATTCCTTAGACCTACACAAAGTATGCAGCTTAACCCTCACAGGTTTACCACCCCACAAAAACTCCAGAAGCATGCTAGTCACTGTTGCAAAATATTGTTTAGGAAGAAAGCAAGACACATGTACCAATAAAGTAGCCTAGGTAATATATTCATCTTGATAACATTGATTCTACTCCCCCCCCCCCCCGAAGGAATATAATAGCCCTGCCATTCCCACAGATCTAGTTGAATCTTAGTAAAAATTGGTACGTAATTGAGCTGATAAAGATCTCCAAAATTTCCAGGCACGAAAATATCCAAATATCTAATATGAGAACGCTCTTTTGAAGGGAGCAAAGCAATCAGGGATATCTTCCACCTTGCTAACACCAATAGGAAAAATCTCTAATTTATGATTAACTTTATAGCCAGTAACTTCCCCAAAAGTCGCCAGTACTGCTTACAGCTTTGGCCCCGATCTTTTGGGCTCCAGGGGCGATCCGGGAAACTACAGACCGGTTAGCCTGACTTCAGTGCCAGGAAAAATAGTGGAAAGTGTTCTAAACATCAAAATCACAGAACATATAGAAAGACATGGTTTAATGGAACAAAGTCAGCATGGCTTTACCCAGGGCAAGTCTTGCCTCACAAATCTGCTTCACTTTTTTGAAGGAGTTAATAAACATGTGGATAAAGGTGAACCAGTAGATATAGTATACTTGGATTTTCAGAAGGCGTTTGACAAAGTTCCTCATGAGAGGCTTCTAGAAAAAGTAAAAAGTCATGGGATAGGTGGCGATGTCCTTTCGTGGATTGCAAACTGGCTAAAAGACAGGAAACAGAGTAGGATTAAATGGGCAATTTTCTCAGTGGAAGGGAGTGGGCAGTGGAGTGCCTCAGGGATCTGTATTGGGACCCTTACTTTTCAATATTTATAAATGATCTGGAAAGAAATACGACGAGTGAGATAATCAAATTTGCAGATGACACAAAATTGTTCAGAGTAGTTAAATCACAAGCAGATTGTGATAAATTGCAGGAAGACCTTGTGAGACTGGAAAATTGGGCATCCAAATGGCAGATGAAATTTAATGTGGATAAGTGCAAGGTGATGCATATAGGGAAAAATAACCCATGCTATAATTACACAATGTTGGGTTCCATATTAGGTGCTACAACCCAAGAAAGAGATCTAGGTGTCATAGTGGATAACACATTGAAATCGTCGGTACATTGTGCTGCAGCAGTCAAAAAAGCAAACAATGTTGGGAATTATTAGAAAGGGAATGATGAATAAAACAGAAAATGTCATGCCTCTGTATCGCTCCATGGTGAGACCGCACCTTGAATACTGTGTACAATTCTGGTCGCCGCATCTTAAAGATATAATTACGATGGAGAAGGTACAGAGAAGGGCTACCAAAATGATAAGGGGAATGGAACAACTCCCCTATGAGGAAAGACTAAAGAGGTTAGGACTTTTCAGCTTGGAGAAGAGACGACTGAGGGGGGATATGATAGAGGTGTTTAAAATCATGAGAGGTCTAGAATGGGTAGATGTGAATCGGTTATTTACTCTTTCGGATAGTAGAAAGACTAGGGGGCACTCCATGAAGTTAGCATGGGGCACATTTAAAACTAATCGGAGAAAGTTCTTTTTTACTCAACGCACAATTAAACTCTGGAATTTGTTGCCAGAGGATGTGGTTAGTGCAGTTAGTATAGCTGTGTTTAAAAAAGGATTGGATAAGTTCTTGGAGGAGAAGTCCATTACCTGCTATTAAGTTCACTTAGAGAATAGCCACTGCCATTAGCAATGGTAACATGGAATAGACTTAGTTTTTGGGTACTTGCCAGGTTCTTATGGCCTGGATTGGCCACTGTTGGAAACAGGATGTATGGCATTTTCTTATGTTCTTAACAGACATAACACATCTGCATATAGGGATATATGGTGCGATTTCTCTCCCACTGGTATGCCCAGTATCTCCCTATCAGCCTGCAATCGAATTGCTAGGAGCTCTATGGCCAGGTGAAAAAGCAATGGAGATAACTGACAAACTTGGGAGTACCTATTTCAATCGGGGAAGAAGTCCAATATATAACCATTCGTGATAATTCTGGCCCTCAGGTGATCATAAAACGCTCTGATCCAATCGCAAAATTGATCAGGAACCCCATATTTGCAAAGAGCAGCAAATAAGAAAGCCAATGCAGCCTATCAAAGGCCTTCTCATCGTCTAGACTGATCACCAGCCCAGCAATCTTATCGCGTTTAGCCAAAGCCATTAAATCAAATAACTGTCTGGTATTATCCACCGAAGAACGAACCTTAAAGCGCGACTGATCATGCCCGATCAGGGACCCCATGCAGTTTTCCAGCCAGAGCTGCAGAACCTTAGCCAAAAGTTTCATATCAGCATTCAACAGGGAGATGGGCCTATACGCCCATGCTTATACACAAGATAGCATCTGTCAACATTTTGCTTGTTCTGGGCGCTGCAACAAATCACATAAGTACTTCAAGGGGCCAAGCATATCTGCTAAACATTTATAAAAATCTATAGAATAGCCATCTGGCCCAGGACTTTTCTTAGCCGGAAACCATGAAATTGCCTCCTGCCAATTTATTCTTGAGAGAAAGTTGGTATATCCAGCCCATCCAGATAACTGGCTATTGCTGTATCAGAGGCCTGTCCCTCCACTGGGTACAGAGAGGCAAAAATTTCTTGAAACCATAGATTAATGCTCTCGTCTGTATAAACCAACTTGCCATCTACTCGCTTAATCTTGGTTATCAAGGTATATTGATTCCTTCACCTCAACAAATGCACCAGCATAGCTCCCGTCTTCTCTCCGTATTCATAGTAATGGTGTTTGGAAAATCACGTTAATTTCTACATTCTCCAAATGTAACTCTCTAAGATCTGCCCTGCACCTTTCCAAAGCCTGATAGAAGCGAGATAAGCCAGTACGTTTATGTTCTCTTTCTAACTGATCTATTTTTTGCTCAAAAAAATTATTCACACTGGAGTCTTTCTTGCAATGCAAAGTAAAAACGATATGACCCCCGCAATATGGTTTTCAAAGTTTACCTTAATACTGGGGAATAATCATCCGAGTTGTGGATCTGAACTTTGCCACAGCCTGGTGGATCATATTACAAAAAGGCTTATGATGCAACAGGTAGGTATTCAGCCTTCAGTTTTTACCCTACGAAGACTGCGAAGCCAGCTGGATTGGTAGCCAAATCAGATTGTGGTTGTTAGGGACTCTGGGCAAAATGTCTGCAAAACCCATCTTGCCCACTAACATGTGATAACAGAAAAAAAAATCTATGCGGCTGTGTGATTGGAACCGGGAGAGTAGTAAGTAAAATCTTTGCCAGATGACTTTTGCTCCCTCCAAACGTCCAGTAATCGCAAGTACGTCGTCATATATCCTGAAGCATGTCCGCCAACCTGCTCATCTATCCACCTGAGGACCTGTCCACTCTGGGATCTAGGCAGACATTCCAGTCTCCACCAATTACAAGATAAGTTGAAAAGGCCTCCACCACCATACTGAAACTAGCATAGAACTCCTGCTGCCTTACATTCGGCCCATAGACATTAGCCAGCACAAAATGTTCCCTTTGTAAAGAACTTTCCATTAACACAGCTGCCATCCCCATCTGATTGATTTAAACTTATGCACCCTCGAGTGGTACAGATCTGTGTATAAGGATACAGACACCTAAACGTTTGGAGTTAAATGAGGCATATTCAATGTGCCCCACCCAGTCCCTAACTAACTTACAGGCCGATACAGTAAGGAGCAGTAGAAAGAGGTGCGTTAGTGCCGGGCGCATCCGCGTTTGCCGCACGCACAGTCTGCATCACCTACCGCTCAATACTGTATTTAAATGGCATGCAAATGCAAGCCGCGTCCATGAAGCGCAATCCATTTTACTGTTTAGGCGCTTATAACAGCACCTATACAGTATCCTGGGTGCGCTGGTATCTGTCATTTCAAATGACAGGTACCAGGAAGTGGATCCCAACTTTAACCAAAAACCTAAAATCCCCTCCTCTCGAAGCAAGGCGCAGGCGAAAAGCGACTCGACATGTAAAGTGTAACCAAAGTTAACTTACTTTTTTCTTGCAGCCCTCTCTGCCCTCCTCCAGAGACGCGCACTGCGGCTCCCCTGCCTCCTGGGGGCAGCCGGTGGTGAAAGTGGCCCCGCCGGCTAAGATGGCTACCCGGATGGATTTTAGGTTTTTAGGTTTTCTTTTGGTTAAAGTTGCTTCGGGGAGAGGGTAGAGAGGACTGTGGCTGCCCCGGAGACCGGCACCCATGGGCGCGGCCAGGGCAGGTGAGCTGGGGCTGGGGGAAAGTTTGCCGCCTACCCTTACCCCTGCCTCTAACGCAGGGGTAAGTGTAGGCGGTAAGTTAGCAGGTTAAATGCACGGCAAAACTGCAGGTTTAAAAAGCGATAATCAGGGCGCGCGTTACTATATGGGAGGGAATAGCTAATCCGATCGTTTACATCTCATATACATGCCGTGGGCGGAAAGGGTTACCCGTTGATTTAAAGAGGCGGTAAGGATGGGTTAAAAGGGATAGTGAATCGCGGGTTGGTCTAACGCGGCCAAATTGTGAGTAGAAAGCGGGTTAGAAGCAGGGTAACCGCGGCCGCACTTTACTGTTAGAATGCTCCAAATCAAACAGATGCATTTCCTGAAGGAGCACTACATGAGCCCCCTTTTTCTTCATATCCCAGAATTCTCTGCATTTTGATTGGTGACCCAGTTCCTTGAACGTTTAAGGAGACTATTAAGTGGAAAACTAGCCTTAATCACAAAGCAAAAATAAAATACTATCCCAGAGCAATAGTAAGAGAACCAGTGCAAGCATCCAACAGTTTTAATACCCATACCTCCAAAAATCTTTACAAACCCCCAACCTACCAATCTCGTTCCCCCCACACACACCAACCTAATCCTAACAAATGCATCCAGACACCCAAACTGGGACATTCTAGGATGACACACCCAGAAAAAACCCCAAACCAACCTCCATACCCAACAAACGAGAGCCAGGACAAGTGGGGGATACCCCGAGACAGCCCTCTTCTCCCCCCCCCCCCCCCCCCAAGCCATCAGGATAACATATCGAGCGTCCAATAGTCTCATATTCTGTCCCATAAGAGACCTGGGTCACAAGGAAAGCACAGTCCACTTTGCGAAGTTTCCCCCAGAGGCATTCGGCGCTCTCATATGAACGATAAATTGTGTAGTCCAGTTAGTACTTTCAGATTGAGCTGTTTGACATTCATCACCATTCAAGACCCAAGATTGCAAATCTATGAATTCTTATTAGCAGGAAAAATGAATCCAAATCTCTCCCACCCATCCCCCACCCCTCCGAACCACCCCAGAAACATTCACCATCCCCTCGCCCCAATTAACTAGAATATATGAAGAGCATTTAAGAAAATTTATAAATCTTAAGTTACGATTTCTTAAAGTGTTTTTTCCAAATTCTCAATTTTGGAGGCTATTTGCATATTCTCCTTAATTGACAATTGCATTCCTTTAATTGATTGAACCTCAGTCTTATTTTCCTCACAAAATTCTTTAGTTTGAGTCTTAACTGCTTCCAGAGATAAGTCTAGTCTCCATATCCTCGATTTTAGTTTCCATAGGATTAAGCAATCATCTTACTCAGGCCTTCAATGGCATTCCATATAGACTCTTAAGATAATATGGGTTGATCTTACCAAAAAAACAGACATATTTGATGTTTCATTAGCTGAGGAAACCATCTCCAGACTCAGCTCCCTGCAGAAAGCAAGATGTTTCGGGAGCTTGAATGCCAGAAGTCGCCACCAAGCTTTCCATCTCAGTTGTGAGAGGAAGAAACCCGGTCTTCTCTGCCTGAAATATTTCCCCTCCCATGGACGATGCTCTCACCAATTCTAGATTTGACAGGGGAGTCTGTACACCAGACAAAAAGGCGGTTGAATCAAAGGAGAGGGCGAGTGACTTTTTCTTGCTCCTTTCTGAGCGATTCTTCCGGCGGTCTCAGTCCTCGTACTATGTGGGTGTCCATCGGCCCACTCAGAAGTAAACCGGAGAGGGCTGCAGTTGTAGCCCTATCCTTCACACATCTCTTTCAAGACAAATTCAGCATTGCAGAAGAAGTTAGAGTGGTAGAATGCCCAGTATCAGTGTTGCTCCACCATCTTAGAAGGGTTCCTCCCCTAGAGCCAGCCTACATGTTCCACTAATTTCTATCATGTTACAAAGTTCTTCACTAACTCAATTTTTCACAAAAACATAAACAGAATAGAATAGATAACTGTAAGGTGTTCCTAATTTGCTCTGTTAAATTCTTGTTGCACTGTCATAGATTTCAGTTGATCTATCTTCCACTTTCCTCAATACTTATCCCATACCAGCTTGAATTTTGTAAATGTTTGTGTCCAACACATCTACTAGGAGGTTATGCCATGAATCCAACCATTTTGTGAAGAAATATTGTTATTCCTTTGAATGTTTTATAATTTCTCTTTCCACTATAAAGTTTGTTTCTTGTGCATTATTTATAGTTTTAGAGGTATTTGAATATCTCTCACATCTTCCCTGTCTCTTCTCAACTGAAGGCCAATGTACTAAAAGTTGCATTATTTAAAAAATGGTGTTCCTTGTGCAAAAAAAGCAAAATAGTGTAATTTTTGATGATGCACACTCTTGGCTTTTAGCATATAAAGCTCCATTTGCAAAATAATGTGCATTTACAAGTAAAACTTTGTGTGTAGTTTGCTATCCAAAAAATTGTATTCACATTCAAAATTGTGCTGCGGTGATGCAGTATTGTGCAAAGGAGCTTAATTATGGATTTTAAGAAAACTGGCACAGTAAAATAGCTTCATAGATCAGTTTTCACAGCTTCATTTCTGGGAGGTAATTAACATTTTTGCCAGATATTTCATGCAAAATTTGCTATGGGGCTCATTTGCATGTGTAGCAGTTTTGTGACTTCCTTGCTTTGCCAGTGGAAATCCTGCATCTTAGTACATCTGTGTCCTAGTGTAAGGTAGAGGAGCAACCCTTAAGGTACTGTATTTCTGATTTGAAATGTCCAATATACTGGCAGTCATCTGCTTGAGAGATTAGTAGCAGGTGGGGAGTTTGGGGCAGTATGCTTATCAAAACCATAATGAGGGTGTCCTAAGGCATCATTTACCCTCATTTCAAAAAGACTTCCATCAGCTCTTTTCACTCTGCCAACATGTACAATTGAAATCCTTAAAGAAATGCAGGCTGAGGCCCTCCTGCCAACCTTCTGATAAAGGGGCTCCCAGTGCACCCCTTAGCACCCTGCCTGTCTCTTTGAAACTCTTCAGTTAAACTCAGGGCAAGAGGGAGCACTCTTCCCTCTGTCACTGCTTACAGATTTTAAAATGCCACCTCATAAACTCCTTTGCCCCACACATGCAGGGCATAAACATGTAAGGTCATTGGGCCCCATTTTGAAATTTGGCAACAAGATGTTTGGGGGAGCAGGCAAGAGGTTCATTAACAATGGAATAAAAGGTGAGAATATATTCATCAGACAAGTAACTGAAATCCACTGTGCTACAAGAATAGAAGAGGGTGAGGTGGAAGAAGTTTCGAACGAGGGTTATCATCCACTATTTGAGAATCGTAATGTTCTTTTATTCAGGATAAGCAGTCCAGAGTCACACGTCCTCAGATGTCTGTTTCTTATAAAGGCTGTTTCAGGAGTGACAAGGAATTGCACTGACTAACAGCTAAATGTATAGAAGACTGCCTCTATAAATGCAAGCAATCTTCCATATATTCTGTATGCAGCTCCTTGTGCCTTCTGAAACAGCTTTTATGCAAAACACAGATGGGTCGAAGGATGTATATGACTCTTTGAACCTACATGGACTGCTTATTCTGAATAAAAACATTTGATTCTCAAATTATAACCCTCGTTTGAAACTTCTTCCATATCACTCTCTTCTATTCTTAATTATTGCTGGTGAGGATGCCCCAGAATGTTCTGAACTTCACATCCCAGTTTCTCTATAGAGCCAACTGATTGGTTAAGGTGTTTAAACCAGCAACTTGGGTAGATCTGAATTGAAAGTTGATGAGCAGCTCCATACATATACAGTAACAGGATCACTGAGTTTTATTATCAAAGAGATGCTTTTTGGTGGTGGCCTGCCAAACCTTCCTTGTGAATGGGTAATACTGTTTACGCAGTAGAAGTAATTTCTGAATGTTTGTTAACAGATCCTGAACACCAAAGAGCAAATGGGAACTTGAAGTATTTCCAGTACATTATGTCTAAAGAAGACAACCAAAGTAATTCTTCCTCCATGGAAGAGAGTCAGCCAGAGCAGGGCAGCAAGACTAAGAGAAAGGGGCGTCCCGAGGACTACCTGTCTGAAAGGAAGAAGTACGAGAAGCTGTGCCGTGGCGAGGGAATCAAAATGGTAATTTGCTAGAAGCAATTATGATACAAAGGGAATCCAGGCATTTGGGGGGGGGGGGGAGAGGGGGAGATATTAATACAGAGACACTGTCCCCTCTTGCGGGTGGGTGAAATTATTGCACTTCAATGACAAAATTGTTTTCACTTTAAGGATGTATTCATGATATTCCTGAAGCAAACACCCTTTTCAAACTGGTATGTCAGTGGATTAGGAAATTAAAATCCTATGTCCATCTAATCAGTTTCATATCAACTTAAATTACCAAATTACCGTATTTTTCGTTCCATAAGACGCACTTTTTCCCTCCAAAAGTGGGGGGAAAATGTCTGCATCTTATGAAGCGAATATAAAAAAAAACAAACTAAAAATCTTAACTACAACCCCCCCCCTCCTGACCCCCCCCCCCCCCAAGACCTGCCAAAAGTCCCTGGTGGTCCAGCGGGGGTGCAGGAGCGGTCAGAGAGTGATCTCCTGCACTTAGGCCGACGGCTGCCAGTAATCAAAATGGCGCTGATGGCCCTTTACCCTTACTATGTTACAGGGGCCGACCAATGGCACCGGTAGCCCCTGTGACATAGTAAGGGCAAAGGGCTGTCTGTGCCATTTTGATTACTGGCAGCCGATGGCCCAAGTGTAGGAGATCGCTCCCGGACCCCTACTAGACCACCAGGGGCTTTTGGCAGGTCTTTGGGGGGGGGGTCAGGAGGGTGGGAGGTTGTTAATTTAAAGGGTTGGGATGGTTTTTTTTTTGTTTTTTTTTTGGGGGGGGGGTTCCCACAGAAAGAGAAATAAGTTTTCTGATCTGGGGAGTGGACCAAAATGGCCCTCCCCAGACCCAAAAACAAAATGGGGACAAAAAAAATGTTATGTACTCCCCTAATTTGCTCCCTAAGATGCACAGACGCCTGGAAACAGAGCCGGTTTAGCACACAGTTTGGTTTTGGTTTTTTTTTCCCCCCCTCTGAATCCTAGGTGCGTCTTATGATCAGGTGCGTCTTATGGAGCGAAAAATAATAATTTGTAACTTTATTTCAGTTTATTACCAGTAGTCTCCCACATCTATCCACATTCCACTCCTTCCCATGTTCCCTAGGTGTCAGCCACAGACCACAGAATGGGATGTTGTCTCTTTTTTTTTTGTTTGTTTTGGTTTTTGGCTGAATCTTCTTGCTTCTAAACCAGGGAGAGCCGTCCCATGTGAAAGATCATTCTTCCAGGATTCTTACACAATCCTGAGAAAATCTAGCCCTTTATTTCACCTGCTGGGCTTGCTTGCACATATTCTGCTATACTTTCCCATATCTTCTGTCAACAATAGACTGTTCCCTGGTTTCAGAATCTCATTGCATTGTTTCCGAAAGAATCCAGGATTATATTAAATGTTAATCTTTCGGTTTCTAACTTTGATTTCTTTTGCTAAATTTATTGCATTGTTTAGAAGTAATGTCTTTAGCACTATTGATTCATAGCAGTTTACAGAAGAAGCAAGCCAGTTTTATCATTCAGCTGACATATCAAAGAGGGCATTAGTATTAAAAGGCTTTCTGCTGCAGAATTTGTGTTCAATAACCTTGTATCAAAAGAAACTATTTCCCATTTCACCTTGCAGACTAGTCCCCACCTGTGGGATTCCCCTGTGTATCGGTAGGTAGAGGCAGAGAACTTTTATGTTTCTTTACGCTATTGCCGCTGTTTATTCTGGGATAGCTGGGCGGTTCTCTAGTAGTTCTCTGCCTCTGGCTAGGTGGTGGTAGGCTGGGTTAGCTGGGTACTTAAAAAAAAAAACAAAAAAAAAAACAACCAACCAGGGACAGGTGTAACCGTAGGATAGGCTCCGAAAAGGCCCCACTTCTCTCAGGTTTGCAACCCAGGTAAGACCCAGAAAGAGAAGCTGTGGTCTGCAGAGGGCAGTTCCGGGAGGGGAAGTTGCATGCTCATAGGGAGCGGATGGCGTTTTTATTTGTCGGGGCACAGCTGGTCTTTTCTCCCCCTCAGATGGCTCAGGGCATGGCTGAGAGGGGCCGGAAATGTGCCCAATGTGGTGCAAGGAGACAGCTCCAATGTGGGCTCTTTCTGCCCCTGCTGTGATGGCTTGCAATCTCTGGGAAATAAGCAGTGGAGGAGAGGAGGGGCAGGCCTCAGACCGATGCGCCACTGACACCGGCTCAAAGGAGCTGTGAGAGCAAGCAGAGCAGGCATAGGGCTCGACATGGGGGGATGTGGCCGGAAGGCAGACATTCAAGTTCGGGGATATCCCTTTAATGAGGAAGAAAGGAGGTGCAAGGCAGGAATCAGAATTTTCTTCTGAATTTTGATACACCATGCCTATAAAAAGATAAAGGCCAAAGGGGAGGCTCTAGCGAGAACCTCTAAAGAGTCGCAGCATTCTTCGGGTTCGAAACTAAGGATGGAGGAAGCCGTCCCCCCCCACCCCCCACCACAGCAAAGGAGGGTGGAAAGTTGGTTTAAGATTCCAAAGGTAGATGCAGTGTCAAAGACAACTATCCTGGTAGAAGGGGGTGCAACTTCGAGAGATGCTCAAAATAGGAAGATAGAAGCCTTCCTGGAAACAGTTAGCCTGTCCTTGCAGGCAGCAGTGTGTGGGCGCTATGTAACTAGAGCAGATGGTTGCAACAGCTCCGTGATGACGTATTAGGCATGGATGAAAGCCCAGGGGAAAACATGGCCAGAATAGTCAGGGACAGCAATAGAGTCAAGGACAGCTTTTCTAGCAGATGCATTTTATGACTTAATTAGAACCTCTGCCTTTTACAGACAGATTGAAAAGTATCCCAAATTCTGAGCATTAGAAAAGTTCAAGTAGGGCCCTATTTTGAAGAGGATCCTCCAGATTGTCGGCAAAGCCTGCTATTGCGCTTTCCCACCCTCTGCCAAGCTGGATAAGGGGTGTGGGCGGTGGAGGATCCTGTGAATTTCTGAACTGGCTGTGAAGCTGTATATCCCATATTTGAGAGACTAGGAATGGCCTCTTCCATGGTCAGACACTTGTGCATGGTGCCATCAAGAGAAAATGAGAGGCCAAAGGGAATTAGCCATCTGTATTTCACGGCTTTGCTGCGAAGAAAAGCTTAAACTTCCCTAAAAGATTGCCGGTTTTGAAGAGTCGCCAGAGAGAGGGAAGATAGCGATATTATGGCTTTCCCAAGCCCATTCGTTTCGCTCCCGTGAGGCCGCT
Source organism: Rhinatrema bivittatum (assembly GCF_901001135.1). Classification (NCBI taxonomy): domain Eukaryota; kingdom Metazoa; phylum Chordata; class Amphibia; order Gymnophiona; family Rhinatrematidae; genus Rhinatrema; species Rhinatrema bivittatum. The sequence continues at coordinate 134,210,860 of NC_042621.1, read as the reverse complement.
GCTATCTGTTCCTTAATTTTATACTCCGTAAAGCAAACAATGATGTTGCGCGGGCGATTAGGCTGGGGAGAGCGCAGGGCCCTATGAGCTCGATCGAATTGTATTTCAGGAGGTACAAATTTCCCATGCTTATTCGTCTCCCAAAGTAGATATAAACAAAAGTCTTGGACCAGCACATGGCAATCTTCGGGTGCCGTCGCCTCGGAGAAACCCCAGAAACGGAGATTGCTCCTACACACTCTGTTTTCTAAATCGGCGATCTTAGCTGTAAGTTGGGCGGTGTCCACCCGAAAGGTGTCAGAAATATTTTTGTTTGCGAGTACTTGCGCAGATTGGCCCTCAAGTCACACGTCAAGCTCGGCCACCCAGTGACTTAAAGACGTGAGGTCCTCCCGCATCTCCCGCCGGTACACCTTTATGTCCGCCCGTAGCCCAGCGAACCATTCCCTGAATTCGTCCCGAGTCGGATGTTCTGACATTGGACCATCAGTCGGTTCAGAAAGTGTCATAGAGGGCTCCGGGAGGTCAGCGCGCGAAACGCCACCATCTTGGTTTCCGTCCACGTTAGCGGAGCAGCTTCCCAGATCTTTATTACCTTCTTTTTGGTAGGAAAAACGCTGCAGATCCGGATCTTTCTTCTTGCTAGTCATGCCTTGTGACAAGGACAGACTCCCAGAGCCAGTAGAGAGTTACTTGGGGTAAGTAGAACACGGATGGCTGTGGATTTGATGGGAGACAGCGGGAGCTCTAAAATTAAGCTGCCATCTCGCAGCGTTACGTCACGCGCCCCCTGGAAGGTAATATATATTTTAACCTATTGGCTAGTAGTTTGGCATAAATATTTATGTCCAAGTTAAGCAGTGACATAGGGCGATAAGGTGCAGGACAGTCTGGTTCTTTCCCTAGCTTGGGCAAAAGTATCACCATTGTTGCCCAGGAAGATTCCAGTATGCTCGGAGTGTATGCTCGGAGTGTATCAGGTACAAAAACTTAGATTGTAAGCCCTCTGGGGATAGAAAAATACCTACAGTACCTGAATGTAAACCGGTGTGATATCTCGGTTGAGATCGAATGTCGGTATATAAAAATAATAAATAAATAAATAAATAAATATTATAGAATTAAAGACAAGTGAGTGGCTTCTGTACTTGCTCAATTAACACTTTGTAAAAGAGAGCCATGTGGCCCAGGAGGCTTGAGATTTAAGCTGTCTGATAACGCTCGCTATATCCCCCTCTGTAATTGGTTGACTTAATTTCAACAATCCCACCTCCCCCACCTGAGGCAAATTCACCTTGGACATAAATTCATCCCTCACTTATAAATCCTCCACTTCAGCAGAATATAGGTCTTGATAATAGTCCCAAAAAACTTTCTCTATCCCTTTAGCATCAGAGCACCACTCTCTCGCAGCATCCTTTAAACAATTGACATGCGCTGAGCCTCTCTGAGCTCTCACCAGATTTTCCAGTAACCTACCAGGTTTCTTACCAAGCCGGTAGTTTGTGTTTAGTGCAAACAGGGAATTTAATGCACACTGGTGAAGGTAATCATTTAACAATTTTTGCACAGACAAAATTTCCTCTTGCCGTTTAGCATGCCCAGTGTTAATGAAACATTGCTTGCATACACTCAAATGTTTAGTAAGCTCTAAAATAGTTCTATTAAGGGCTTTATGCTTAGATGAGACATAACTGATTTCCCTTCATGAAGGCTTTTGCCCTTTCCCAGTATAAAATGGGGTTCCCTCTATGCTGTTATAAGTTGCATAATCTTGCCATTTTATTTTCAGATAGGAATGAAATGAGATCATTTAGCCATATAGGTATCCAAAACAGATTTAGAACTAGAATTCTGGCAAACAAAGGTACATTGCACCAAGCAATGGCCAGATACAGCTATAGGGCCAATCGTAACTCTTGAAATTTGGTGAAGGTCCTCACTGAGCAATATATAATCTATACAAGACTTAGTCTCATGTGCCCTCACAAAATGTGTGAAGTCTCTCGCCTGGGTATAATGTCTGCCAAATATCTAAAAGATCCATAGTTGAGCACAGAAAATTAACCCCTTTATTAGCAGACAGTGATCTTAAGGTAGGCCATCTATCTATGGAAGGATCGGCTATAAAATTGAAGTCTTCTCCCATAAGGGAAGCAGTTCCCATGTCCTGTAAACAGGTAATTAAACCAGTTTAGAAAGTATGCTGTTTAATTTGGGGGCATAAACCGAAGCCAGAATTACTTCTTTCAGTTTCCTTTTACCAAAACAAAGCATCCTTAGGATCAGCTTTAACCAGTTCCATTTGAAAAGATATAGTTTTATTAATTAAAAAGCTACCCCACTTCATTTAGTGGTGCCTTGCGCTGAGAACTCTTGAGACCCAATGGTGTTGAAGCTTCTTATGTTCCCTGTCTAGTATATGAGTCTCTTGTAAAAATATGATACTCCCTTTGAGTCTTTAATTGTGATAGCACTTTCTCACATTTTACTGGAGGTGCCTAATCCTGCTACATTCCAGGATATAAACTCAATGAGGGTCCCCATCCCAAAACTCACTTGCCCAATACAGCAGAGACAGCCAAGTATCACTGGTGAGACTGGATTGTCCCAAATCAAGCTCCAGTCTCCCCATGTTATGAAGATAGTACTCCAAAACATAGAACCACCTGAATTAATTACACCTTGTGATCCAATCACTGAAAACTGCCCCAACCTCAGCCAAGTATCCATGAAAATCTGCTGGCCCCCCAAATCACCTTAACTACAAAAGGCCAGGAACACCAATTAGATGCATTAGAAAAGGATAATAGGCACATTATACTAAACCCTATGCAGCGAACACAGTCAGACTTTAGCAACTGATTGCAAATGCAACTATAAAGCATTATGAAAAAAATACTGATTACACCAAGCAGTTCCCAAAAATGTGTATATACGTCGCAGGTCTAGAAGAAGTTATAGGAAGCAGAATTGATATCTCTGCCGCTGTGACCACTGCTACCATCCTATTCAAACGCTGAAAATAGTTGAGAAGTCTGAGGATGTATGTTGGAAATACCTTGGCACAGTAGTATGCCGATGCAACAATAGACTGAATTCATAGTCCCTTAACTGGACGAAATGTCTTCCTTTCTACCAAGGAAAAGGTAGATCCTTTACTAGTACAGGACAGCTTTTTCATTCCCCAGAAGCGGGTAATAAGTTTTTGTGCATCTGCCACTGATTCAAAAAGATGAGCCTTATTAAACCACTGTGTGGGGTAGAGTAGTTAAAAGCTTAGAGACTAAAGCCGAACAGACCGTCGCAAACTCCTTCCTCCTGGAAGAGACTTGTAGAAAAATCTTGAAATTAAGACGCACTGGTCACACAGTCAAAGCTCTTTTTGCTTCTGGTATAAATTGCATAATCTCCACTTTTTGGGCAAAATTAAGCAATTTAAATATTAACACTCTTGGCCTGCGCCATGTTGATGGCCCTATTAGGTATGCCTGCATGATACAGAAAGTAAAATGTGCAGCCAAGCTGCACATTTTACTTTAAGAAATTAGCGCCAACCCAAAGGTAGGTGCTAGTTTCTGCCGGCACCAGGAAAGTGCACAGAAAAGCAGTAAAAACTGCTTTTCTGTGCACCCTCCGACTTAATATCATGGCGATATTAAGTTGGGTGTAAAAAAAAAAAATAAAATTTTTTTTAAATGGGCTGGCGGCTGTCGGGCCGAAACCAGATGTTCAATTTTGCCGGCGTCCGGTTTCAGAGCCCGTGGCTGTCGGCGGGCTCGAGAACCGACGCTGGCAAAATTGAGTGTCTGTTGTCAAACCCGCTGACAGCCGCCGCTCCTTTTGCCCGTTTCTACCGCACCACCTAATTTAAATACAGAATCGCGCACACAGGCGAGTGGCTTGTGCGCGCGCCAGGAGAGCGGGCGTTCGTCCGTCCTCCCGCGGACTTTACTGAATCGGCCCATTAGCAGGGTATTGGAGAAACCTACACAGAAAATTCTTTGAGATTGGTTATTCAGAATAACGGAATTGAATCACAATGAACTGGGAGGATGTAATAGAGAATAAACAAACTAATGAATAACAAATCACTGGGACCAAATGGTATATACCCAGATGTCTGAAAGAACTAAAAAATGAAATTGCAAACATGTGGATAAAGGTGAACCGGTAGGTATAGTATACTTGGATTTTCAGAAGGCGTTTGACAAAGTTCCTCATGAGAGGCTTCTAGGAAAAGTAAAAAGTCATGGGATAGGTGGCAATGTCCTTTCGTGGATTGCAAACTGGCTAAAAGACAGGAAACAGAGAGTAGGATTAAATGGGCAATTTTCTCAGTGGAAGGGAGTGGACAGTGGAGTACCTCAGGGTTCTGTGTTGGGACCCTTACTGTTCAATATATTTATAAATGATCTGGAAAGAAATACGACGAGTGAGATAATCAAATTTGCAGATGACACAAAATTGTGCAGAGTAGTTAAATCACAAGCAGATTGTGATAAATTGCAGGAAGACCTTGTGAGACTGGAAAATTGGGCATCCAAATGGCAGATGAAATTTAATGTGGATAAGTGCAAGGTGATGCATATAGGGAAAAATAACCCATGCTATAATTACACGATGTTGGGTTCCATATTAGGTGCTACAACCCAAGAAAGAGATCTAGGTGTCATAGTGGATAACACATTGAAATCGTCGGTTCAGTGTGCTGCGGCAGTCAAAAAAGCAAACAGAATGTTGGGAATTATTAGAAAAGGAATGATGAATAAAACGGAAAATGTCATAATGCCTCTGTATCGCTCCATGGTAAGACCGCACCTTGAATACTGTGTACAATTCTGGTCGCCGCATCTCAAAAAAGATATAATTGCGATGGAGAAGGTACAGAGAAGGGCTACCAAAATGATAAGGGGAATGGAACAACTCCCCTATGAGGAAAGACTAAAGAGGTTAGGACTTTTCAGCTTGGAGAAGAGACGACTGAGGGGGGATATGATAGAGGTGTTTAAAATCATGAGAGGTCTAGAACGGGTAGATGTGAATCGGTTATTTACTCTTTCGGATAGTAGGACTAGGGGACACTCCATGAAGTTAGCATGGGGCACATTTAAAACTAATCGGAGAAAGTTCTTTTTTACTCAACGCACAATTAAACTCTGGAATTTGTTGCCAGAGAATGTGGTTCGTGCAGTTAGTATAGCTGTGTTTAAAAAAGGATTGGATAAGTTCTTGGAGGAGAAGTCCATTACCTGCTATTAAGTTCACTTAGAGAATAGCCACTGCCATTAGCAATGGTTACATGGAATAGACAGTTTTTGGGTACTTGCCAGGTTCTTATGGCCTGGATTGGCCACTGTTGGAAACAGGATGCTGGGCTTGATGGACCCTTGGTCTGACCCAGTATGGCATTTTCTTATGTTCTTATGTTCTAACCTTATTCGTATCACCTAAGGATTGAAATGTGGCCAATGTAATGCCCATTTTTAAAATGAGCTCCAGGGATAATCTGGGAACCACAGACTAGTGAGCCTAATGTCTGTGCTGGGCAAAATGGCAGAAGCTATTCTAAAGAACAAAATTACTTGCCATCTGGATAGGCTGACTAATGGGACAGAGCCAACATAAATTTAGCAAAGGGAAATCTTGGCTTACAAGTTTTAGACTTTTTGATAGAGTTAACATGTTGACGTGTGAGTTTACTGATATGGTGTGTCTGGATTTTCAGAGGGCATTTGATAAAATCTCATGTGAGATTTATCAGGAAGTTGGAAAGTCATGGGATAGCAGACAATATCCTATTGTAGATTAACTGACTAATGGATAGGAAGCAATAGGACTGAATAATCATGTCTTTTAAAGGAGAAAGATAGTGGCGCGCCCATGGATCTGTTTAATATATTTATAAATGTTTGTAGAAAAGGAGTGAAGAGTGAAGTGATCAAATTCACAAATGATTCTAAATTCTGAAATGTTAGACAAACTAGCTTTGAGAAATTGCAAGATGACCTTACAAGATTGGGGGATTGAGTGTCTAAATGGCAGATGACAATTAATGTGGACAAAAGTAAAGTGATGCATATAGGGAAGAATAAATAATCCAAACTATTGGTATACTATACGAGGTTCTATATTAGGTATCGCCACCCAGAAAAAAGATTTTGGTGTTATTGTGGACTATACTTTGAAATCCTTGATTTGGTGGTAGTCAAAAGCAAATAGAATGTTAGGTGTTAGGAGTGAAAAACAGGATATGTCTCTCTGTATTGAGTATTTTGTGCAGTTCTGGTCATCCCATCAAAGATATAGCAAAACTAGAAAAGGTACAGAGAAGGAAGACAAAAGTGATAGGTGGGACAGCACTCCCATGAGGAAAGACTAAATAGGTTAGGACTCTTCAACCTGGAGAAGAGAGATAATAGGTCTAAAACCTGTAACAGGTATTATCCAAGCAATTTACAGTATAAAACAAGTGTAAACATTCAAAAAGACAAAATACAGAATACATAAAGCCCAAAACTCAATAGAGAAGTCTGCATTAATCAAAAGTGTGGCTGAAGAGTCACATTTTTACTAACTTGCAGAATTTCATATAATTTAATTCTGAGCAGCTTTCAAGGGGCTGGGCCTTGGAAACTGAAGGATGACTCTTGTGACCTCAAGCCTGATAGCGGAAGAAGAAATGCAAAAGACCTTTTCTGTGAGGAGCATAGAATGATCAAACGTTTTTGGGGTTTGTTTTTTTTTTTTTTGAAAGGTAGAGAGGAGTTACCAGATGAGTGCAGATCTTTAGACATATATTTAAACATGAAGAACTTGCAGAACAGGGGTTATAGGGTTAAATTAAGACCAAAGGTGACCTTGGCAGCGGTATTTTGAAGCAGCTGCATTCGTTTGAGTTGATAGTTTGGGACTCCAAGGAGGAGTGAATTACAGTAGTTGATCCTGGAGATCAAAGGCATGAATGAGTAATTTTTAATCATGGGATTCAAGTAATGGATGCAGATGTATGTATCAAAGATTTCTGGGCTATATTAGAAATTTATTTATTTAAACAATTTTTATATACCAGTTTTTTTACTGGGTAGTGTTGTGAACTTGGTTAGCCTACTGATGGGGGGGGGGGGAATTGCAATGGGTTCCAAAAAACATGGTTTAGTCCTTGCTGTCCTTTTGCACTGCTGTACATGTAGCTCTTTGGGTCCTGAGCCTGTTAACTTTTTTCATCTTTCACCCTTCTCTAGACACCTCGTAGGCAGAAGAGACTATTTTGCCGGTACTACAGTGGAAACAAGAGCTCTTGGTACATCTTGGCCCCAGTCAAGCAGGAAGATGAGTGGGACAGTCCTCGCATCGTACGCTTCCATGATATAATATCTGATGAAGAAATCGCAAAAATCAAAGAGTTGGCAAAGCCCAGGGTGAGCAAAGTTCTGATTCTTTAACTGTGCCTTGTACAATGTCCCCCCCCCCCCTCCCTCAGCTATTGCATATACCACAGCCTGAGGCTACTGTTGCCCCCTGTAAGAGTAAGGTTACAGGCTATACTAACCCTTGCACAAATGAAGCACTTTCCATAGCAAGGGGTGCTTTGTGGAGGAGGAAACAACTAGGAGCATCTTGAAATCTCCCTGACTTTCAGCAAGTCACTTTTATTATTCCCCCTTGAACATATGCAGAAATATATTTAGTTTATACTGCTTGCGGTGCTTAGATCCTCTGTTGCTGCTGCATCACAGATGAAAGCGACAGGATTGACCCATAATGCTGAGCTCTGCTAACATAAGGCTGTAAAGAAATGCCAGCTCTTACACTGTTGTACCCCAGCCCAAATATATCAAAAACAAGGGAAAAGCAGCAGTTTAAAACATACAAGGCATTACTGTGAGAGAATTAGGTAAGTTCATACACTTCTATCATGTTTATAGCAAGGGAGAGAGTCTCTTTTAAGAAAGCAGCACAAAGAAGCTGATTTCTGATTGATAAGCAGATGCCTTAAGTAACACTGATGATCATGTGACTGTGGCGTACAGATTTCTTTCAGAGCTTTCTTACAAAGTTTCTGGGCATACATGGGGGTTTCCAACACACAGCTAGATTGTTGCTCTTCAGTTTTCTTTTGTCATTGGAGACTGCTGCTGCAATTTGGTCTCAGATAACTGTACCAGGTTTTTATTGCTGTAGCATTTGCACTGACTTTTAAATGTTTATTTTTGAAAATTATGCATTAGGTATCAAAAGAAACATTGACATTGCCAAATACTATATAATGTCTGTAGTAAAATGGGGAGTAGTGGGTTTGGAAAACAGAACTTTACTCTTGGAAAAAGAAAATAGGTAGATTCAACATAGAGAACTCTAGGCATAATCTATGTTGATGCAAACACACAAAAGATAAAACATAAATATATGTCTAACATTTGTTAGAGAGGCTAAACGGGGAGGTAGCAGAATCCCCAATCAACAGCATTTTCCCATCCACAAATGATCTGGATAAAAAGAAAAAACAAAAACATTCAAAAGTCTAACTAAGCATTTATAAGGAAAATGCTGTGCAAACTGGCACTCAGGAGCCAGTATTCTGACTCAGCTGAAATCTACATTTCAGTTAAGGTATAGAAGATATCTGATATATCCGTAGTCTTTGACTTATAAATACAACTAGAAGGTGGCAAAATACGTTTTTAAAAATTCAATCCTGGTCTGTCTCTAGTAGGAAGAATGCAGTTAGGTTTGCCTTGGTGATCCTGTTCCAGAAGTGGGCTCACATTCAAGCTATCAGATAGCCGATTTTCATGGGAACCTCTATTCTTCTGTAAAGGGATGTTTAAAAATAAAAAATAAAGCTTAAAAATTACCTGAGTAAGACTGCATTGGCCTGTCTGAAAAAGCAGAGCTGGATAGAGCAGGAATACTCAGTGACTGATCTAGCTGCTAATTCTCCTTATTGGCAGCAGAAAACTGGCTTGCCACAAGAGAAAAGAGCCCTTGTAGGGACACACCATTCTTTCCTGATTGCACCCGGGCCCTGTGTGCCTACGGGGATAGAGGGAAGACACTGCAGGGAATGGGTAATGAGAGAGGTTTTGCGATTAATGGGTCTGCGATTGTGACAGACCCAGCAGAAGAGGTAGAGGGGCCTTGCTGTTGTGGCACTCCAGAGCAGTTTTGAAGGAGGGGTCCAGTGGTGGTCACGACCGGTGAGCCAGCAAGACAACGTCTGGCTGTTGCAACTGACAGGCACTCGTGCTGCCGATCACACCTTTGCTGTCAGCGTTTCCTCAGGATCGGAGGGAGAAAGGGAGCTGGCCCAGGTCGGCAGAGATGCGGAGGCCTCTGGCATCCTCCAGCTGCGATCTCAGTCGGGTGAGTGCTGGGGTGCCACTGTGGTTTGAGATAGAGAATTTTAAAAAAATCCTGTCACTGTCAGAGGGTCTAAGGGAAGCCCCTGACACAACTGAGCCAACTAGGCCACAGTCCAGACTGTCATTGTCAGTGGGTACCCACAACTCTCGGGGGCCATGAAATTCATTAAAAAATTTAAATAAAACTTAGACATGGTGGTGGCCAAGTAAAGGGACCCTGGCTGGCCACATGGTCGAATCCATCTCTTGATCCCTGAAGTGAATGTTAAAATTGAAATTAGACCTGTTGGAACCAGAGCATATATAGTCATTAAAAACACCTAAAATGCCCTAAGATATGAGAAATATGATCACCAAAGAAGACCAAAAGGATCCCTGAAAAGAAATTAAGACAAATTTAAAGTAAAGAAATAATTACAGCTAATAAGGAAAAATGATTTTTAAAAATGACAGCATTGAACATGGGTAAATTAGAGAAGTTACTGATGCTCAGAAAAATATTTTAAAGCCAAAGTTAAGGAGCAACAATTAAATTAACATAATGGTTAGCATCCAACCACCCCTATGCTCAATGGTTAGGCCCAAAGCTACCTGGGAAAACTAGGACCACTATGGTGACCAAAACATGGACTGAAGACGTATCCTAGTGAACATGGGCAACTGTTTCTCACAGGACAAGCAGGATGGTAGTCCTCACATATGGGTGAGATCATCGGGATGGAGCCCAATCATGGAAAACTTCTGTCAAAGTTTCCAGAACTTTGACTGGCCCCTACTGGGCATGCCCAGCATGGCACTAACCCTGCAGCCAGCAGGGGTCCCCCTTCAGTCTTCTTTTTTCCACGCAGCAGTAGCCTCGCGGTTTAGGAGCTCTGAAGAGATTCCTGACAGGAATTTTCCTCACGGACTTAATTAAAATTAAATTGCCCCACAGAGGTCCCTCCTCTAACTTTTCTTAGGCCGCGGTACTCCGGTAAGTTTTTCACCGTTTTTCGTCGATTACCATCGAATTTGGCCCTCGCGGCCTACTGGCCGTCGACCGTACCGCGGCTCGAATTTTTTCTATGGCCATGGCATCTGGTTTTTGTTGGTGCCCGGACTATACTCGCACCATGTCTATCACCCCGATCGGGGTTTGGGAGTCTCGATTCCACTAGTAAAGGTGGTCCCTCCGACTGTGCCTCAGCCTCCCACTTCCGTCACGGAGCCGGAGCTGATTGCCCCAGGTCTCCGGGAAGAACTGGACCGGCTGGTCCAGGAGGCCATCGACAAGGCGATGCAACGACTCCAGGTTCCTCCGGCACTGAGAGTGGAACCGGTCACCGACCCGATTCCAGCAGCGCTGGCACCGCTGGTATCCCGGATGGAGGCGCTCATGACTGCCCTTCCACCGGTGATTCCTGGGTCTCCGATGGCTCTGGTGTGCTCCCCAATGACTGCTTCATCGGGAGGAGAAACACCGTTCCGCATTCCTCCTTCGGGGGGTCTTGCCTCAGCCATCGATGCCATGTCGTCCCTCGCCACTGATTCATTCATCGGGGGCGATACGCACATTGGCGCCTTCGATACCGGCACCGATGCCCCCCGGGGCGTCCGCGGTGCCCCCGGTGATTCCTTCGATTTTCTCGGAGCCTCAGCCGGGCCCTTCGGGTATCCAACCCCCTTCTCGTCCTACAGGTCAGCCTGCTGATCCTTATGACACCTGGGGTGATGATACTTCCACAGACACCGATGATTTACCTTCACCTCCTTCTCCTGCTGAAAGTAGAAAGCGTTCTCCCCCCCGGAGAACCTCTCTTTCATTAATTTTGTGAAGGTAATGTCGGCATTGGTCCCTCTTCAGCTTCAGACGGAGCAAGATGATAGGCACCAGATGATGGAGCTTCTCCAATTCCTGGATGCCCCTAAAGTGATCACTTCTATTCCCATTCATCAAGTTCTTCTTGACCTCAGAAAGAACTGGGAAAGCCCTGGATCCATTGCCCCAGTACACAGAAAAGCTGACACTACTTATCTAGTGCAGTCAGCCCCTGGCTTTCAAAAATCTCAGCTTGACCACCACTCAGTTGTGGTAGAATCAGCTCAAAAGAAAGCAAAAAGAACGAAGCCACACTCCTCTACCCCTCTGTCAAGGAACACAAGTTCCTAGACAATATTGGTCGTCGAGTGTTCCAAGGGGCCATGCTCATCTCCAGAATTGCTTCTTACCAGCTGTACATGACCCAATACAATAGGGTCATTTTCAAGCAAATACAGGATTTCTCTGAAACCCTGCCTGACCAATTCCAAGAACACCTTCAAACCCTTGTCAACAAGGGGTTTGAGGCAGGAAAGCATGAGATAAGAACAGCCTACGATATCTTCGACACCTCCACTAGAGTGTCTGCAACTGCCATTTCGGCAAGACGCTGGGCCTGGCTCAAGTCTTCTGACCTTCGCCCAGAAGTACAAGACAGGCTCTCTGACCTGCCCTGTATAGGAGCAGGTCAGAGAGCTGAATCGGTCAACAGATTCAGCAAATAGTGGCTGAGTTAAAGGACCATTATGAGACCCTCAAACAGCTCTCATCGATACCTTCTGACTTCCCTTCTAGGCAGCCCTTCAAGAAGGACTCTAAGAAGTCATTCTTCCGCCCAAGGAAGTACTATCTCCCACCAACAAGGTCCCGAGTTCCGAGGCCGTATCAAAAATCTCAGCCTCGCCAGCCCCGGAAGCAGAAGCCACAAGCAGCTCCCCAGCCGGGGCCTGCTTCAGGTTTTTGACTTTCACAGGCATACCAGTGGGAGGTCGATTATGCCACTTTCATGGAATGTGGCAATGAATCACAACCGACCAATGGGTGCTGGCAATCATTGCTCAGGGCTACTACCTGAACTTTCTCGCTGTTCCACCAGACTCCCCACCTCTACAAGCGAGGAGGGTAACTGACCACTCTGTCCTTCTGGAGCAGGAGGTTTCCCTTCTTCTCCAGTTAACAACAATAGAACCCGTTCCTCTTTCGCAACAAGGCCTAGGGTTCTATTCCCGGTACTTTTTGATCCCCAAAAAATCCGGGGGGCTTCGTCCAATTCTGGACCTACGTGCCATCAAGTACCTCCGTCGGGAAAAGTTCAAGATGGTCACCTTGGGCTCGCTTCTACCTCTTCTACAAAGAGGAGACTGGCTCTGCTCTCTAGACCTCCAGGACGCGTACACCCACATTGCGATAGCTCCAGCTCATCGCAAGTACCTCCGATTTTTAGTAGGCCCAAGGCACTATCAATACCGGGTGCTTCCATTCGGCCTAGCATCGGCACCACAAGTCTTTACCAAATGTCTCGTCGTGGTCGCAGCCTTTCTCAGGAAAGAAGGTGTCCATGTCTACCCCTATTTAGACAACTGGTTAATCAGGGCCCCAACCCAGCAAGCCGCTCGGTCGTCCCTGGATTTGACCCTACACACTCTAATTTCTCTAGGATTTCTCGTCAATTATGAGAAATCCTACTTAGTCCCATCTCAAACCTTGTCCTTCATTGGGGCAGACTTGGACACCTTACAGGCAAAAGCCTTTCTACCTCAACAACAAGTGCAAACCCTCATGTCTCTCGCTCACCAGTTGCAGTCTCAGTATACAGCAACGGCTCGGCAATTCCTTGTCCTTTTAGGACACATGGCGTCCTCAGTCCATCTCACACCAATGGCCCGCCTAGCCATGCGAGTCATGCATTGGACTCTGAGGTCACAATGGATTCAAGTGACTCAGCCTCTGTCAACCATTGTCCACATCACCGACGCACTCCATCTGTCTCTCGCCTGGTGGAAAGATAAGAACAATCTCCTCCAGGGACTGCCTTTTCATCTGCCAGATCCTCAACTCATTCTCACCACCGATGCTTCCAACCTCGGCTGGGGAGCTCATGTGAACAATCTACAGACACAAGGATCTTGGTCTCCAGAGGAAGCCAAACACCAGATCAATTTCCTGGAGCTTCGAGCAATGCGATATGCTCCCAGAGCTTTTCAGGATTGCCTATCAAATCACATCATCCTAATTCAGATGGACAATCAGGTGGCCATGTGGTACATCAACAAACAGGGAAGCACAGGCTCCTTCCTTCTGTGTCAGGAAGCTGCGCAGATTTGGGCGGAAGCGCTCTCCCGCTCGATGTACCTCAGGGCCACCTACTTGCCGGGAGTGCACAATGTCTTGGCAGACAAACTGAGTCGTATCTTCCAACTGCATGAGTGGTCGCTCAATCCCTCGGTAGCGACCTCTCTCTTCCAACAATGGGGTTATCCCCAAATAGACCTCTTTGTGTCCCCTCAGAACCACAAAATGGACAATTACTGCTCCCTCATTCGGAGCGAGCGCTCTCAGCCCAGAAATGCATTCTCTCTCTTGTGGACAGCAGGTCTGCTTTATGCATTCCCTCCACTTCCTCTTCTCTCGAAGACTCTCGTGAAGCTCCGTCAAGACAAGGGAACCATGATCCTGATAGCACCTCACTGGCCATGCCAAGTGTGGTTTCCCATTCTCCAGGACCTCTCCATCCGCAGGCACATTCCCTTGGGAAAGGTCCCGCTTCTGATCACTCAGAACGACTGATGTCTACGCCATCCCAATCTTCAGGCCTTGTCCCTGATGGCATGGATGTTGAAAGGTTAATCCTTCAGCCACTTAACCTTTCAGATTCGGTTTCTCGTGTCCTGATTGCTTCACGGAAGCCTTCCACAAGAAAGTCTTATTCCTATAAATGGGAAAGGTATACATCATGGTGTTCTTCACAGTCCCTTGATCCCTTTTCCTGTCCAATCCCAAGATTCTTGGACTATCTCTGGCATTTGTCAGAATCAGGTCTAAAGACCTCTTCTATCAGAATGCATGTCAGTGCGGTAGCCGCCTTCCATAAAGGTGTCGAGGAGGTCCCTATATCGGTACAACCCCTCGTAACACGTTTTCTTAAAGGCTTGCTCCATATCAAGCCACCTTTACGTCCTCCGGCCCCTTCTTGGGACCTTAATCTGGTTCTCGGTCGGCTCATGAAACCTCCATTCGAGCCTCTTCACTCCTGTGACCTAAAATATCTCACATGGAAAGTGATTTTCCTTTTAGCTATCACTTCAGCTCGCAAGGTTAGTGAGTTACAGGCCCTAGTTACCTATCTGCCTTACACTAAACTCCTCCAGGACCGGCCGGTACTCCGCACTCACCCTAAGTTTCTGCCTAAGGTAGTTTTGGAGTTTCACATTAATCAATCCATTATAAACCCTACCTTCTTTCCCAGGCCCCATTCCAATCCAGGGGAACAGGCTCTGCATACCCTTGACTGTAAACGGGCTCTTGCGTTCTACCTAGACCATACAGTTGCCCACAGGAAGAGCACTCAGTTATTCGTCTCTTTCCATCCCAACAAATTAGGGCAACCTGTGGGTAAGCAGACTCTCTCCTCCTGGTTGGCGGATTGCATATCTTTTTGCTATCAGCAAGCAGGCATTCCTTTCCAAGACAGTGTTAAAGCACACTCTGTGAGGGCCATGGTGACTTCAGTAGCACACCTACGATCGGTGCCGCTTCCTGACATTTGCAGGGCTGCCACCTGGAGCTCACTCCACACTTTCGCAGCCCACTATTGCTTGGACAAAGCCGGAAGACAGGATTCCATCTTCAGCCAATCTGTCCTACGTAACCTATTGCCAACGTGACGTACCAACACCCTTCCACCTGCCCGGTGGGGTTCAGGATGCCCTCTACCAAATTCCACCCCAGTTGTGCCTGTTGCACGCCGTTGGGTACATTTGGTGCTGTTCGGACATCCTCAGCTCGGTACTCACCCATATGTGACGACTACCATCCTGCTTGTCCTGTGAGAAAGCAAATGTTGCTTACCTGTAACAGGTGTTCTCACAGGACAGCAGGATGTTAGTCCTCACGAAACCCGCCCGCCACCCTGCGGTGTTGGGTTCGTAACGTTTTGATTTCTTTTTTCGGCACTGCCTGTAGCTATTAAATAAGACTGAAGGGGGACCCCTGCTGGCCGCAGGGTTAGTGCCATGCTGGGCATGCCCTGTAGGGGCCAGTCAAAGTTCCAGAAACTTTGACAAACGTTTTCCGTGATTGGGCTCCATCCCGATGATCTCACCCATATGTGAGGACTAACATCCTGCTGTCCTGTGAGAACACCTGTTACAGGTAAGCAACATTTGCTTTCCCTGACGATGAGCATTGGAGTAGGCACAGAATCTCTTTAGACTGTCAAAGCTTAGAGGATTAGAAACTAAAAAAAAAAAAAAAGAGGAGCAAAAATTTAAAAAATAGCATCACTAAAAGACCCAATTAAGAAATCTTACGTTTTAAACTTGATTAAAAGATCAAATTAACTAGTGACAGGAGCTATTCTCTCAAATTACCTCAGTCAAAGCAATGATCTACTAAGATATAGACTGGTGGCAGTTTAGAATTTGAGAAACCTGGTGTGTTTTGATGACAGCAGGAACACATCTTTGTGGCTCATCGCCAAGGCCCTGAAAGTTTCTTTAAACACCATAATTCTGACAAGGGCAGTGGAGAAATAAGTAAATGTGTATGAATGAAATGTAATATTTCTTATAATTACCAGTCAAGGTGAGATCCTATCAAGATGTAGTTAATTAGAGGCTGACTTGCATGATCTAGTGTCAGCTAAAACATTGTTTTATGGTAACCCTCATACACCCTGATCGTCCTCTGAGGGAGATAACTAGGAGAAAGTTACTTACAAGGGATACTAAGTAACAAAAATAAATTCTCTAGCAAGTCACAGCCCTTAAGACAGGACCATTTTCCGTTCTATTAACCATTCCCTTCCTAATAATTCCTAACATTCTATTTGCTTTTTTGACTGCTGCAGCACACTGAGCCAACGATTTTAAAGTATTATCCACTATGATGCCTATATCTTTTTCCTGGGTGGTAGCTCCTAATATGGAACCTAACATCATGTAACTACAGCAAGGGTTATTATTCCCTATGTGCAACACCTTGCACTTGTCCACATTAAATTTCATCTGTCATTTGGATGCCCAATCTTCCAGTCTTGCAAGGTCCTCCTGTAATGTATCACAGTCTGCTTGTGATTTAACTACTCTGAATAATTTTGTATCATCCGCAAATTTGATAACCTCATTCGTTGTATTCCTTTCCAGATCATTTATATATATATATTGAAAAGCACGGTTCCAAGTACAGATCCCTGAGGCACTCCACTGTTTACCCTTTTCCACTGAGAAAATTGACCATTTAATCCTATTCTCTGTTTCCTGTCTTTTAACCAGTTTGTAATCCACGAAAGGACATCGCCTCCTATCCCATGACTTTTTAGTTTTCGTAGAAGCCTCTCATGAGGGACTTTGTCAAACGCCTTCTGAAAATCCAAATACACTACATCTGCCGGTTCACCTTTATCCACATGTTTATTAACCCCTTCAAAAAAATGAAGCAGATTTATTAGGCAAGACTTTCCTTAGGTAAATCCATATTGACTGTGTCCCATTAAATCATGTCTTTCTATATGCTCTACGATTTTGATCTTGAGAATAGTTTCCACTATTTTTCCCGGCACTGAAGTCAGGCTCACTGGTCTATAGTTACCCGGATCGCCCCTGGAGCCTTTTTTAAATATTGGGGTTACATTGGCCACCCTCCAGTCTTCAGGTACAATGGATAATTTTAATGATAGGTTACTAATTTTAACTAATAGATCAGAAATTTCATTTTTGAGTTCCTTCAGAACCCTAGGATGCATACCATCCGGTCCAGGTGATTTGGTACTCTTTAGTTTGTCAATCTGGCCTACTACATCTTCCAGGTTCACAGTGATTTCGTTCAGTTCGTCTGACTCATCACCCCTGAAAACCATCTCTGGAACTGGTATCTCCCCAACATCCTCATTAGTAAACACGGAGGCAAAGAATTCATTTAGTCTTTCTGCAATGGCCTTATCTTCCCTAAGAGCCCCTTTAACCCCTCTGTCATCTTATGGTCCAACCGACTCCCTCACAGGTTTCTTGCTTTGGATATATTTTTAAAAGTTTTTATTATGAGTTTTTGCCTCTATGGCCAAATTCATTTCAAATTCTCTTTTCGCCTGTCTTATCAATGTTTTACACTTACCTTGACAATGCTTATGTTTTATCCTATTTTCTTCAGATGGATCCTTCTTCCAATTTTTGAAGGATGTTTTTTGGCAAAAATAGCCTCTTTCACCTTACCTTTTAACCATGACGGTAATCGTTTTGCCTTCCTTCCACCTTTCTTAATGTGCGGAATACATATTGACTGCGCCTCTAGGATTGTATTTTTAAACAATGTCCAAGCCTATTTTCCTCATTTTATCAAAGTTTCCCTTTTTAAAATTTAGTGTTAGAGCTGCAGATTTACTTATTGTCCCCCTTCCAGTTATTAGTTTAAATTTGATCATGTTATGATCACTATTGCCAAGTGGCCCCACCACTGTTACTTATCTCACCAAATCTTGCGTTCCACTAAGAATTAAATCTAAAATAGCTCCATCTCTTGTTGGTTCCTGAACCAATTGCTCCATGAAGCAATCATTTATTACATCCAGGAACTTTATGTCTCTAGCAAGTCCTGATGTTACATTTACCCAGTCAATATTGGGGTAATTGAAATCTCCCATTATTATTGCACTGCCAAATTGGTTTGCTTCCTTGATTTCTTTTAGCATTTCATCATCTGTCTGACCATTTTGTCCAGGTGGACGGTAGTATACTCCTATCACTATACTCTTACCCAACACACATGGGATTTCTGCCCATATAGATTCTACTGAGCATTTATTTATTTGTTTGAGTTTTATATACCTCCCTATCATTGCGATATAATTTGTACCCTGATATAGCACTGTCCCATTGGTTATCCTCCTTCCACCAAGTCTCTGTGATGCCAATTATGTCAATCTCATCATTTGCTGCTATACACTCTAACTCTCCCATCTTACTTCTTAGACTTCTGGCATTGGCATACAGACCTTTCAAAGTGTGGTTTTTGCTTGTTTTAACAACCTGCTTTTCAGTTGTTTGGGATAATTCGGAAATCACTAGCTTTGGTGATTTTTTACATATAGGCATATGAACTATGTTTGCTTTTAATGGAACCTCTCTGTTGGGATGCCCTAACTCTCCTGTTTCATTAGTATCCTTCAAGGATATATTTCTCCGAATCATGCACTGCTGAGTGACTGTCTGCTTTCCCCCTTGGTCTAGTTTAAAAGCTGCTCTATCTCCTTTTTGAAAGTTAGTGCCAGCAACTTGGTTCCACTCTGGTTAAGGTGGAGCCCATCCTTTCGGAAAAGTCTCCCCTTTCCCCAAAAGTTTCCCCAGTTCCTTACAAAGCTGAATCCCTCTTCCCTGCACCATTGTCTCATCCACGCATTGAAACTCTGGAGCT
The DNA here is from genome assembly GCF_901001135.1 of Rhinatrema bivittatum. Lineage (NCBI taxonomy): Eukaryota > Metazoa > Chordata > Amphibia > Gymnophiona > Rhinatrematidae > Rhinatrema > Rhinatrema bivittatum. The sequence continues at coordinate 134,192,071 of NC_042621.1, read as the reverse complement.
CTGCCTGCCTCTGGGGACCTGCATGTGAAACAGGAAACATTTCAGGGAATGCCACCCTGGAGGTTCTGGATTTCAGCTTTCTACCTAAAATCCTAAATTTGGCTTCCAGAACCTCTCTCTCACATTTTCCTATGTCGTCGGTGCCCACATGTACCACAACAGCCGGCTCCTCCCCAGCACTGTCTATAATCCTATCTAGGTGATACGTGAGGTCTGCCACCTTCGCACCAGGCAGGCAAGTTACCAGGCGGTCCTCACGTCCACCAGCCACCCTGCTATCTACATTTCTAATAATCGAATCACCAACTATGATGGCCAGCCTAACCCTTCCCTCCTGGGCAGTAGCCCTGGGAGATTTGTCCTCAGTGCGAGAGGACAATACATCACCTGGAGAGCAGGTCCTTGCTACAGGTCCCACTTTCTGCTACACCAGGGTGATGTTCTCCTACTGGGAGACCTTTCTGATCCAAGGCAGCACTGGGGCTGCCAGACTGGATTTGGGACTTGGCTACTATGTCCCTGAAGATCTCATCAATGTACCTGTCTGCCTCAGCTCCTCCAAGTCTGCTACTCTAGCCTCCAGAGATGGACTTGTTCCCTGAGAGCCAGGAGCTCTTTGCACCGAGTGCACACATAAGAAAAACAGAACTACACGTCCAGGCATACAGTGGGGTAAAACCAGGACTAGATCAACTTGTTCTAATAATGGAGCCAATTGGCAATCTTACCTTCTGATTTTTCCCTTTGCTTCATATGCATAAAGCAGAGGCGGCACTTCCTCCATTGTTTTGCTAAAGAATGTTGCCTTCTCTCTAGACTGCATCTTAAAGACCATAGAAGGTCCATCAAACTTTCATCTGATCCCCACAAGCCAGGCCTGTTGGTGGCAAAGTATCAGATTTCTAAATAATTTGTGCAGCAGTTTCAGTTTCTCCTAATTAAGAGATCTTTAGAAGAATGTCAGTGTTGTGGCAGCATCTGTTACCAATCTAAAATGTCTCTCCTTAGAAACATTTGCAAGTCTACTTCATGGAGCTTTGTCCACACACACACACACACACACACACACACACACACAGTTTCCTGGAAGGAGTTGCTGCAACTGTTGTCCTCTATACAAGTGCTGGCCCTGTAGCAGCAGCAAATTCAGCAAGGGGCCTGTGAGGTATCGTATGCTCGGAAGCCTTGCAGAACCCTGCCACAGCCTCTTAAACATGCCTCCTGTTAGAAATTTGTGCAGGGGACGGGGTGCCACAGTGCATTTGAACACACAATGTCTGACCAGCCCCATGCTGAATTTGCTTTCTGAAGTTGCTGTTAATGCGGGGTCAGCACCTGTAATGGAGGACAGTGATGCAGCTGCAGCTCCAGATTGGTGGCAAGTTGGCAGCTCTCTGATGCCTTTGATACCTATGAAAATTTGGCACTGGAGGCAGTCACCTATACCCAAATCTAGGCCTGATCTATCCTATAAGTAAGGCTTGTCTGGAGAGCTAAACCCAGTTCCCCCCCTCCGCAAAGTCCATTCTGTCGCCATATTTAATTATTTAAAAAAAAAAAAATTAAAAACTTTTTTTTCCATGTCAGAATTTGAATACTCACCTTTTTTGCTTGACTTATCTTTTGAATACCATTTTTGCCTAGGGAGTCATCTTTGTGATTGTTTATGCTTTTCACCAGATGAAAGCATTGAACCACATAACCTGCCTGCCTCTCCCCTTTTGTGAATTTTTCTTGAACCTTTCTGGAGTCTGTGTTAATGAAGAGCAGTAGATTCCGCAGTGCGCGGGCGTTCCCTTATGCATGCTCAGAAGCTTTCTAAAATAAGACTCAAAACAGGCAACATTCATCAGTCACATGACACATCTATGAACAGCTCATTGTATACAATCCTGCTGTGCTGAAAGATCATCCCAAGCTGACAGTTTGGAACTTTGACCCTTCAAATTGGTTGTCAAGTACCCAGGCAGTTGCCAATGGCCAGCAACCTGCTCAGAGATCATGTGTTTTACTGAACCCAGTTAATTAAAAAAATAAATAAGTTCATGAATCCTAGAGGATAAGTTATAAATGAGCCCAAAGAACTTTTCTTCCTTGAGATATTTCTTCCGTTAAAGTAGGTTAGAAATGTAAGAGTCACTTTGATTCCTTTTTGAACGCCAGTATGTTTTAGAATGATCACTATTCTTGATGCCAAGCGTTTCTGTAGCTGTACACATACACACTGACTTTCAGGCACTCCCTTTTTGTGTAGAATGGCCATGCAAGGCAGTCATCCTCATTCCCATCCCACGTTCCTTCATAGGTTTGCTATATATGTGTTATATTCATATTTTGAGGATGCATGTTTTGTCTTTAAAATCTTTAGGAAAGACAGTTACCCCTGCAGGTTAGGAAGTCTGTGCATGACCTGTTTTGATACTGCAGGATAGAAAATTAGAATTAACTGAAATTTCAACCTTTCTCTGACAGCAAAGACAGTTTTTAATTCATGGTTGGGGATCACTTTATTTGTATGTCCCTGCTTCCTTCTAACCTTTGCCTGTTACATGCACATTCCTCTAAAACCCCTCTTCCACTCTCATGCTGAGATGCTTTCTGTTTAAAGTGGGAAAAGGATTAAAATTTCTGCTTTTCATTAAATGTGTTCACCTTGTAGGATTAGCTGACATTTGGATTATTCCCTTTGCCTTCCTTCTCAGAAGGATTCTGATTGGTCAGGTGAATGAGATTTGGCACTTTTTATTGTATAATGCAACATTTCTGATTGGTTGGCTTCACAGCTGAGGCGAGCCATTGTTTCAAACCCCATAACAGGAGTCTTGGAGACGGCACACTACAGAATTAGCAAAAGGTAAGACTGAGTGGTGCCTCGCACCCTGACTCTATGTAGTTGAAAGGTCTCTGAATCTGCAGCCTCCAGAGAAGTAGGGGTTTTCTGTTAGCATTGTCTTAGTGCAGCAACATTAACAAAAATACTGGTTTTCTATTCCTTTTTTTTTTTTTTTTTAAAGAATGCTGGCAGAGACAACAGTCTGCTTACAGCATGCATTTTTTTTTCTGGCTTCTGATTTGATGGTAGTAGTGTTTGAAGTTTTTGGAAGCTTATTATCTTTGCCTATTTCTGGCATTATGAATGTAAGCTAAATTACTTTACTATGTTCACAATCAGTCTGTGTCAGAACATCAGTATCCAGTTTTTCTGTGTGATATAAATGGCTGGTGATCTTTTTTTTTTTTTTTTTTTTTTATTAGATCTGGCTTCTTAATTTATCCTAGCACAAGCAGAATGGTAGTCCTCACATATGGGTGATATCATCGGATAGAGCTTGCCATGGAGAACTTATGTCAAAGTTTCCAGAACTTTGACTGGGTACACTGAGCATGCCCTATACCATGCATCCACACGGGGTCCCTCTTCAGTCTTTTTTTTTTTTTTTTTGGCTGGAGCTTTTGCCTCGCGGTTACTGAGCTTGTGCTCCTTTTCTCTGAAAGGGTCTGGAAAACTTTCCACTGATCGTTTTCGGGTTTTTGCCAGGTGCAGGTCCCTCTCTGTCTTAGGTTTTTTGGCAGTTCAGTAAGTTGGGATTTTTTTTTTCTCCCATCCCCCGTGGGGGCAGTGCCTCTTTGCCCCACCAGCATCAGTTCCCTGCCACCTCCATTATCGTTTTTCGTCCCTTCAGTTTGGGTCATGGCATTTTCGAGTTTTTTTTGGTGCCCTGAGGACTGTCCATCATGGACCTGCACCAGTGCCCAGGCCTCTGGACGAAGGGAAAGCACCCAGGGCCTTGTCCTCTGTGGATTTCAGTGAGGATGAGGCCATCTGACACCTGTATGACCCCTGGGGGGAGGACAATGCAGAATCCGCCTTGGAGGGTCTCCCCCTCAGAACAGTCTCCTCCTGAGGACCTCACCTTCACGATGTTTGTGCAGGCGATGTCTGAGGCCGACCCATTTCAGTTGATGACTGAGGACACCAGGCACAAGATGCTGGAAATCCTCCAATTTGTGGAGGCTCCTAAAGAGAACATGGTGGTCCCGGTGCATGAGATCTTTAAGGAGTTGGTGTTGAGGATTTGGGGCACCCCCCTCACTGTTTCTCCTGTCAAGAGGTTACCAGATTCGAAAAGCATCAGCTAGCACACCAATCAGTAGTGGTGGAATCCGTTCTCAAGAAAGCCAGACTCTCTCGGACCCATGCCTCAGCACCCCTGCTGAAGGATCAGAGCGCTGGATGCTCTTGGGAGGAAGGTCTTTCAGCTGGCAATGCTTATTGCCGGCATTGCCTCCAGCAGCTCTATATGAGCCAATATTCTCACAACCTCTGGAAGTGGATGCAGGAGCCAGCCAAGCGGCTGCCTCCACAGCAGCAAGACACCTTTCTGTCTCTGGTGTGTCGGGGCCTGGAGCGTGGAAAACACAAGGTGCATTCCACCTATGATGTTTGAGATGGCAGTGGGAATTGGCGCCTGCAGAATGGCATGGCTGCAGGCATCTGACCAGTGGTACAAGAAAGACTCCTGACCTGCAGTGTACAGCAGAGAATCTCTTCAGAGACAAGGCGAGGGATGCGGTGGCCCAGTTGTGGAATCACCATGAGACATGCCCTCCTCAGCTTGGAGGTCTGTGAGACAGGGCCAGAAGATGTACTATTCTCTGGCTCCTCGCACCCATTTGCAGAGAGGGAGTTCAGTGGCCCTCCCAGGCAGCAGCGAGCTCCCAAGCCCAACTGGTGCTCCAGCTGAATCCCGGGACAGGGTTTTGACTGGATCATAGGGAGCATAAGCCAGCTGCCAGTACCCAAGATGCTGGACCCTCCCCCCACCTGTCGGGGGCAGGCTAAGGTTCTTTGCAAACTGGTGGCCCAGTATAATCTCGGACCAGTGGATTCTGTCCATAGTCTGTCAAGGAAACCGATTAAATTTTCCTTGCCGATTTTGGAGGCCAATATGCATCAGGTGGTACTGTTACGGGAGCTCTCCGCCCTCTTAACAGCCAGAGCAGACTAGCCTGTCCCACCAGGGCAAAGGGGGCAGGGATTCTACTCCTGGTACTTCCTGATTCCAAAGAGAATGGGGCCTCTGTCCCATCCTAGACCTGAGAGCCTTGAACAAATTTCTAAAAAGAGAAAAGTTCAAGATGGTTTCCCTAGGTACTTGCTTCCCCTCCTGCAAAAAGGGGACTGGCTATGCTCCCTCGATTTAAAGGACGTGTACACCCACATCTTGATCTTCCAAGGTCACAGGAAGTATTAGTTGTGGTGGGAAAACAGCACTTCCAATACAGAGTATTGCCATTCGTGCGAGATTTGGCCCCACAAAGTGCCTGGCTGTGGTGGGAGTGCACTTCCGCAGATTGGGAGTGCATGTTTTTCCCTAATCTGGACAATTGGATGGCCAAGAACACCTCTCAGGTGAGTGCAGATTGGTCCTTTCACTTGACCATTCAGGTGGAGTCACTAGTCTCGTCATAAACTACCCGAAGTCATATCTCAGTCACCTTAATGGAATTTCATAGGAGCCCCTGCTAGACTCGGCTCAGGCAAAAGCCTTCCTGCCACATTCCAGGGTACTCGCTTTGGCATCAGGGGTGGATTGGCCTATCGGGGGATTGGGAATCTCCCAGTCGCTCTAGTTACGTGGTCTGCCGAGCGCGGCTGTGACACAGCCATGCTCGGCAGACCACGTTGTATCTCCTGGGCCAGCCTGGGTGGCAAATCCCCGGGCCGGTCGTCATCGGGAATTTGCCCCTGTTTGGCATCCATGACAGAGGTGATTCAACAGAGCCAGCCAGTATCAGGCTGGCACATGTTGAGGCTGCTGGGCCACATGGTCACAATTGTCCATGTTACTTCCTTGGCACGTTTACACATGCACAAAGCCCAGTGGACCTGGAGGTCACAGTGGTGCCAGGCTACCCAGAACCTCCAGGCTCACGTCCACATCACTCCACCTCTCCAGGACTCCTTGTGCTGGTGGTAGGGTCTCCCGAATTTGAATCTTTCCAAATTTCCCCTACCCAAATTGTCCTTACCCACAGATGCGTCCACCCTGGGGTGCTCATGTAGACTGGCTTCGCGCTCAAGGTCTGTGGTCCACCCAGCAAGCACAATGTCAAATAGACTTCCTGGAGTCTGTGTGATCAGGTATACTCTATTGGCTTTCAGAAATCGGCTGTCCAACAGAGTTGTCCTGATCCAGATAGACAACAAAGTAGCAACATGATATGTCAACAGCAGGGAGGCATGGAGTTGTACCTCCTGTGTCAGGAAGCGGTCCAGATCTGGTCCTGGTCTCTATCCCACAGGATAGTACTCTGGGCCATGTATCTGGCCGGAACTGAGAACGTGATAGCAGATAAACTGAGTCGAGCCTCTAGATTCCATGGTTGCTGGACCAGGGACTGGTGAATTGGATCTTCCGCCTCTGAAGGACCCAAGACTTTGACTTGTTCGCATTCCCCTGTAACAGGAAAGTGACTCTCTGTTTTGCTTCCTGTACAGGTCAGACAGCGAAGCAGCCTCAGATACCTTTGCTCGCCATTGGGGCAAGATTCTTCTGTACTCATATCCTCTGCTTCCTCTAGTAATGAAGACTCTCCTGAAGCTTTGAGAGGACCGAGGGACTATGATCCTCATAGCCCCTCTCTGGCTGAGACAGATCTGGTTCTCACTCCTTGGGGAGTTGTCCTTCCAGGAACTGAACAATATGGGGATTTTCCCAGATCTCATCACACAGGATCAGGGCAGGCTGCGGCATCCCAACCTCCAGGCCCTGTTTCTCAGCCTGGATGTTGACAGGCTGATTCTGCAGCCGCTGGATCTTTCCAAAGATGTGTCTCTGGTCCTTATAGCTTCTAGAAAGCCTTCCACTAGAAAGGCCTACGGACTGAAGTGGAGGTGGTTTTCCATGTGGTGTGAGCAAAAAGCCCTAGATCCTTTCTCCTGCTCCACACACAAACTGCTTGATTACCTTCTGCACTCTTCTGAGACTGGCTTAAAAACCAATTCCGTTAGAGTGCATCTGAGTGCAGTTGGCACATACCACCAAGGTGTAGATGGTACGCCCATCTCTGTACAGCCTATAGTTGTACTCTTCAGGTGGGGGCCTGGTTTCAGTTGAAGCCTCCCACTGTGTCTTGGGAGCTCATCATGGCGCTAGCTCAACTGATGAAAGCTCCTTTTGAGCCACTGTGTACTTGTGACCTGAAGTGCCTGACCTGGAAGGTCATATTTTTGGTGACAGTCACTTCAGACACAGGATCAGGAGCTCCAGGCCTTTGACTTGTTTTTATATTTTTATTTCGTTATTTTATATACTGTCGTTCTAAGTGAAGATCACAATGATCTACAAAAGTAACATTTGTCCTTTAGGTCATTCCATTATGGTGGAACACATATTGGTCTAACACACTTTAGTAAACTGATATGATTATCAGAATACCGGAAAACAAAATAAATAAATATTACATAAACTTTGGTAAGATACATATTTCGGTATGGCAAATATATTGGAAGAACTCAGTAGGGTCATATGAATCAAGGGTGATGTTCTTATGTCTCAACTGAAGAAGGGGACAATAGGTAAGTAGGATAGGGAATCTGTTTAGTAATTACATGGCTATAGGGGAGTTTTCATGAGCTACTTTCTCTCTCAAAGCTTGGTATTATTTTTTGTTCATGTTAACTCTGCATTCAGATAGTTTTAAGTTAAGCTGTAAGTTCTTGTTGACACAGCAAACTGATAGTATTTAAGTTGGCTTTTTAAAAACACGTATTTTAAGTGTTTAGTTCACATTTGAATGTCTTTCCTTCTGGGATCAGCCGTATTCACTCTTGATAGTGAGTTCCACAGTTTAGGGCCTACAATGGAGTATCTTCTCTGTGACAGGTATGTGCTCCGGATCATAGGTACAGTAATAGTCCTTTGTTTTGGAACCTTAGGGTTCGTTGTGGAACATAAGGTTGAAGTGTCACACCTATTAGTCCTAGGTTATTATGTAAGATTTTAGAGATTAAAGTTAAGTTTGGAATATATTTAGTATTGTATCAGTAGCCAATGCAGTGCTATAAGTGAGGGTGTGATGTGATCAAATTTCCTGGTTCCAATTGCTGCAGCAACTTGTTGAAGCTTTTTTAATAGGCTGGTTGGGAGTCCTAGAAGTAGGGATTTGCAGTAGTTAATATTTGAGAAAATTAGCAATTGTAGAAACTGTACAGAAGTCCTCTGTGGTTAGTAATGGCTTGTCTATGTAGGATGTGCAGTTTTGCATATCCTGTTGTGATTCATTTGTGTTTTTTCAAGGTAACATTTTGTTGATCTGGATTCCTAAGCCCTGGACTTGATCCAAGGGTGTGATATCAAAATTACCTAGGTTTAGTGATGGAGGTTTAACAATGGATGACTTTCTCCTTAACCAGATGGGGTTTTTTTTTGGGGGGGGGGGGTTGTATTTAATGTTAATTTTAGATTAGAGAGTTCTAGCTTTATTGCCTTCATGTATTTTGAGAGTGATGCTGTCTGTTCTAAAGAAGAGTCAAATGGAATGTAGAACTGAATGTCTACATATAAGAAAGTGATTCCTGATTCCATTAGTAATTTACACAGGGGAAGCATGTAGTTGTTGAATAGGGTAACCGAGAGTGCTGAGCCCTGGGGAACACCTGCATTGATGGGGAAGGTGTCAGATATATTGTTTCCCAGTTTTACTTGGAGTGTCCTATTGGATAGGAATGAAGACAACCATTTGTGAACTCTTGTCTATTCCAATTTTTCTCAGCTTGTGGCATAGTAGAGTATGATCCACAGTGTCTAAGACTGCTGTTAGATCTATTAGCACCAGAGTATAGGATATATTACTGTTAAACCTGCATAGTATAGGGTCCATTAATGATATGAATACAGTCTCGGTTAAGTGATTTTTTTTTTCTGAAACCAAATTGATTAGGATGTAGCATGTCATGGTTTTCTAAGTGGCTTTCCAGCTGTTGTAGCCGTTTTGTTTAAGTATTGTTGAGAGGAAAGGTAGGTTGGATATTGGACGATAGTTGCCCCAATCATCAGTTCTACCAGTTTTGTCTGAGGATTGCTTTTATCACTGCTTGTTTTGCCTCATTTGGGATCAGTCTTGAGAGCGAAAGATTGATAATTGTTGCTATTGGGGTGATTACTTCATTTATCAGTTTCAAAGAATTTGCTGGGATTGGGTCATGTGGATGTGTTATAGGCGTAATTTTAGAAATTGTTTGACTGGTTTCAAGTTTACTGTGTCAAATATGGTCCAAGTGTCTTGTTCAAGAATATTAACAGGTTCTTTTGTGAGCTGTTGGTGATTTGTATTTTTAATCTATTGATTTTATCTAATAGTGAGGTTCTTTGAGAAGTTGAGGTTGTTTGAGATGGAGGAAGATGGGTCTTTAAGTTTGGTTTTTTTTTTGTTTTTTTTACAACTTTGAAGAGTAGTTTAGAGTTGAATAAGACTTTTATGTGTTTCACTTTTTTTTTTTTGCTTTATTAATATATGGTATTTTGCTAGGAGTGATATGTATTTTCATAGAGTCTGTGGTTGGGCATTTCCACCAGGGTTTCTCATGTTTTCTCAGTGTTAGTTTAGTGCATCTTAGCTCTTCATTGTACCATGGTTTCTTCTGTTTAGTGGCATTTTGTTCTTTTTGCAGTATTTTTGTCTGGACTGGGCTAAGATTGTCAGCTATTTCATTGACAATTTTATCACAGGAATTAATGCTGAAGAAGCATTCACCTGATTAAATTTGGTTAGTTTGTTTTTAATTGCTTCTAGTATGTCTGATTCTATCTTTTTTTCTGAAGCTGAAAGATTGATTTTTTTGTTTGTTTGGATTTTTTTTGCATTTGGTTGACTTAACCAGCTTATATCAAGTTTTATCATGACAGGGTGGTCTTGTGCACACACCCGAAGTTCCTGCCTAAGGTGGTGACAGATTTCCATCTTAACCAGTCAATCGTCCTGCCAACATTCTTTCCCAGGCCCCATTTGCACCAAGGTGAACGAGCACAGTTTGGATTGCAAGAGAGCCTAGCCTTCTACCTGGAGTGGCCAGAAGCCTAAAGACAGTCCACCCAATTTTTCATTTCTTTTGACAGGAATAGATTGGGAGTTGCCATTACCAAACAAACACTATCCAATTGGCTAGCAGATTGCATTTCCTGCTATTATACCCAGGTGTGGGACTGCACCTTGGAGGTCATGTCAAGGCTCATTCTGTTAGAGCCATGGCTCTTTCGGTGGCCCACTTGCGAGCAGTTCCTGTGGAGGAGATCTGCAAGGCTGTGAGGTGGAGTTCTCTCCACACATTCACATCACACTACTGTCTGGCTAGGGATGGCTGACGTGACGCGTTCAGCCAGTCTGTCCTCTGGAATCTCTTTGAGGTGTAGAACCCAACTCTCCCTAGGGCCCATTACTTGGGTTCAGGCTGTCTCCCCCTCTGTTACAAACATCACTGTGGTTGTTGTGCCTGTTGGCATCTGGTTGGTGCTTGTTGGTCTCCTTTTGTGTTGGGAAGCAGCCTGTAGCTAGGGATTCACCCATGCGTGAGGACTACCATCTTGCTTGTTCTAGGAGAAAACAGAGTTGCTTAGCTGTAACAGGTGTTCTCCTAGGACAGCAAGACGTTAGTCACTACGAATGCACCTGCCACCCTGCAGAGTTGGGTTTCTCCTGTTCGTTTATTTTTATCGTAATTCTATGTTACAAGACTGAAGAGTGACCCTGTGTGGACGCATGATATAGGGCATGCTGAGCATTATCGGAGTATCCAGTCAAAGTTCTGGAACTTTGACATCAGTTTTCCAGGCTGGGCTCCATCAGTGTCACCCATGTGTGAGGATTACCACCCATATGTGAGAACTAACCCCTGAGGCAGGTAAGCACCTCTGCTTTCTCCATTGGACAGGTTTTAAACATATGGTGTGCTAATTCAACTTTTTGTAATGCATAAATTATAGTAGTATATCAGAAAAACACCCACCAGACCATCCAGTCTGGCCAGTTCTTGCTGTGCACACTGTAAAGATGTATCTCGGCTGCCAGCCATCGAGGACTGCATGTAAGCTATCTTTCTCATTTACACTCTTATTTTGTGCACATGAGCTTACATAATGGTTCACCTTTCACACCCTTCCCTTCATATCTCTAACCACAAAGCTTTTATAATAATCTGAATAGCCTCCAATACTTACATGGCCACTGCCCCACTATCCAGACTCCCAGACAATCTGGTTATATGAGTACCTGCATTTTGAGTAGGAATTTTAGTTGTTACTGTAGTTGCGGCCATAAGAGTGAAAATGATTGGGGGTGCTTTACACAAATTAGTTCCCCCAGCAAAAAAAATAATCAGTGGGTTGTGTATGATTAACCAGCCTGAATGTAAATGTTCAGAGAGCAGCAGGTATTGTGGAGTGGAGGAGTAGCCTAGTAAGTGGGCTGTGAACAAAGGAAGCCAGGGCCAAATCTCACAGCTGATCCTTGGGAAAGTTATTTCACCCTCCATTGCATCAGGTACAAACTTACACCTAGATGCATGAAGCTGTGATTTATTGTGGGAGGGTTACCACTATCATGGGCGGTTTCGCTGTGATAGTGGGCTCCTCCCCTGAAAAAACATTGCGCCTAGCAGCCCTTTAGGTATGATGGCAATCCCCTTAAGGGACCACCATTGTCGTAATGGGCCAACCACCGAAATTGCATGGCAAAAAAGATAGTGGGGTTCAAGGCTGACCCTGGCTCAACTTAGGACTGCCACCCATGTGTCAAAAAGACCCTCAATCCTGTCCTCAATAGAGTATCCCCCTTTCCAAAAACATGAAGGCTGAGACTGCCCTCCTCCCATCCACTACCTCAATAGTACTCCCAAATATTTGGGGTATAGTAGCCCCCCATTCTCCCACAGTATTTAAAAAAATAAATAAAAAGGCATTGGTAGTTTATGGGAGGCCCTCCCACACCTTCAAAAATCTGTTGCGGATCCTGCGAAAGGACCTGGGATGCTCTCTAGCACTGGGCCCAGTCAGCACCACTTTGAAAAAGGCACCAACCTGACCTTGTCCCAGTCATTTGAGTGAGGCAAGGTCCAATCATTGGATCTTGAAAAATGGTACTACCCGGGGCTAGAGGGTGCCCCAAGCCCCATCACAGGATCCGCAACAGGTTTTTGAATGTTTGGGGTGTGGGGGCCTCCCATGAGCTACCAATGCATTTTTTAGTACATTGGGGGATGGTGGGGCACTATAACCCAATGATTTAGGAGTACTATTGGGGTGAGGGGGTGGGAGCAGTATCAGCCTTCATTTCTTTGGAAAGGGGAGTGGGGGCACTCTGATTAATGTTCTGCGGGGAGAGGTCAACTGCGGTGTTACCTTAATTCTTCTTCTTTTTTTTTTTTTTTTTTGACACTTGTAGGGTCAGGGCTGCCTTGTGTTGGAGCAGAGCCTTGGCTCCTGCTCAACTGTCTTTTTTTGCCAGGCAATTTTTATTTGTGGATGGCCTTTTAAATGTAAAGCGGAAGCCTCTGGACTCTCATTAGGGTCCTGGGATCCTATATTACATTTAATGAAATCCAAGGAGGTGTTAATTTATTGGTCTGCTGCAGGGGTGTTGCTTGGTTCTTCAAAGATCAGGGGCATGGACTCGTAGGTCCTTTCCTTTCCCCCCCCAGTATGCCAACTTTTTCACTGACTGGACACTTGGGGTGGGGGGCCCTGACCCCTTTCATTTGCATAAATTTGCCAACACTGCCCCTGAACCTGCCTCCTCTCTCATTCCTCTCTTCCTTCTATTCTAGCTTTCCCAGAACTAGCAATAAACAATTTACCAATGAATCAACAGCACCAATAGGGCCATCAGTGATCAACTTGAAATACCAGAAGAATGACAGTGTAATCTACCCAGATGCATGCATTGCATTAATTGTGTGCATGTGATGTTCATTTTTCCAAATATTATGGAAATAGGCATGCACACTCCTGACTTCTTAATGTGCTCTCACAGCTAGCTGAAGGGCCCAGACATAGCACAGCCACTTATATACAGCCTTTGGGTGACAGTACTATAAATATTAAAAAATTGTGTTGTCTGATGTTGAAAATAAATCAATCCTCTGAAAAAGTAAATTAGTTATAATATAGTAAACCTCCCTACCAAAACAGCAAATATTACTTACACCAGGCCCTAAAACACCAAGGTACCCTCTATTAGGAAAATAGAACAAGCTGAGCTGTTATAGATCTGTACATAGCAACTACAAGATAGCAGAATACCTCACCTCAGTCAAACATATACTACAAATCCTCGCCAAACAGATTAAAGACCATAAAGTGTAAACATTTGCTGACAAATACTGAATCTGTGCTATGCTCAGGCTTGTGAACTCTTGAGCCGACGGGAGGATGGAATACCTTAGGAGGAAGATCCATAGGTTCTCCCGTCGGGTGGCAAGGCAGGAACAGAAGATGTGACCAGCTGACCCTTGGCACTGGAGACAGAGGCGACTGTGGAGGCAGACGAGTCATGACGTCGAGGAGAGGAACTGTGTCTTCGCCGCTGGAAGTCCGCGGTCCCCCCAGGAGGAGCCCGTAGGACCCCGGACCACCAGGACTTAGGTGGACCTTTGAGAGGTCAAGAAGTCGAGCGTTCAGTGCAAGGGCTGACTGGAGCTTCACCCCTGGAAGCCCACTGTCCCCCCGGGAGGAGCCCGTAGGGACCCGGGCCGCTGGGACTTTAGGTGGGCCCTTGGAGACGATGGTCAAGAAGAAGTCCAAGGTCAAGTGCCAGAGGTTCGTCGCTTACCAGTCCGAGGTGTCACACCGAGGAATCACCGCTTGCCAGTCCGAAGTCACACACCAGAGAATCACCGCTTGCCAGTCCGAAGTCAGGAACCAGGAACACCAAGACAAGACAGGAGCAAAGATACGAAGTAGAAGAACTCACCGAAACAAGCAGACCTGACTAATCCAAAAGTTGCTAAGTCGAGGAATGAGCAGAGGAAGCCTCCTCTTATACTTCTGCTCTGGCTCATAGGGTACAGGTGAGTGTAGTTAAAGGGATCAGGTCCCTTTAAATCTGAGGAGGAGGCGCAGCCTCGTGCCTAAAGATGGCAGTGGCCATCTTGGATTCTCTCCCTGCGGAGAGAAACGCTGCTGGAAGCCGCGAGGGAAGAGCAGAGACGGCTCCCCCTCTGGCGCGCATCACAGGGACCCGTGCCGAAGCGACGGGCCAGGATCAGAGGCCTCCCCCGGAGCTCCCATGGCGGGTCACCGTTGCGGGCCTGGTAGGGGACCGCGGTCGTGGCCTTCCATGGCCGCGGAACACAACAATCGGAAACCATAATAAGCCAAATTCTGCAGTGCAAAAATGGAAAAATGAAATCTCAGTCAAATCATGAAATATAAATCATAATAGTAAAACCATAATCATAAACAATATTTCAAAATAGCTGATGAAAAGAATCCCCATTATACATTTTTTTTATATTTCCCAAACACCAGTAAAAGTGGAATATATATTGGATAAATAAAGTATTTCAACAGAAGATGGATCAAATAACACCCAAGAATTAAAACTAATAAGGATAAAAAAAAAATACCCTGCTCTCCAAACCTGGGAACATTTCATTTCAAGTCCCCTGATATTGTCTTGGATGAGATGGAATGGATTGATCCAAAAACTATCTCCTCTCACATTCCCATACTGTCCAATACACACAAGCTTACTCACACATTTCCACCCCCCCCCCCCCCCCCCCCCCCACACACACACATGCTCTCTTCTCTCTCCCCCATATGCTCTCACATACACACACTTTCTGCCCCCAGAACATATAAACAGCAGCTGCCTCCTTGGGCCTGCACGGTGTCTTACACATATGCAGTCTTATATGCTATTTGCTTACACATGTGCTTTCTCTCTCCCAGCTCCCTCCTTGGGCTTATGCAGTATCTCTCACACATGCTGTTTTACATGCTATTTGCTCACCACCCCCCCTCTCTATGGAATTTAGAGTACAGGTAGCGTCAGCCTTTTTTCTTCAGCCATATGTCCCTGACACAACAGCCGCCTTCTCCTTCAGCTGACAGGTGTGACAGCCTCTCTTCAGCTGTGCAACCCTACAAATGCAAGAGTCTCTTCAGCGACACAGTCCCCAACAGCCTCCTCTCTTCTGCCATGTGGCCTAGTTGACAGCAGCATCCTTCCTTCTGCTGCACGGCTCAGCTGCCAGCCTTTTTTTTTTTTTTTTGCAACACAGGCCCAAGCAATTCAGTAGCTTTCTTGCACTCCACAACGTTGGCAGACATAACAGCCTTCTCTTCAGTATGCAGGGAGAAGGGGACCCAGCAGCACACAAGGCCTTGACTCTCCCAGACCATCCATAATCCATAACAGTAAGGAGGAATAATGGTGCAGTTGCCTGCAGGCAAAATAAATTGGGGCTTAAAATAGATTAACAGGAGCTTCAGCTGAGACTTGGGGTACTGAGCTACAAGTACAGGCCTCTGCTTGACTGCGATAAATTAACAAAGTTGCCTAGTAATTAGCTGCCTTGCTTGGATTTGCAAAATTCATGCATGCATTATAATAGGGAAGGGACTCTGGGCAGGACCATGCAAAATATTGCAAGATATTGGCATGGAAAGGGCTGCATTGCATGATATAACAGCATATATCATGCAATATATGCTGTTTATCGTACATTAGAGCCCTATCGCAGCTTGGTGCATCTCCTGGTTAGATTGTGAGCTCTCTGGGGACAGGGAAATACCTATAGTACTTGAATGCAATCTGCTTTGAAGTGCCTGAAAGGCAGAACATAAACAAAAAAAAGACGCATGTGGCCAAAATAGAAACTAGGAAAGCACTCAATCCCACCTGTCCTTCTTCCAAACCCCAGTCTCCATCTCCACCCCACCTCCAACAGCCCATCTCCATCACAATCTCTTCCCCTACCCTCCCCTGTCACCACCAGTCTCTCAATTCCCCTTTGCTTGCAGTCCCCACTTTGCTCTCATTCTCCTAGTCTTCTCCTCCTTTCCCCAGCTTTTCGTCCTCTCTCCTTCCCTTCCTTATTTGCTGTGCACTCTTAACTTCCCCTCCTGGCATTCATTCCAATGTCACTCCCTACATTCCTCTAGCCTGCTCTGCTCTCCATTTCTCACTAATCTGGCATACACTGTTCCCCTCCCTTTTTCCATCCCTCTGCTCCCCGCACCTTCTTAGCCAGCTGCCCTCCTGTGCAGGCTTTGTACACTCATCTCTTCATTGATTTCCATCCCTTATCAGCCTGTTGGGATTCCTTTATTGGTAGGCTCAACTCACCATTCATTTTGTGATTCCCCTTCTACAGGTTTGGATCACTCCCCCCCCCCCCCCCCCCCCCACCGCACTTCCTGAGTCCAGGTACTTTTTTTGTGAAACTCTCCTGCCGCCTCACCCACTGCAACACTTTGGCATGTACAGATTCCAGGCTAGAGCCAGCCCTATGTGTATAAGTTCCACATAAACACTCCACTTCTGCATGTCTGGAGTGCTAGCAGCTCAGCAGATAGTATATTTCCAGCAACATGGCCACAGCTGCATGTGGTGCTTCCTGCCCTTGATTTAGAAACCCCAGAGATAACTGCTGTCTCCTGTAAGATATAACAGGGGAATTTGTATTTAGTTAGTAAGAGGAACAATCTTCACCTTAATTCAAGCCCTGACCGCAGTCCCTCTCAATACTGGAGCTGCCAATTTTTGAGCCTATATTTGCCTGCCATCACAACCTCTTCTCTCTTCCTCAATCCTTCCTGTAAAATACTTTATTTACCTTGGTGACTGCAGCACTGGAAGAAAAGGGCAGATACCACCTGCTCCCCACCCTTGACCCTGCCTAGCTAGCACAGAAATCTTTACCATACTTCAAATAAACAATTTTCCAACCTTTGTGTCTGTCGTTTGAATTGTTTAAAAGTCCAACTCAGAGGTAAAATAGTTTATAAGAACAACTCTGATTCTACTTTTGTTTAATATTCTTTATTGTAAATCATATGCTATTCATACACAAAACAGATCAATACTCAGGAAGCAAAAAGTACACAGGAAGCAAATATAGCAAATATATACTTACATAATAAAGAGCTCAGCGCTGGGCTCTGCAACAGATACAGAATCCTTGCCAACCCTACTACATACCAGCTTTGCTTATATAGGTTAAAAATACAAAGTCAGCTAATTATCTGATTTCTGCTTGCATGCTTCACACCACTAAATTTTTATGCTGTCTGCCTACAGGCAGCTGTTATTTGTCTCCCCTTATCTTTCTCCCCCCTGCATTCTTTCCCACAGACTATTTGCTGCGTATTCTCTGCGATATCTCCTGCCCCATCCTGTGGCTTAATTTGTTGATTCTCTGGTGTCTGTGAATTCCTGCAAAAACAGTTTTATAGCTTTCTTCTTTGGCATCTGGCCTTCAAGGTCCCAGGTTTGTGTTCTGGGGCCTGCTGGTATTTTTCCATACCAGCAGTATGTTCAGTAATGGTGAAAAGGCCGGGGATTGAACCCGGGTATAATCAACATTCCTCCCTTGAACCAGAGGGGCCTCTGGTTCACACTGGTATTCAAGTCTTCATGTCTTCACACAGGGGACTAGCAGTGAGACGAGAGCCGTTCTTCTCAGTCTGGGGACGAAGCTTTCCTTAACACCTCCCTTTTAACCACTCTTACTTTCCTCAGCCCTTCTATCTTCGACCTGAGTTGTGATATGTATCATGCGAGCAGTACTCAGATTAATATTGCTGTAGGCTATCATATGGCTCTCAATGGACTGCGGTCTAAATCATCTTTGTAAAGAAACAATTAGACAAGGTATACATTGTACAAAACAGTCTACACTAACCAGAATGATCAGAAAGGTTAAGATATATTGACAAGCTGTTCTAATCCATCCAATCGGGGAATATGGACCATATATTGTCCCACATGCTGGACCACGAATGGATTTTAATATCTTGTGCATACTTGTGTAATTGCACAATTTGGTTTTCAATGGTCCCCGAGTTATCAGTATTATTGAAACACATGTCAGGCATAATCTCACAACCGAATCGATGCTGCAATAATAAAAGATCAATAGCACCACGATTGCTAATGATAGCATTTCGGAGGGAAGCTTGCTCTTGGTTTAATAATGCGAAAGCCTTAGATGTAGTATTAATAGATTTTGCCAATGTATAGGTGAGTTTTGTGACTTCTATGTCGGCATGCATAGCCAAAGCAGGTACACTAATCAAAGTTAATGCTAATGCCAGTGATTCCTGCTTACTAAATAATGAAACATTTCCATCACATGTGGGTTCTAAGGAGGACAAATCACGTGTCTGTCGATGTTTGGAATCTAATAGTTGTGGTTTCTGGGGCAACAGGTATGATAGGGTATAGGAGCCAATTTAACATAGCGGAGCGACCGGTCATCAAAGAATTCGTGACTTAAGGAATGAAGATGTTCAGCTACAAATAACATGTGCTGTAATTAATGAGAGGCAGTGTGCTAATCTATATTTACATAGGTCAAAACAATATGTAATTGAACATGCATGAAACGCTGGTCCTCTCAGGACTAGCAAACAGAAAAACAAGATAGGCAAGAAAAAGCTCTTTCTGAGTAATGGGTCAGAATATCCTTATCAATACCTAAGCCCCATCTAAACTGCATGGCCCTGGAGTTTAACTGACACAGAGATCTGCCCAATTTAAAACAGTAGCAAGGCGTGCCTGTGGCCTGCCAGGAGTGTCCACAGTGATTGGTCTCAGTATCTTGAATCTTCTGTCATCCATTGCGATCTCCATTCTTCCTGTTGTATGTGGTTGGCCTCTCTGACTTCTGGGGGACACCCAGCTCATCAGGATAGATATATAGGCCACCTTTCATTGATGATCCAGCATCAGGCCTACTGTGCTCAGTATAGCCTGCATAGTGATCTGGGTGCCTTTCCACCCCTCGATGAAGTATGGTCTTAGGTCCTTGCTCAACAGCATATCCCACTGGCAGCATGCAGCCTGCTAATCTCATTATCTTTTAGGTATCTGGAACAGTTAAACTCAGGTGTATACATAGTCCCCCACCCCCTGGTGGTGCCAAAAAAGAAAACAACAAAAATTACTGTTTCAAAATCTAGTCTGAATCAGTAACACAGAGAAGAGCAACTACAGAGCAATAAAACTGCATCAATTCAGTATCATGAACGTGAGAATCAAAATAGTAACAATTGCAAGTAACAGTGTGACTAGGTATTACTGAGTGTATCATAATCATATTTCACCATAATTATCAGTTATTACATTTCAAAGTGATATACATATTACTTAAAAACATTGTCTAAGTAAGGCCACCCCCATGGAACAAGGAAATTCTGAGCACTTCAGTCCATAAAATTCAAGGTATCTTCTGTGGCAAAGGTTGGGAAGACTTCAAGTTATGAGGTCAATGACAAATGAAGTGTATATGTCTTGCAGCACAGCACTCTGGAAGCTGTCCTCGAAGTACAGCTGCTGCACTCCCAGCACTAATTCAGATGTTTGTGTGTATGGATTAATACCTGATAGAAGATGAATAAAATCAAAATTAAGTAAACAAGAAACTCTGTAATAAACATCAATAAATTCTCGTATGCAATAATCCCTATATACACTATTCATATGGATATCCAATATAATTTTATCATAAGTCAAAGAAACAGCTACTTAATATCTAATCCCTTCTTTGTTTCCCACTTTTCTACAAATTAACACAATATTCAGACAAAAACAACCCAGGTGTTGAGACATCCTGTCATTCAAACTGTCACACATCTATTCATTGCACAAAAGAACACTTAACACATATTGTGAGCTCAAAAATCAAACCAAAAAGTAAGGTCAGACCAAAAATAAAAACTGGAAAATGCTTGAATTGGCCAGGGTAAAACAAAAATCAGAATTCTGTTTAAAAGAAATTAACCTGGAAAAATCTGGAAAACTTAATGATATCAGTTTCACTTCTTTCATGGCAGGAAGGCTGTCGACCTGGAAAACAAAATCTGGCATACAACAAGATGATTACAGTCAAATTATTTCATATTTCTGTTAAGCTACAAGGCACTCTAACTTGGCCTCGGTCTTAGCAGGGACAGCTTTCTTCTTCGCCTTCGGAGCCACTGTGGGAAAAATACCAATTTTAGTTAGTCAGCAGGAACTCTGAGCTACAAGGATATCTCTGCCCTCATTGTTGAAGAGAAAAAACAAAACCTGTACTTTTGCGAAGTATAAGAAAAGCAATTGGAATTTGCAAGGAAAAGCTTGTGGGGTTGCCGTACCGGCTAGACTCCCCTTCAAGCCTGCTCAGCTTTTTATAAAAACAGTTTGCTGACAGTGTCTACCGGGAAAGGCCTTGGGCTGGAGACAGCCCTATGTTTTCGTAGTAGGAAAGACAAATACATTCCGTTCCCTTTGGTAAAACTATACTGATAAGTAATCTAAGTGTCACCCCTTAGCATAATATACTCTAAAACATTATTAAAACATTTTGTCCATAAAACTTTAGCAGTGACTGCTTCACTTAAATGTCGTCAGAAGCTATTGTGTATTCAGTGCACTTTTCTAGTCAGTAAACTCTGTCTTCATCTACACACAATGACACACAAACAGAACATATAATGACAGAGAACCACAGACAGAAGACAAGTATCGAACATTAAGGTTCAAAACATAGGCCTTTTAAAAGTAAAAAACAAAAATCTTTGGATCCAAAATTAAGCAAAAATCAGAATTTTTAAAACAGATCTGTTCAAAGAAACACAAACCAAAATCTAGGAGAAAGAAAAATCCTCAGCTTCTTGTACGGCAGCTTTTATTCTTGTAAATCTGTAAAAGAACAATCTCACATACAAAGAGAGAATAATAGTAATCTTTGAAATCACATTTACAAAGTATTAAATGGCTAGCGATAAGTAACTGAGCAGCACCATTAAAGTTAAAAATCACTACTTTGATTATCTTCTAACTAAAAGAATCTAATTGCCTTACTCACTGAAACCAAAATTGTTTACATTCCTTCAAGTTTAGTCATGTGGGATAGATGGGAGAAAGAAAAGAAGTTTAGTCTCTCCTTGCTTCAGTAAAATCTTTTAGCTAAATCTACAGCTGCACAATTAAAATATTACGAGCTTTTCATTAGGTTATCGGCTTAGGCCACATAGGGGCCTGCCGGGAAGGGAAGGTAAAAATGACTATTTTTTCCTGTATGTCCTTTTCTCAATAACAAATGCCACAAAACTTCTAACTAAATATAAGCCTCCCTTCAACATCCTGTTACAGATGTATGCAATGGCGGATTTTCACTTCCCCCTCTTCTGGATCATTTGCTCCTCTGTTCGCAGTGGTGTTTATATTAATCAGAGGAGGATTTGGTTTTATTTTGTTCCCAAAGGATTCTAAATCTCACTTAAATCAGTCTTACACTGCTCATAGCGTTGTATATCTTTTGCCAAATGGGCAGGACAAAATATTTGTTTTCTCCAGGTTTTAGCCAATCGTAACAATAGTCATATCAAAACTGTGCTCATGTTTTTGAGCATTGTGGCATGGATATACTTAAAATCTTATTTCCTATATCACCAAAAGAATTCGTCTGCTAAGGCATTAGAATACCATGGGTTCTTCCCACATACTACTCAGTTGCTGCTTCGAATTCTAATTAAGCGTCCTAACAAACGACACCTTCTGTTGTCACATGATGCTACAGTTAAGTACACACAGACTATTCTATAACAATAGATTTTTATTATGCACTATTCTGCTTTCTGCAAATTACAAAAACAATTCTGAACACAGGCCAGACGTTCCCAGTATAAACAAATCAGCCCTTCACAGTAAAAGATCAAGGAACACAGACACAAATGAAAGGCTCATATAAAACTTTTACCATTGATTTTCAGTATTCCTATAGCATTTTATATGATTTATTCTCCCATCCCGGGATATCCAGGAAGTCACTATACTAATTTGCTTTCATTTTCTACAGCTCGCTGCACTCTCTGCCACCACTGGTTATATATCCCCGTTATCTTTATAAAACTGCAACTGACATTGCCGCTTTAATATCTCTAGTTCTCCTCGGGCCACGGCTAGTTGCTACTGCAACTCCTTAACCCTTAAGTCAGCCTTCCTATGTCTAGTAAGAAATATCTATCCCCGCCGGACGATGCATGCTAGCTCTTTCCCTGCAACTACAGGAACTCGTTGGGGGAAGGGAATAACAAATCAAAACAATTATATCTATCCTCTTGTGGGGTTTTATGCCCAGTTTCCTATCACAATGTTCACATAACCCCGTATTACACCCCACTCATTGACCAGCAGTGAGTAAGTTACATCTTCCCAGATGGGAATTACTGCTAGGGCTTTCTCCTCTGCCCCTTCAAATTCTTTTCTGCCCGTCTTCTGTTCTTTCTGAGGCAGACTTCACACAGTACTAAACACACACACTATGATACAAGATAAGAGATATACAATTATGAAAATATAGCTTCATGTACAATACACATACTTCATTTCCCGTAGATATCAACGGGAAAAATCCTGCGCCACACATCAGTGCACAGTGAGGCTCCTTTAATTACTGGGACCTTTTAGCTTCGTTACAATATCTACAGGCTCGCCACCTCTATCCCATGCCTCTGCCAATCCCATATTCATAGCCCATTCCTGTGTAGGGAGTTTTTTTTCCATCCTGGGATTTTAACATCCACAGGAGTAACAGGTTCGGATGGCTTGCTTTTTAAATAGAGCCTTAGGAGGGAGGTAGGTTAGGAGTGAGGTAGATGAGAATACGGTAAGAGTAAACTAATATACTATCCTAATAATTCTAAGTATTAAAGGTAGACAGTGTTAAGTACTAAAATATACAATTCTAAGCATATACAGTTCTAAGCACTAAAGTAAACAGTCCTAAGTATTAAAAGGTACAGTTCTTACAGTTCTAAAGCATCAAAAACAATTCTAAGCATATGCATCTATATCTGATTGTTTCTCCACAGTTGGCTTTTTTAAATACAACACACGTAGTCACATATGGAGGAGGTTCCCCAATTATTGTCTGACCTCCTGGTATGGTCACTTTTAATCTCAGTAATAATTTTATTTCGTGCTTTTATTTCCACATCTGCATGGTAAAGATCTCCAGTAACAGAGAACAGATTCCACACATGTAAGTGTTTATTCAGACTGTCCCTCTTTTATTCTATCGTTTAGAAATTTAAGTAATGGTGCTAACTGAGTTACTTCCAATGACCCTTCCCTCGGCCATGAGAGAAAGGAGTCTTTCAATGAATATTTCAGCCATTTCTCATTAATCATATTTATCAAATCTTTATCGAATGGAAATAAATTAATAACATGTTGGACAGCCGTGCATGCATCAGCACTATCAACATATAAGGTATGTAGCGTGCTAGATTGTCCTATTTGGTCTTCTGAAACCCGGTCTGCCATAACGGAATCCTGCCTACGTTTCCTACGCACTAGTAATTGGATATAGTAACAAATGCAAAATAGACACAAAAAATATATACACGCTAATAGCAAACCACACAATAAGTACAAGAAAAATATCACTGCAATCTTTTCTGCAGTATTTTAACCCTGGGTACCCACAAGAAAAACAACAATTGCTGCAGCGTTAAAACCTTTGGCGCCTTTTCTCAATTCACGATTCACACAGGACTCAGCCTCCTCTGCTGAGAACGTGAATCTAAACTATCACACGCACGTGAATCTAAACTTCACACAGGACCCAGCCTCTGCTGGGAACGTGAATTTAAAACTCTCAGGTGCACCTTTCAACAAGATTCACACAGGACTTGGCTTTAAACTGATTACTCCCGGGCCACGGCTGATCAGTCCGAGCCCTGGGGAATCACCAAAGAACGTGAATCTTCTACACTTCACTAGAAACAATCAGAGTTGCTCCCACAAACATATGCGTAATTTCCCCGGCATCTCCACCAATTGTTTAAAAGTCCAACTCAGAGGTAAAATAGTTTATAAGAACAACTCTGATTCTACTTTTGTTTAATATTCTTTATTGTAAATCATATGCTATTCATACACAAAACAGATCAATACTCAGGAAGCAAAAAGTACACAGGAAGCAAATATAGCAAATATATACTTACATAATAAAGAGCTCAGCGCTGGGCTCTGCAACAGATACAGAATCCTTGCCAACCCTACTACATACCAGCTTTGCTTATATAGGTTAAAAATACAAAGTCAGCTAATTATCTGATTTCTGCTTGCATGCTTCACACCACTAAATTTTTACGCTGTCTGCCTACAGGCAGCTGTTATTTGTCTCCCCTTATCTTTCTCCCCCCTGCATTCTTTCCCACAGACTATTTGCTGCGTATTCTCTGCGATATCTCCTGCCCCATCCTGTGGCTTAATTTGTTGATTCTCTGGTGTCTGTGAATTCCTGCAAAAACAGTTTTATAGCTTTCTTCTTTGGCATCTGGCCTTCAAGGTCCCAGGTTTGTGTTCTGGGGCCTGCTGGTATTTTTCCATACCAGCAGTATGTTCAGTAATGGTGAAAAGGCCGGGGATTGAACCTGGGTATAATCAACAGAATCTATTCTTGATTTCTGCTGGCCCTTGGCTTTCTCTTAGTTTCCTCCCTGCCTCCTTATTCTTTTTTCTTTTAAAGCTTATTTTCTGGTCTTCCTCTTAATTTTTTTAATCATTTATTTTTCCTCCATGTGTATATCTCTACAAGCTCTGACCTCCTAGTCTTACCCTCCCCTCCTGCCAATTCCATCTCTCACCTCTTCTTGCCTTTTCCCTCCATCATGATCCCTTCTCTTCTTGCAATGTTCTCTTGGTTTTATCTGTCAGCCACCTCTCCGTGTCCGTACAGCTCCTATGCCAGTCCTCTTTACTTCTCTTCCTCTGAAGTTCCCTTCCTCTAACCACTGCTTCCTGCTCCTCTTCTTATTACAGGCTATGTCCTCTCTCCCAGCTTGTATCCCCCTTCCTCCCTTCCCCCTTCTCATAGTCCATATACTCAGCTTTCTCTGGCCTCACAGCCTGCCTACTCCTTTACTCTCCCACAGGCAGTCTCCCAGTTCTCCCTCTTCTCAGTTCCTCACCACCTCCCTTTTCCATCCAGAATTTTTTCAATTCTTTTTTAATCCAAGACCCTCTCAGCAGTATTCTCTCTCCCAGCCAGTATCTCCTTTTAAACCATCTTCTGGCAGTTCTCTCAGCCCCTCTCACCCTCTTTAAAGCTCCTCTTTCTTTTTCTAGTCCCTTTATCAGCAGCCCTCCCCATCTCCCATTACACCTCATGAAGCCTGTCTGCCTTAGACTGCTGCTGCACTGTGGTCCCCTTTTATAGCCAATTAGTCAAGAATTTCACAGCTAGCCAATAGACTGCTCTATTTCAAAGCATGGTCTGGGGACAGGGTGACCTTTGGCCCCTCTGCCCCTTTTAGATGTTTCATCATTTGTCTGGTGCCCCCAAGGGGAGTACCAGAGACTGAAAAAGAAAGGAACAGTGTCCATCTCAAGACATTAGCCATGCTTGAACTAAAGCCATGTGCCTAGTGCATATGGCTTTAAAAATCACAACACAACCGAATAAGGAAAAGAAAAACCCTGGCTGCTGTCTATTCTGTCTTCTTCTGATCATCCCCTTTTTAAATGGGGGGTCCATCCTGGGCTTATTCTTCCTAAAAGGGGAAAATGGAGGAGAGGATCCCTAGAACTACTCCTACTGGATGTTTGGGAAGATAGGGAAAGGGGAGGGGTCAGGCACCAATTGTACTTCAGTGGTAGTGCCACCTGTTCCACCTACCACCGCTTGCTGTTCCTGGCATCATTATCAATAGGAGAAAAAAAAAGGATGGGGGGGTATTCCTGGCCCCGAAGGAACCGGAGAAGTAAAAAAACAAGGAGAGGGTTTGCTGATAAAGGGGGAAAAAAAGGAAAAAGGGGTCATATTAGGAGTGGTAAGAGACGGAGAGAGAACAAAAAGGGGGGATGTCTCCCCGTTCCACTTCTCAGCGGAGAGGAGGGTTCAACCAAAAGTATACAAAAAAAAATTTACAAAAGAGAACTTAAATATTAAGGATTAATACATAATGGGGAGGAGAGCAGAGCCTCGTCCACCGCCCACCAGCGAGCTTGGCACAGAAATGCTCCGCTTTTACATGGGCGTGCATCATGGTCTTGAATAGGGCCCCGCACTCGAAAGGGCTGCCCCCCATCAACCTCTCCTGTCTCAAGCGCCACATCGCCTCTTTGGCAGCGGACAGGAAAAAGTTGACCAGGATGTCCTTTGCACACAAGGGCCCCTTCCTGGCTGCACCTGTATATCAGGTGAGGGGTAAAATTCAACCAAAAGTCCAAAAACACCTTCAAAAAGAAGGAACTGGGTCAACCTTGGGACACTTGAGTCCCAGGTGGGCGCAGCCTCTTCCTGTCTGCAAAAAGGACAGGAGGAGTTTGGGTAAGCTTGGCTAAAAACCTGTTGGTGGCCACGGCTCCATGCACCAGCCTCCAGCTGCGGTCCCCTTCATACCAGGCAGTCAGTTCCGTGAGGAACTTCCAGCAGGGAACCCCCCTTGTCTCCCAGTCCCAGACCCATCACTTCCCTCCAGAGCATGGCGGGATGGGAGTTGAGGGTGAGGCGGTACACCATATAGGTCATCAGCAGGTACGGTTCGAAAGATCTGCGGAGGCATCTCCCACAGCCTACTAAGACTGCAGGCCCGAGGGGGTGGTATGCAAGAGGGTTCGCCTAGGCCCTCACAGCAAGGTCAGGGGAGGGGTGTGTGTTTGGGCGAGGAGCCCTGGCCTGCAGCACCCTCTCAAACTGGACATCATTTGGATGGTAAATTTGGATGGTAAATTTGGTAAATTTGGTAAATTGGTAAATTTGGTAAATTTGGATGGTAAATTTGGATGGTAACAATGTAAATTGTTAATTGTTATTCTCTCGTTATGACCTTCTTGTTTTCTATCCTTCATTCTGCCTATTGGTTATCCCCGCGCCCAGTTACTATCCCTGTTGAAATGTACTTTCCAACCTTGCAGTTATTATGTGAACCGGTATGATGTCCCCACAAATACCGGTATATAAAAGTTTCTAAATAAATAAATAAATAAATGGTCTCAGGAGCCTGATCATACAGGTGCTCCACAGTGGGGATCGGGACATCTAGCAGGTCTCCGATCTTGTGTCCATGATCGACCGACTGTATGACAGCAGCTTCTTAAAGTCATGAGAGAGTGCCATTGAAGTGACAGCTTACTCGGATCACCACCTAGTGGCCGGGAAGGTTAGGCTTGACTTGGCCGAGCCTCGAGCCATCCACTGGGATTTCAATAACTCCTTACTGGAGGACGAGGAATTCATGGCAGCAGTCCAAGGGTTCTGGGTGGAATGGTACAGCTTTTGAGGCAGATTTCACTTCGTGGAGCCTGTGGTGGGATGTGGGGAAAGTCCTCTTCAAACAATTGTCAGGATTACGCCAGAGGTGTCAACAGAGCAGAACCAAGAGATGGAGCACCTATAGGGGGGAGGTGCTGCATCTTGAAGCCCAGCTCTCTGATGTTTGAACCAGGCTCTGCAACACAATTACATGGAAAAGATGCATACTCTCCATCACCTTGAGGAGCAGCGAGGCCGGGGTGGCCTTTGTGAGGTCACGGATCCAGTTCCTCCGGGAAATGGACCGCGGTTCATGCTTCTTCTACAGGTTGGAGAAGAGGGGTGCTCAGAAGCAGATAACTTCCCTGTTGTCTGCTGACAGGGCCCTCTTCAGACCCGAAGAGAATCTAGGCAGCAGCTCAGGACTTTTACTCGACCCTGTTCTCTCCAGAGCCAATCGACATGGACTTCTGCAGGGTCTTATGGGAAAGGCTTCCCACTGTCAGAACAGCAGAAACAGGCTAGAGCAGGGGTCAGGAACCTTTTTGGCTGAGAGAGCCATAAACGCCACATATTTTAAAATGTAATTCCATGAGAGCCATACAATATGTTTAAAACTAAAAGTAAATGTGTGCATTTTATGTAAGATCACACTTTTAAAGTACAATAAGTCTCTGAAAATATTACACCAGGCCTTAAGACACCAATACATCTCCTATTAGGAAAAAGGACCAAGTCAGGCTGCTATAGAGTCCTACACAGAAACTACACGCCAGCAGAAAACCTCACCTGAATCACGTGCTGTCCCTCACCTAACATAGAATAAAGAGACCAAAATGCATAACAAGAAGCATGCAGAAAAAACTGAATTGGAAACTGCAACAAGCCAGAGTCTCTGTATGCAGTGTAACAAAGGAAAAAAGAAACATCACCCATGCTTATAAAACAAATCAAGAAATATAAAATCAGCAGTAAAACTGTACTAACAAAAAGAACATATTTCGAAACAGCTGATGAGTGGAATATCCAATAATTAAAAACTCATATAAAACATTTCCAGATACCAACAAAATATTTCAAAATAGCAGACACAAAGACCCAGTAATGAAAAATAAGGATACAAAAATTTTTTTGCTCTGCATACCTGGGAACGTTTGATATCCAGGTGTCCTGAGATTGTTCTGAATTAGCAGGAGGCGGGGTGGTTTGCTTGGAACTTTCTCCTCTCTGTCACATACCAGCGCTCTCTCTCACACTGGCTCTCAATGACACACCTATACACACATGCTCTCAGTACTCACATATACACATGTTTTTTCTCTCTCACTTATATAGGCTCTTAATTACACATTTACACACATGCTATCTATCTTTTCACGCTTACACACACACACAGGCTTTCAATCACATAAATACATGCTGTCTTTTTCTCTCACACACAGACTCTCATTCACATGCTTACAAACATGTCCTCTCTTTCTCTCATTTACACACAGGCTCTCAATCACATACTCACATGCTCCCTCACCTAAATCAGCTCTCAATCACACACAGACACACATGATCTCTCTCTTACTTATACACACAGGCTCTTAATCATACATACACATGATTTCTCTCACACACAAAGGATCTCAATCATACACACATTTTATTTATTTATTTATTTATTTATTTCAGATTTTTATATACCGGCATTCGAGACAGCAGTCACATCATGCTGGTTCACATAGAACAGGGGTGCATAGTAAACATAACTATAACAATGGTGCTGAAAAGGCAGTTACATATAACAGGGTGATAAGAACTTGGCTGAGAAGGAAGAGAAAGGACAGGTTATTAATTCACACAGGTAAACGATAGAAGATATGGTTAAACAAGGTGTAGTTGGAGATTAGTTGACCATGTTGGCGTCCGGGAAAGCTTGTATGAATATCCAGGTCTTTAGTCTTTTTTTGAAGGTTGAGATGCATGGTTCTGTTCTGAGATTTGAGGGGATGGAGTTCCATAACGGTGGAATGGCTGTAGAGAAAGCCCGGTCTCTTAGTGTGCAGTGTCTAGTAGATTTGGACGGTGATACCTGTAGCGATCCCTTGTATGCATCTCTTGTCGGTCTTGACGAATTGTGTAGTCGGAGAGGGATCTGTAGGTCAATGGGAGCCAGTTGGTGGATGATTTTGTATGTGGTAAGAATGGCCTTGTATATTATTCTAAAGTGTATAGGTAGCCAATGGAGGCTCTTTAGAATCGGGGTTATGTGGTCCCTTCTCCTGGTATTTGTCAGAATTCGTGCAGCTGCATTTTGCACCATCTGAAGCGGTTTGGTGTATGAAGCGGGAAGGCCGAGTAGGATGGTGTTACAATAGTCTAATTTTGAAAAAATGATTGCTTGTAGAATGGTTCTGAAATCTTGGGCATGGAAAAGAGGTCTAATTCTTTTCAGCACTTGTAGTTGGTAGAAACAGTCTTTGGTGGTTTTGTTAATGGTGGCTTTGAAATTCAGGTGATTATCAATTAGGACTCCTAGGTCTCTCACTTGTGTGATTGTTGGCGTGGCTTGTTGTGCAGAGGTGATGGTGCTATTTTCTGAGGCGATGAGCAGGAGTTCAGTTTTGCTGGAATTTAATACCAGGTTTAGGCTGGTGAGGAGGAGTTTCTTTCACACAAACAGGTTTTCAATCACAAACTTACACATACAGGTTCCCAATGGAAAACTTACATTCATGCTCTCTCTCTCACAGGCAGGCTCTCAGACATACTCTTTTTCACATATACAGGCTCTCAATCATTCACATACATGCAATCTCTCACTCACACACACAGGATCTCAAACACACATGCTTGCTCGCTCATTCACTCTCTCTCTCCCCCACCCCCACCCCAGGAACTCGCGGCAGCAGCAGCCTCCTCCCAACGCTAACCTCCTTCATTTTCAGCCCTCGCGGAGGCGGAGTCCCATCGGCCGCGGTTGAAACTCTTCATTTTCCTCTGAGCCGCGCTGCAGTCTTCTTTTTGTCGTGCACGCACCCGATGCTCTCCACTTCCTCTTCCGGGCCACGGGGGGGGCGGGAAGAAGAGACCACACTAGCGTGGTCTCTGCTTCCCGCGCACGCACCCGATGCTCACCACTTCCTCTTCAGGGCCGCAGGGGGGGGCGGGAAGAAGAGCACGCCAGTGCCGCTGACTCCAGCTGTCCTGCCGCATTCCGCCTCGGCTGACAGCATTTTAAGCCTGGGCGGCGGAGGACCGGGGAGCAGCTGGGTCAGCGGGGGACTGGAAAGTGTGGCGACACTTGTCTGCGAGCCAGTTGCAGCCCTCAAAAGAGCCATATCTGGCTCGCGAGCCATGGGTTCCCGACCCCTGGGCTAGAGAGACCCTTGGCTCTGGCCTACCTTTGAGGCTCTGGGCCAGATGCCCTGCAACAAAACACTGGGCATCAGTGGCCTGATAGTAGAATTCTTCTGCCAATTTTTCAGTTTTCTGGGAAAGTTACTGCTGTCATGTCATCGTGCAGTGTCTCTGCTCCCCAAAAAAGGGGATCCACATGACCTGCGGAACTGGCAACTGATCTCCTTACTGTGCATGGACTACAAAATCCTAGCCAAAGTGCACTCGCAGAAGCTAGGGTCCATGCTGGATCAGGTGATCCACAGAAACCAATCCTACACGGTCCTGGGCCACTCAATCTTTGATAACATCTTTAATCCTGGACCTGATCCACTATTGCCATAGGAAGAAGCTGCCGGTGGCCTTATCGCTAGACCAGGCGAAAGCCTTCAACATAGTGGATCACCGGTATCTCATGCAGTCCCTGCAGGAGTTTGGGTTCTGTACCCGATTCGTGGGTCTTCTCTGCCTCCTGTATTCGTCAATCAAGGCGTACTTAAAGTGAACTGGTCCCTAACAGCGCCTCTGGTTTTCGGGAGGGGAGTACCTCAGGGCTGTCCCTTGTCTGGGCAACTGTATGCATTGGCCATTGAGCCTTTCCTGTGCCTTCTGTGCAGGCGACTCACTGGCTTATGCGCTGCAGGAACCCAGACTCCAGGTCACTCTAGCTGCCTACACTGATGACGTGCTCCTCATGATCCAGGATCCACTTGATTTGAAAAGGATGCAATCCTGCCAGGTGTATTCATCAGCATCCTCCACCAAGATCAACTGGCCAAAATGCACAGGGCTTCTGATAGGATTGCAGTGGGAGGACCGTGACCTGAGCAGTGTTAACTTTTCATGGAGCCGGGAAACTATAAAATACTTGGGGGTCTATCTTACTACAGAGGAAACTGAAGCCTCTGTGAACTGGTGAGGAACTGGAGAAGGTGGATGCTCGTCTGAGGTCATGGTCGGGACTGCTATGGCTGGTATCCTACCACGGGAGAGTCTTAGTGGCGAACCAGCTGATGTCTAGCATGCTGTGGCATCAGCTGACCACCCTGAGCTCACCTACAGTGTTCCTCACATATACCCAGAGGAAGCTGCTGGACTACATCTGGGCCAAGAAGAAGCACTGGGTCTCTGTGAGAGTTCTGTCCCTTCCTGTGAAGGAAGGCGGACAAGGCTTCATATGCCTGAAGAGTCAGGTTCACACCTTCCGGCTACAAACCCTGTAGAGATTTCTGTATGCAGATCCCCCTAGTGGCACCCACTGGCTGTTTTTTTGTTTTGGGGGTTTTTTTCGCCAGTTGGGTGGGTTGTCGTATGACTGGCAGTTCTTTGTAATAAAACCAGAAGGATACGTTGGTTGCCTTCTGGTGCTGCCACCTTTCTATCAAGACCTTAAGTCTTAGCACATGATTTCCACCTTGGAGATTGACTGACCCCCTGTGGGAGATTTACCAAGAAGAGCCCCTCCACAACCCCGCTCTGGGTGTGGAGATGTTAGAGTCCCCCGCGGTATGTGGTTGATTTGCCTCAGCCAGAATCGCCAATGTCGTCCACCTTATAAAGGCCAACCGCAATTCATGGATGCAGCCTGCCAAACTGGCACTGTGAACTAGGCTAACAGACCTAACATCCCTAGACGGGGCAGTTCGCACGATTGCCAACTGTACATCCATGATACTGTCCACCCTACTGGGAGGGGCTCCTCAGGCCGGAGATCACTGCCCACCTTCCATCTCCCTCCTCCAAACCTGCATATTGGCCCCATCTTCAGTGCCTCCCTGCTGTCCAACCCCCTCCCCCCCCACCCCATTCCAAAGCTTAAGCAGGCTACATGAGTTCCCCATGATAGCCTTTGAGGTGCTCCTATGAAAGAAAATTGTCTGTTGCTCCATAGTGTTCATTATCTCACTTTGGGGTCTCGCCCATATACAGTTTGACGCTCCTTAATGGGAGACTGGGCATGGCTAAGATAGGAAAGCTTTTATAGAGCATTAACACCAAAGCACTATGGAGACCTTTCGTGACATATTGTGCATGGGGCAAATTGCACAGGGAGCATGCTCGAAGCTATCACTGGCATGTCACCCATGTGCCCTTTTTTTTTTTTTTTTTTTTTTTTTGTTATAGGGAGTCAATTCAGCACTTTTTTTTTTTTTTAGCTGCCCTAGGCTGACTTGCTTTCTAAAAACATTGTTAATGAAGCTTTGGCTCGCCTTTTCACCTCAGTTCATATATGGGCAATCAATAGGAAAGGACCCGAAGGAAAGACAGAGACCACCTAGTGAAATTTCCTTCTGGCAACAGCTAAGCAAACCATTAGGTGTACAAGAGAGGAAGGAAGAGCCGGTGGGGAAGCAGTTGATTGTGAAATCTATTTCAGATCAGAAGTAAGATCAAGGATTTGAATGGAACACCATTGGGCAGTCACTAACATCACCACAAAAGACTTTTCTAAAAAATGGGCCATTCACAATGTCCTCTGCTCCAACCCCCTTCCCCCACTTATAATTTAATTTTGCATATTTAGACCTCCCCTCTTTTTTTTCTTTATTTCATTTATGCTTTTGTTTGGAAAAGGGGATCCCTGTGCAAAGAGTGGTAGAATATAATTAGCTAAAGGTCACCCACTATAAATGGATGAGTGATTCCTTTCTGCCTTCAGGCAGTGTTTAAAAAAAAAAAAAAAAAAAAAAAAAAAAAAAGATTAAGAAAAAATAAAAAGGCACATCTTGTCTGCCCTCCCCCTGAAGCCTATTAGTAAAACCTTTAAGAGCCAGCCAATGGGCTGTAGGGGGAGATGGGAACAATAGCAAGGAGACAGTACTTCCTTACTACCCTCTCCCACAGCCCTGTAGCATGAAGCTCCCAGTTTACAGGAGTGCAGGAGACAATATTGGGGGAGCTCAAGTACTCAGTTGGCACCAGTGATTGCAGCTTGACATAGACCCACCTACTAGTTTGTTTCTATTATTGCAGTCTAATCTATATAGCTACCCATACCCGAACATCCGACTACCTAGTTCCCTTGTGTAGCCTGCCAAATAACCCTGAATAAGAGGCACCTCATTTATACTAGGACTTCTAGCTATTATTGTATTTGCAGTCTATCAGACAGATACAGCACCTAATTAATTTTCATTGCATCTGTTTGTCAGACAGATTCAGCTGCATGGTTGTTTCCACTAGGAGGTCTAAGGTTCCATATATATATATATATATATATATATCTACTTTGCCATTCATTCTGGTAGCCCCAGCACTTGTTAAATCATTTGAATAGGTCATTTTAACACTTAAAACACATGCTTCTAGATCATGCTTCTGCCGTTTCTTCGCCTTTAAGTAACAAAGGGCCCTCTGTGCTTATCTAGTGCCTCTTTAGCTGGCTGTCATTTTAGCCTCCACTGTGCACTGTGGGTGGGTATTCCATGCGTCCACTCCCGTTCTATGAATAAATATTCTCTGGTGTTACTCCAGAGTCTACAATGTCTTATCCTCATATCTTGACCCCCTTGTTCTAGAACTTCCTTTCTACTGAAAAAGGTTTACTAATTGTGCATTAATATCTTTCAGGTATTTGAATGTTTGTTATATCCTGTTTTTCTCCTCTTAAGTATTCATATTTAAATTGTCTCATTTCATAGGAATTTAGGTGCACACAGCACTATTTTTGGACACAATGCTCCAAGTAAGATCTCATCGGTGACCTGTATAACAGCATACTCTTCCTTTTTTTTTTTTTTTTTACTCCTAGTTATGCCTCTCCTTCACTAGATCAGATATGATCACCCCAAGATCTCTTTCTTACCTTATGGACATTGGTATTTTATCCCCTTCATACCCCACACCCTCCATCGTATACCACTCTCTTGGATT
Source organism: Rhinatrema bivittatum (assembly GCF_901001135.1). Lineage (NCBI taxonomy): Eukaryota > Metazoa > Chordata > Amphibia > Gymnophiona > Rhinatrematidae > Rhinatrema > Rhinatrema bivittatum. The sequence goes on along the minus strand of NC_042621.1, from coordinate 134,157,336 downwards.
TCTGGGCACCAAATTGCATAACTGCATTTTTTAAATTGAAAATTAGCTGCCAAGCAGTTAACCATTCAAGCTTTCTTAGATCATTTCTCAGTCTATCTTCTCACTCAGACGTAACCATTCTTGCTAATATTAGTCATCCACAAAAACAAACCTTTCATAGAAACATAGAAATGACGGCAGAAGAAGACCAAACGGCCCATCCATTCTGCCCAGCAAGCTACGCACTTTATCCATTTTTTTATTTCCCTTTTTCTCTCTCCCACCTGTTACTATTGGCTTCCAGTACCCTCCAGCCCTAATTCCCCTCCACCCCACCACCAATGTAGAGAGCAGCGCCGTATCTGCATCCAAGTGAACATCCAGCTCAATTAGGGGTAACAACCGCTGTAACAAGCAGGCCACACCCCTGCCCCATACTCTTACCCACCCCTGTTTTTTTGTTTTTTGTTTGTGTTTTTTTTTTTTTTTTTGGAGATGGCAGCCCTCCATCCTTCCGCTCCGTGAAGGTGGAACACCAACCACTGGCATCCCGCTCCATGAATGCCTCTGTGGCTACTGCTGCTCCGTGCAGTGTTTTGCTGCCTCCTCTTTATTCACGCCCTCTAGACTTGATGGATCCACAGTGTTTATCCCACGCCCCTTTGAAGTCCTTCACAGTTTTAGACTTCACCACTTCCTCCGGAAGGGCATTCCAGGCATCCACCACCCTTTCTGTGAAGAAATACTTCCTGACATTGGTTCTTAGTCTTCCTCCCTGGAGCCTCAGCTCGTGACCTCTGGTTCTGCTGATTTTTTTCTGATGGAAAAGGTTTGTCGTTGTCTTTGGATCATTAAAGTTTTTCAAGTATCTGAAAGTCTGAATCATATCACCCCTGCTCCTCCTTTCCTCCAGGGAGTACATATTTAGATTCTTCAATCTCTCCTCGTATGTCATCCGATGAAGACCCTCCACCTTCCTGGTCGCCCTTCTCTGTACCGCTTCCATCTTGTCTCTGTCTCTTTGTAGATACGGTCTCCAGAACTGAACACAGTACTCCAGGTGAGGCCTCACCAAGGACCTGTACAAGGGGATAATCACTTCCCTTTTCTTACTCGATATTCCTCTCTCTTTGCAGCCCAGGATTCTTCTGGCTATAGCTATTGCCTTGTCGCATTGTTTCGCAGACTTCATATCGTTAGACACTATCACCCCAAGGTCTCTCTCCTGCTCCGTGCACATCAGCCTTCCCCCCCCCCCCCCCATCGAATACAGTTCATTCGGATTTCCACTCCCCATATGCATGACGCTGCACTTCTTGGCATTGAATCTCAGCTGCCATATCTTCGACCACTCTTCCAGTTTCCTTAAATCCCGTCTCATTCTCTCCACTCCTTCCACTCCTTTCCTCCTATTCCTTCCAAAATATCACTCACAAAGATATTAAACGGAACTGGCCTCAGGATTAAATCCTGAGGCACTCCACTCATCGCCTTTTTTTTTTCCCCCCAGGGTGTACTCCATTTACTGTCTATATCCTTCAGTAAGTTTCTAATCCAGTCCAGTTTGTTTATGAACCTCCTATGTAGGACAATATTAAAAGCTTTGCTGAAATCCAAGTACAGCACATCTAGTACGTGACTTCAGTCTAATTCTCTGGTCAACCAATAGAAAAAATTGATCAGATTCATTTGATATGATCTCTGGTAAGACCATTCTGCCTCAGACCTGCAACCTATCAGTTTCAATATAGTTCATCTTTTCCTTCAGAAGAGTCTTTTAAATTCCTCACCACCAAAGTCAGGCTTACTGGTGTGTAATTTCCAGCCTTCTCCCTGTTACCACTTTTTTTAAAGAACAACTTCCACCCTTTTCCAGTCTTGCGGAACCACTCTATTTATTTATTTTATTTATTTATTTAAAGATTTTGTATACCGACATTCGTAGAGTAACATCATATCAGTTTCCATAAAACAAGAACAGCAGCAACAATTGCTTTACAGAAAACTAAAATAAAATGAGAATTACAAACACTAACTGGCAATGTATAATAAACAGTAAATATATTACAGGCGCAAGGCTACCTAGCCATATTAAAACAAGTGAATTATAAATGCATAAGAGGCAGGGGGGGGGAGGAGGCAGTAAGCAAATGCGGAGAAAGGATGGGGGGGGGGAGGGAGGAGGGGAGAGCGGAGGATGTGAAGACAAGGAGGGGGGGAAGAGGAGCAGAGAGAACTGTATATAGAAGTCCACATTGTGATAAATTAAACTAGGTAAAAATGAATAAAGTACAGTGCAGATTATATAAAACAAGTCCAGTAAATTACTAGATAGAAATAATGCCTCATTGTATTCTATTTGTTCAGGAAGGACACATTGGATAAAGCATTATTTCTATTTGATCAGGATGGACATAAGGGGTGGGGATTAGGGAAAGGCTTGTTTAAATAGCCAAGTCTTGAGTTTTTGTTTGAATTTTTTTGGACAGATCTCTTGACGTAGGTCAGATAGCATGGCATTCCAGGTTGCTGGACCGGCTATGGATAGGAGGGCACGCTCTTTAGTCAAGGAGAGGTGTGTAGACTTGGTGGGGGGTGTGTGTAAAGTTGCGGTATATTGGGATCGAGTAGGTCTGGGATTATGGAATTGTAGAGAATAGTTAAGAAAATGCATATCATGTGTATGTAGGGTTTTATGTATGATGGATAATGTTTTGTAGTGAATTTGTGCAGTAATGGGGAGCCAGTGTAATTCTTTTAGTATGGGGGTGATTTGTTCATTTTTGTGTGTGTTAGTGAGTGCGTGCTGCAGCATTTTGAAGTAATTGGAGGGAGAGGATATTGTGTTTGGGTAGGCCCAGGAAGGAGAGTATTGCAGTAATCAATTTTTGTGAGGATCAGTGATTGCAGTACCGTACGAAAGTCACAGAAATGTAGGAGGGGTTTTAATTTTTTTTATTTTTTTTTTGAGTATGTAACCTAAAATAGCAATCTTTTATGGTGGTTTTGATTAATTGTTTTAAATTTAATTAATTATTAATTATGAATCCAAGGTCTCTCACATAAGAACATAAGAAATTCTCTATCACAGGCCCCTCCATCTGGAACGCCATGCCTCCGGACCTTATGCAGGAAACTTGTCTACTAACTTTTAAAAAGAAACTAAAGACATGGCTGTTCTGCTGAGCCTTCTCCACTACAAGCCCACAGCCTGACTTAGAATTGTTCCATCACTTATGTAAATAAACAAATGCTAAATCACGCTTACAAGCTATCATAAGGTCGGCTCCTTGCCTACCTCCCATGCATATAGTACTTTATCTTTGTTCTCCTTTCTTTATTTCCTACTCCCAGTTAAGGCATCCTAGTTATAATGTAACTTTATGCTCCTTTAAATTCTCTTGTTGATTGGTTAGTTATAGTTACTGCTTAGTTCGATGTAAACCGAGTTGATTTGATTTGTATCAAGAAAGTCTGTATATAAAAGCCTTAAATAAATAAAGAAAGAAAATGCCATACTGGGTCAGACCAAGGGTCCATCAAGCCCAGCACTGTTTCCAACAGTGGCCAATCCAGGCCATGAGAACCTGGCAAGTACCCAAAAACTAAGTCTATTCCATGTTACCATTGCTAATGGCAGTGGCTATTCTCTAAGTGAACTTAATAGCAGGTAATGGACTTCTCCTCCAAGAACTTATCCAATCCTTTTTTAAACACAGCTATACTAACTGCACTAACCACATCCTCTGGCAACAAATTCCAGAGTTTAATTGTGCGTTGAGTAAAAAAGAACTTTCTCTGATTAGTTTTAAATGTGCCCCATGCTAACTTCATGGAGTGCCCCCTAGTCTTTCTACTATCCGAAAGAGTAAATAACAGATTCACATCTACCCGTTCTAGACCTCTCATAATTTTAAACATCTCTATCATATCCCCCCTCAGCCGTCTCTTCTCCAAGGTGAAAAGTCCTAACCTGTCTTTCCTCATTGGGGAGCTCTTCCATTCCCCTTATCATTTTGGTAGCCCTTCTCTGTACCTTCTCCATCGCAATTATATCTTTCTTGAGATGCAGCGACCAGAATTGTACACAGTACTTAAGGGGCGGTCTCACCATGGAGCGATAGAGGCATTATGACATTTTCCGTTTTATTTACCATGCCCTTTCTAATAATTCCCAACATTCTGTTTGCTTTTTTGACTGCCGCAGCACACTGAACCGACAGTTTCAATGTGTTATCCACTATGACGCCTAGATCTCTTTCTTGGGTGGTAGCTCCTAATATGGAGCCTAACATCGTGTAACTACAGCAAGGGTTATTTTTCCCTATATGCATCACCTTGCACTTATCCATATTAAATTTCATCTGCCATTTGGATGCCCAATTTTCCAGTCTCACAAGGTCTTCCTGCAATTTATCACAATCTGCTTGTGATTTAACTACTCTGAACAATTTTGTGTCATCTGCAAATCTGATTATCTCACTTGTCGTATTTCTTTCCAGATCATTTATAAATATATTGAAAAGTAAGGGTCCCAATACAGATCCCTGAGGCACTCCACTGTCCACTCCCTTCCACTGAGAAAATTGTCCATTTAATCCTACTCTCTGTTTCCTGTCTTTTAGCCAGTTTGCAATCCACATATGGTGAAGGGGTGATTGAGGGGTTTGGGTTGGGGGGTGGCATTATGATAGCTGTGGAGGGTTATGATCAAGATTTCAGTTTTGTCTGAGTTGAGGGCCAGGTTAATGCTAGTGAGGAGGGTGTTGATGGCAGAGAGGGCAGAGTCCCAGGTTTTGAGGCATTGTGTAAGGAATCTGTGATGGGGATGATGATTTGTACATCATCCGCATAAATGAAGTGCGTGAGACCCAGATCGGAGAGGAGGTGGCATGGAGGTAGTATGTAAATGTTAAACACAGTAGAGGAAAGTGCAGAGCCTTGGGGAACACCGTGAGTTAGGTTGTGAGCTTGTGATTCCATGTTACCGAACTTAACTTTGTATTGCCTATTTTTAAGGAAGGATTCAAACCAGCGTAGGGGTGTATCAGAGATGCCTATTTCTTTAAGGCGACTGAGGAGAATGTAATAGCTTATGGTGTCGAAGGCCGCAGAGATGTTGAGCATCGTGAATATGTAGGAGTGACCTTTATCCAGCTCCTTGAGGAGGGTATTTGAAAGTGATATTAAGAGGGTTCAGTACTGTGGTGCCGTCGGAAGCCAAATTGAGATAGGGAGAGTATATTGTGTTTTTCCAGGTATTCAGTGAGTTGAATGTTTACCACTTTTTCCAGGATTTTCGCTTGGCAGGGTAGATTGGAGATAGGTCAATAGTTGGAAAGCTCTGTGGGGTCGAGTTTGGGTTAAGGATGGGTTTAATGATGGCTTGTTTAAGGGGAGTAGGAAATTCCCCTAGTGTAATTGAAAGGTTGCAGATGTTGGCCAGGGGTGGTGCTATTGTGTTAGGTATGGTTAGGCGGGATTTGAAGGGAATGATGTCAGATGGGTGAGAGCCAGGTTTGATTTTCTTGAGGATAGATTCAATTTCAGAGGCGGTGACAGTGTCAAAGGTGTTGAGTGAGGCAGATGGAATGTGTGGGAGAGCTTTAGAGCATTTGAGGGTGGCAGGGAAATGTCATAATCTTGTTTATTTTGTTGTGGAAAAATTGAACTAAGTCATCACATTTGGATTTGGAGACTCTAGTCTCCAAAGATCTGTTGAACAGGTCCTTCAGCATACCAACCAGAACCTTTCTAGCCTGTCTGGCCTCATGATTTTGGCTTTTCTTTTTTTTCTACTTTCACATAAACTCTCTTCCATAAATGGTTTAGCCACCCCACTACACTGTATGCCCTTTCCCACAATTAGCAGTCCATCTCTAATCCCTTCTTCACTGAATACAGAAGAAATTTATTCTGCATTCTCTCTGGATAGGTTGAGGTGATATTAGATGGCATCAGGACATAAAAGGCTCTCTAAAATCAGAAAGACAGAAAATGAGTATGCAAAGGGTTCCTATGTAGCTGCCACTGTGCAAGTGTTTGCAGTCTTTTTTTTTTTTTTTTTTTTCCTTATACTTGTGTGAAAGGAGATATATTGCTTTTCTCCTTAAGCTGCCTGTGGCTTTTATTTGAAAGTATTTTCCATTTCAAAATTTTTTTTATTTTGCATTTTTAAAATTTTTTTGTTCAAATTTTACAGTCAAAATTGAGTTTGACTTACTTCAGAGCTTTTCGCAATGCCAGACATAAAAACTGGCTTCAAAAGATGTCTCCGATGTTTCTACAAAATGATCTGTTTGGATCACCACAACCAATGCATCCACTGTTTAGGCCTGTAGCATGATGTTCCTGATGCACCACCTATTCCCAGATGTCTCCAAGGACCATTAAATCCAGATGTTATAAACAGAATTCCTTGGTTCTCTACAATCCTCTAATTCAATGAAAAAGGAAGCAGTCAGCTGAGGAACCAGTGCCTAAATCAAAGGCAATATCATTTGCAAGCTGTACACCTTGTCTTAGCGAAGTCTTGGTGCCAGTAGCATTCCCTCTCTGCTAAAGAGGGAGAAAAATGTACTTTTCAGCATGAAAACATTCAGCTCCAAGAACAGTGCCTACCAATGCTGAAAAATCATTGGTGCAAAAGCAAATGTCATTGGCTCCATCGTTGTTTGCTTGTTGATGGTACTGGTGACTACGCCAAAGACACTATATCCTTCTAGTGTCATTAACCTAACACCTGCAAGAGAATATCTGTGCCAATCAACAATGCAAGTTGTTACACTGAATCTACTTCCATTAAACAAATTGTGCAAATTTTTATTCCAGAATCTTTCATTCACTGGTATTCCTCCTTCCAAACAGGAACAGATTTCTTTTGTAAGGAAAATGTGGCTTGACTTTGTCAACTTTTTCACCAATATACCAGACTCTCCAATCTCTTCTATTGATGACCAATGTCGTCATCATCATTAGTATCTATGGTTCCAATATCTGAGTAACTTCTATAATGCCATATCAGTCTAGGCAAGAGATTCTACTACCTAGTTCATAAGAAAATGCTATATTGGGCCAGACTGAGGGTCCATTAAGCCCAGTAACCTTTTTCAATTGGTGGCCAATCCAGATAGCAAGAACCTGGCAGGATCCCAAATAGAATATAGATCTCAAGATGGTAATGCCCAGAGCTAAGTAGTGGATTTCCCCAAGTCAACCTGGTTAGTGGTTTATGGAGGACTCTTCCTTGAAGAACTTGTCCAAACTTTTTTTTTAACCCTCAGCTATGCTAACTGCCTTTACCATATCCTCCAGCAACAAATTCCACAACTTAATTGTGTGTTGAGTGAAAACATATTTTCTCCAATTTGTTTTAAATGTGCTACATATTAACTTCATGGAGTGTCCCCAAGTCTTTGTAATTTTTATTGAAAGATTCTCATTTACATTTGACCAGACATTTAAATTTAATATCATTTTTCCTAAGAGTCTCACTGCTTCCCTTTTGGAATTATTTAAGAGGTATCTGGTAGAAATACTGAAGCTTTCAGAAATGCTATTCCACCTCTGAGGGGTAAAGGTGTGACCAACTTAGAGGATCAGTCTATGGACAATTTAGATGTGACAATTCTGAAGGAGAAATCTGTGAATGTAGGTTAACAGAACAGCTTTATTGATTTCTTGTTTTTGAATAGGATAAGTATTCCATAATGCACCTTTTTCTTCATAACTGTAATATGTTGTGCTTAGGTGCTAGGTTCTGGATTTTTCTGGACTTGGCTAAGAAGACTCGGGATTGTAGGAAAATTTCTTAAAATGTACTAGGAAGTTTTATCTCTTGGAGCTTTATTTGTTATATATAATCCTTATAAATACTTAGCTAGTTGACAGAACGTATCCTAAATTTTTTTAAAACCATCTCAATTTTTTCTTGGAAGGAAAGAAAGTGGATGGTATGGATAGCCCTAAGATTGGTTGAGTTATTAGTACTCTTTTTATAGGATGCTCATTAATGTATATTTTTCAGCTTGACTGTTAATTTTAGATTTCTTTTTTTTCTTTATACCAGTCCCTCATTGATTTGTGGTTGGATCTCCTTTTTTTCTATGTGGGCTAATATTGAAGCTGCTGTTTTTTCTTTCTTATTTTGGGTATTTCTTTTTATTGCTTAGATGTTAGTGACTTGTTTTCCAGTTATCTTGATGTAAAAGCCAAAGATGACTGAAAAAATTCCGAGATAAGGAATTCTTGATCTCAATGGTCAATGTATCAATTTGTGACAATCTCCTGTGAAGCTTTTTTCATATAATTAATTAACATGATCAAATCTGTGGAGCATTTGTTCAGAATGGCAACCCTTGTTGATACGTAAACCACGTAGAATAGTAATTTTTTTTTTTAAATATTCAATTAAAGTTGCAGAATGTAGCTCAAATCTAATGAGATGTTTACTCAAATTGAGATATTCAGTCCAGGTGGCATTCCTAGTAGGAATAACTTCACCAGTGAATTAAGAGGATTCACGAAGCATGTCTTGTAAAAACTCAGCTAAATAATTGAAAGTGTCCTTGAGCTGTGCAGAATCCATAAGGGTCAAATCTGACAAATTTATCTAAATTATCTTTACCTCCAATTATATATCCTCTACTCCTTGTGATATAAATATAGTCCTTGATCAGTTCATGAAATCGCCAGTTGAGCCTCTAGCAACAGCAGAATTAAAATTCTTTTCTTGGAAAATTTTGATTTTGATAGCAGTGACTTCTGTCTGCAGTGTAACTCTCCTCCTTAAACTCAGATGTACAACAGCTTTCAAAACTCATCCTAAATTTCTACCTATAATGGTCTTGCTATTTTATCTAAATCACAGTTGTGATGTCAACTGTTTTCTTTTTCTAAAACTATACACTAATAAAGGAGAGCAGCTTTTCATATCTTGGATTTTAGAAGAGTTTATTTGGAGAGAGCGAAGCTTTGTAGAAAGTCTCCACAGCTATTTATTTCCTTCAATCCAATCAAAGAGGGTATTCAGTTACGAAAAGAACTCAGTCCCTTTTGAATTTGACTGCATTTCTCATTGCTATACTCAATTGGGATAACTTCAAAATGAGGTAAACGTCAATCAAGTTGGGGCTATTGCAGCTTCCATAGCTCATCTTATCTCTACTTCCATTGAAGATATCTGCAAGGCTGCCACAAGGTCTTCTAGCCACACTTTCACAAAGCATTACTGCCTAGAGAGTGCTTCACATCAAAACAGCCAATCTGGCCAAGCAGTTCTCACTAACCACTACCATAACACAGGTTACATAATTATTTTCTGCATTAAGAAATAAATACAGTACTTGCATGCAACCTTCAGCTTGGGAGTCCCCACTTGTGTAGCTGATTATTGCCCTGCTAGTCGACAGAGAAAGCAAGGTTGCTTACCTGTAACCAGTGTTCTCTATAGACAAAACAAATTAACCACACAATCCCACCCATCTCTCCTTTAGAGGTGAAGGTTAACATGGTACAAAACTGAAGAGACTGGCGTGATGCCTGCTGCAGGGGAAGCTCTGTGCATGCTCAGATCTTTTCACTTTCTCAGCTTTGAGACCTTTTTTCCTGTTTTAGTGCTGTTGGATGACATCACATCCATTTGTGACTGATTTGTCCCACTGTCGATAGAGAGCACCTATTATAGGAAAGCAACTTTTGCTTTTCTACTTTTATCTTCTCCACCCTTTTCTCCTTTTCTTATCTCATTCTTTCAATCCCACTTCTACCCTTCCTCCTTTCACTGATATACTTGCAAAATTTCTTGACACCTCACTTTACCGCTCTAGCTATATTTTCTTCCACACATGCCTTTGCCATCTTGACTATTTCCCTACCTCTTTTCTTTGCTTCTTTTTCTGATATCCCTTGTATTTATTGAATGTTAACTATTTTTGCTCTTTCCTGTGGAGGAAAGGGGTCAGAGGGAAGATCTATCAACTCCCAATCAGCGAAGTCCTCAGATCCATAGCCATTGCCCTAAGAGTATTGAGCCCATCTGGTAGGTTGGGGGCATGGACCTGGATCTCACCCAGCTAGCAGAAAAGCTTCAGAGGAGGGAGCACTAGTTTGTTGGGCTGTAGACCCCCAGCAAACTCCTGCTTCTCAGAAGCATCCTCCCCCAGTGGGGTGGAAATCACTGTCAGTATGGTGGTAACCAATATAGATTCTCCTCTGGGATCTCTGCCATTCAGACAAGCAGCAGCAGGGACACTGATGCTTGAGCACCAGTTCTGCATCTTTTCGTCAAAGGTCTTCTGAAGCTTCCTATCCAGCTCCTCTTCAAAGATTGCTGGTGCCAGCACCGCCTGGGAAGCAGGAGTGGAGGCCCTCTGGTATCTTTCTGGGATACCAGAGGTGTATTGGTGGCAGACACCTTGACCTTTGAAGACTGATGTAATTTCCAGGACTGTACTGAGGAGGAACTCTCCCCACTACAGGAGAACTTTGGGAGAATCAAGGCTGCCACCAGGTCCTGGCATTAACTGAGAACAATACTGATATTTCTTTGACTTCACCCGATACATGTCGTCAGAGCTTCTCTAAGTTGGAAGCAAGAGACTGAACCCTTCACTCTTCAGATGGGAGAGAAAAGTTGGTCCATTTCCATGCTCCCCCCCCCCCCCCCCCCCCCCAGTTATTCTGGCACTCTAATGTCAGAGGAGCCCGATACCATCCCAGTGTTCATGCACAGCTGTTAGTCAATGCAACTTCTGGGTCCTTCAGTGCCTCCAGTGCCTAAAGTGATAAGGGACTTAGATGTTCTGAAGTGCTTTGCCATGAGGTCAACCTAGGGATCATAATCTGGCAAAGGGGACACTCCTGAATGTTGTGATTGACCTCTAGGCCAGTGGTTCTCAACCTTTTTCCCATCGTGACACACCTGACAGACCACGCTCACATGTGTGACACACTGCTCGTTACAATTCACGATGGAAATAAAAAAATAAAGGTCCAGTATTATTTTTATTGTTAAGAATGACACAAGGAAAAAATATGTATTCTGTCTGAACAGAAATTGCATAAATAGTAAACATCCCACACCAAAACAGCACCAATTATTAGTACTCAAACAATAAACACCTTACCTAAGAAAAGGTAACACTGAAAATATTACACCAGGCCTTAAGACACCAATACATCTCCTATTAGGAAAACGGACCAAGTCAGGCTGCTATAGAGCCCTACACAGAAACTACACGCCAGCAGAAAACCTCACCTAAATCACATGTGCCAGACCCTCACCTAACAAAGAATAAAGAGACCATAAATCATAACTAGAAGCATGCAGACAAAAACTGAATTGGAAACTGCAACAAGCCAGAGTCTCTATATGCAGTGTAATAAAGGAAAAAAGAAACATCACCCATCCTTATAAAACAAATCGAGAAATATAAAATCAATAGCAGAAAAACCATACTAACAAAAAGAACAGATTTTCAAAATGGCTGATGAATGGAATATCCAACAATTAGACTCATATCAAACATTTCTAGATACCAATAAAATATTTCAAAATAGCAGACTCAAAGGCCCAATGAAAAATGATACAAAAAATGTTTTGCTCTCCATACCTGGGAATGTTTGATATCCATGTGCCCTGAGATTGTTTTGAATTAGCAGGAGGAGGGATGGTTTGCTTGCAACTTTCTCCTCTCTCTCACACTGGCTCTCAATCGTTTACATATACACATGCTTTTTCTCTCACTTATATAGGCTCTTAATTACACATTTACACACATGCTGTCTGTCTTTTCACACTTACACACACAGGCTTTCAATCATACACATACATGTTGTCTTTTTCTCTCACACACAGACTCTCATTCACATGCTTACAAACATGCTCTCTTTCTCTCATTTACACACAGGCTCTCAATCACATACTCACATGTTCCCTCACCTAAACCAGCTCTCAGACACACATTGCTCTCTCTCTTACTTATACACACAGGCTCTTAATCATACATATACATGATTTCTCTCACACACACACACACACACACACTTTCACACAAACAGGTTTTCTATCACAAACTTATACATACAGATTCTCAGTCATACACTTACATTCATGCTCTCAATCACACACATACACTTTCACAATTACAGGCTCTCAATCATTCACATACATGCTGTCTCTTTCACACACACACACACACAGGATCTCAAACACACATGCTTGCTCATTCACTCTCTCCCCCCCCCCCCCTCCCCGAACTAGCAGCAGCAGCAGCCTCCTCCACTTCTAACCCTAAAGGCAGCAGCAACCTCCTTCATTTTCAGCCCTCGCGGAGAAAGGAGTCCTATCGGCTGCGGGGGTTGACGTTGTTCCTCATTTTACTCTGAGCTGTGCTGCTTATCCTTCAGGCCACGCCTCTCTTCTTTTATTCGGGCCGATGCTGAGCGCACTAGCATGGTCTCTTCTTCCCGCGCACGTACCTGCTGCTCACCACTTCCTCTTCCAGGGCGCGGGAAGACTAGAGCATGCCGGTGCCGCGCTCTCCTGCCACGTTCCGCCCGGGCTTAAAATGCTGATAGCCCGGGCAGAGGACCTATTTCACTTGGGTAGGGGTAGCAGCAGGATCAGCGGGGGACCGGGAAGTGTAGCGACACACCTGAGTGTTCTTGGCGACACACCGGTTGAGAACCGCTGCTCTAGGCAAAGGACATACCTGCATGTCTATACACGGTAGCCCTTTTGTATGATGTTCAGGTCTTTCTTTTCTGGTATGGGCATCGGATGATAAAATAAGTGCAATGAAATCAAACAACTTGACAAAACTGTGCCAAGTGCCACCTTGATACATCCGTGCACTGTGTATCACGAAACCGCCCAAAACATTTTTTTAAACTTATATAGCAGATCTACAAAACCTACCTTGTGTGATTACAGGGAACAAATTAAAACCGCAGGGTCTTGAGACTAATCTAGCCTTCTCAAAAAGCTGAATGTTCCCTAACAGCAGGAGAGACAAAGAACCGCAAACTGTGGGCTCTGTGAAAAAGATGAGACTGAGGGGTCCCTGCATAGATGCATGGTAATGTGGCATGGTACACATGTCTGGTGGGGCATGCTCTTTGAAATCAAATTTCTGTTCCTGGCTGCATCTGATGTCATCCATGTGTGAGGACTGCCATCCTGCTTGTCCTCTGAGAAAAAGGAATTTGTTTGTCCACATTTGCAATTACTTTAAAGAATCCCACTGCTGGAGTGGGGGTGAGGAGTTTGTTAGAGTTGAGTACATGTATGTTGTCTGGTCTTGCACTGGCAGAACTGTATGAGGATCTCAGTAGTGGAATAGCAGGTCAGAATTTAGGCATGTTGGCAGAGCTGTGCAGTGGGTGGAGTGGCATTTTTATTTTTGGAATATTGGAGGTGCAGATCATGACAGAGTTGCATGGGACAGAGCTGTGTATGGGTCTCTGTGCTGGAATAGCAGGGAATGCTGCCGGTGACAGAATTATTGATATAGGGGGATCTTGTGGTCTTGTAGTGTGTGCCAACAGTGTACCTGGAATTCATCCGACCCCTGGAGGATAACAGCAAACTCAGTATAAGGAGCACCTGACAATATAAAATATTGCACATTTCGTGACCATGTAATAGCAAGAGCAGAGAAGCCTCACATGCCAAAGTGCAAATGTAAACAATGAAATGTGAAGAAATAATTTAAATCCAAAAGTAATATTTTTGATGATCCGGTGCAATCGTGAGATTTCCAAATGTCAGGTTCAAAATAACGTCTTTATTAGTTTCATGCTGATATTATCATTGTATCTGTTATAGAATTCTTAAGTCTTAAAGTCCCTCTTTAAGCATTAAAGCCCCCAACATGGCAATGTATATCGCTGGGCTATAAGCTTCTGCATGGTATCCTAGTGAGATCCCTCCCAAAGAAGCTGATTGGCAAAATGTGGCTATGTAGGAGGACCATTTTCTCAGTGGAAGGGAGTGGGCAGTGGAGTGCCTCAGGGATCTGTATTGGGACCCTTACTTTTCAATATATTTACTGAATTTAAGAATAACCAAAAGCAATTTTACAGAAATAGTCTCTAATAAAAAGCGAAAGGACATGCCAGGCTGCACTTGAAGCTAACTTCTTGATTCAAATTGTCCTAATTGATTTTGAAATAGGCGTCCCCCTGCTGGTTCCCTAATAGATTGCTACTGTTCAGCATGGCATCCCTAACCTTGACCAATCAGAAGTCTTCCTGTGCTAAATGGCTTGACAACCAAAAAAAAAAAATGGTTGGTACTAAAGTAAACACTGGTCCTTTCTCTTTTTGTAGCTGAGACGTGCTACAGTGCATGATCCGCAGACAGGAAAACTGACCACAGCAAAGTACAGAGTCTCTAAGAGGTAAGGGCAGGGCTAGGCGTCCATCAGTGGGGGGAGATTTGGATCTGAGGGCGGCATCTCTGGAGGGATGTATGTAGAGTAGACAATCCAGAAAAAGGGGCTTCCAAAAAGGCATAGAATCTGTACCATGAGGCATGTGGGAGAAGTGGTATGTAATAGATATTTTCAGGTGATGACAATATCTAAGTGCACAAAAGGCCAGCATTTTTCGGTGGAAAGCTCATGATTTGAGGCTGGAAATGTGGGTATAGTCAGGAGTAATATAAGGAAGAATTTCTTCATAGAAAGGGCAATGGATGTATAGAACAACCTCCTAGTGGAGGTGGTGGGGACAAAAACTGTAACAAAAATAAAAAATGCCTGGGACACATGCAGGATGCTTAATTATGGGGAAGCCAAGAATAAAACTGGAGGTTTTAAGCTTTGTGGTTTACAGTAAATGGGGAAGATGGGCAAACTGAAATTTCTTTGTCATCTGCTGTCATCTTTTTGTGTATCTGTCTTATGCCTGTTGTTGGACTCCTATCTTTCTTGCCAAAACTTCCCATTACAGAAAGGAATCTGAATTTTGGAATTAAGTTTAAAAGCAGTGGTTTGATAACTGGGTCATTAATACAAATGGGACTGCAAAAATCTGTGAATGGGATTGCCAGAAATAGGGCCATTTCCAGTGCGTAGACCTCTGCACTAACCTGCAATTGGTAGTGGCAGTCGGTACAGGGCATATGAGCCAGTACGCACACTGAAGCCTTGTCCACAAGCTTCGTGTTAGACAAAAACCTCTGTGGAGGGCCAAGGTCTGTGAGTATGTGCTTTCTGCTGTTACTGCCTCTTCTTTCACCATCATTGCTACTACTACCTACTCTACTATTGCTTCCATTGCTTTCCTGGGGTGGTAGAGAGTAGGGGGGGGGAGATGAAGGGGGAGTAGCCTGCTAGGGAATGTGGTAGCCTGTGCACATAACCCTAAAGAAGTGATAGAATTAACAAAATTATAGCTGTGAAAGAGAGAAATAACCACCTAAATAAGAAGCTGAGTAATCAAGGCCAGACTTTCTGTAAACAAATTCTCGCTTCTGATTTGGCCCTGGTCATGGTGACTTTTCTTTGAAAGATGTAAAGTGCTTTAGTCTCTGAGACTCTGATAATGATCTCTAGTAGTTTTAGATTCTAGCTTTCTTTGTACTAATTATCTTGAATTATGAATTAGTTAACTAGAATGATCACTATTTGTAATTAGTAATATCAGAATTCATAAGAGAACTTGATAGTTGAGTATACTGTAAATGTGAACTTAAGGGATGAGAAGAGCAAAGTGAAGCTTTGGACACAGTGAAGCAAAGCAAATTAGAACAGAAGAAAACGATTAGGAGCCACAATGAAAACTTAGTAGGAGAAAACAGAGAGCATATGAACTTGCTAGAAAATTTGTATTAGGAACTAGGAAGCTGATGACCTCATATCTATCTCTGCTGTAGTTGATGAGTCTAGCTGGTTCAGTGCATTTTGAATAAAGCTGTAATCTGAAGAAGCAAAAACCTGAAACACATCAGTCTTCAAATCTCCGCTGTCCCCCATCCTCTCTTTGGCTTGAGCGCGGAGGCAAGGGTTAGAGGGTGGCACTGTGTACCTGGAACTTGGATAAGGGATGGTGACGTCCTTGTCAGTCTGGGCAGAAGCTGAAATTCCAACACCAGGACCTGTAATTGGGATTTTTGCACAGACATGCTTAGCACAAACAAAACATTTACTGTGCATACATTTTGTTTTATACAAACAGAAAATGCTTTCTGCACATTGTTTTGTGCACATGTCATTTATGCACACAGGCTTTGTAAGCATAAATCACAACTGAGACTTTGCCCCCCCCCCCCCCCCCCACTCCCCCAAGTTTAACATGTATATTAGCCTGTGCTGAGCGCATATTATAACTCTGGTTTGTGTGCACATTTTCCAGTCAGTGCACTTTGTTAAACTCCTGATGCATTAGCGTAAACTTAACTTACTACATAGGGAGTAGAATAAAAAAAAATCAATTTGAATCTGCTTGTTAAACTGTGTGCTAATTTAAGCACACAGTTTTAACCCATGCATTATTACATCAAAGCTTTGGGAAAACCATCTCCTTCTGAGCAGTTGTTAGCCTTCAGAATTTCACTTGGTAGCTAACTCTAGCCAGCCAAATTAGGGTAGGGTTAGGAGAAAGGCAGCTGGCACTGAAAGTCAGTGCTAGTCGCTGAACTTGGCTGGCCAAATTTGGGCACTGCAATATCAGATCTGAATTTGACCAGTCATATCCCCTTCAGATTGTAATTTAAAAAAAAGTTCCAACTGGTAGATTCTCTCTCACTCACTCCCCACCCTCTTTCCTGTCACTTTCTGCTCACCTTCCCCATCACAATGAAAAAAAATAAAGTCCCTGCTGCTGTAGCTGCCCTCCCATCCCAAATGTCATGTCTTTTATTAAATGTCTCCCCACATTAGCACTCCCTCCCCGCTATCAAAAATGTGTGCCTACAGCGATGCCCTTCCTCCCATTTTATTGAAAAAGGGTAAACTAGGGGCTTGCGAGCCCTCCTCCCTTTCTTCTGTCCAAAAAAGTTCAGTTGGCTAGATTTAGGGGAATATTCAGCCGCACTTTTAATTGGATAAGTGCTGCTGAATATCGGGGCAATGTAGATTTTATTCCTCCTCCTGTGAGGCTTCTCTGAAATTTTATGAAGTTGCTAAAATGAAATTTGGTGCTCTGATTATTCCATTAATACTGCATTGTCCCCACTGTGTGGAAAAGTCAAGTTTTTTTTCTTTTTGGGTTGCTGATACTATATGCTTTGACTTCCTCATCTTTCTTGATATGCTGCTGCTACTGCTACCTAGAGCTTGCTGTGTGGGGTACAGGAGGGGGGGGGGGGGAGAGGGAGATGGAGGAGGATTTGGCATAGGAGGAATTACATTAGGGGGTGTCTGAAATGGTTTCAAAGTTACCATAATTTAAGGGTGAGCACTGAAGCCTGGATGAGTGTTACCTATGGTAAACTGACTCTTCTGTTTTCTCGCAGTGCCTGGCTGTCCAGCTATGAACACCCAGTGATAGAGCACATTAACCAGAGAATCCAGGAGTTGACAGGACTGGATGTTTCTACTGCAGAAGAGTTGCAGGTAGGTAACAGCCTTGCAGAGCAAGGGAAGGAGGAATAAATTATTTCAGGATAATATTGAAATTGAGAGCGAGGCAGGTCAAGATAGAAATAGAAGCCCTGATGGGTTTCAAGGAATGTCAATCTGCTACAAACCAATTTTTTTGAAAGTCAGATTTTATTGCTTGATTTTAAACTCTAGAGGAGAAATATCCAGTTGCAAAATGACTAGTAGGAAAAAGTAAAAGTATTTTGCAGACAAGTGTTAAAAACATAAAGGTGAATTTTCAAAACGTATGCACGTAAAATATTTGTGCATATAAAATAGCATGTATGTGAGAATATGCTATTTTAAAAACTGCACTGAAATATAGACCCAATGTCTCATAACATGATAATATATACAGGAAATAAGTACATGTCATGTATAGATGTAAGTAGAGTTTACCTTCATACGATAGGACCCCGAAGTGGTTCTACTATCGTGTCTATGAGCCAACAGTGGCTTCTAATCATTAGGTAACTCTACAAGGATGGTTCAATATTGTTATAATCCACAATTGCTGCACTTATCTCATATTGACTCAGTCTGTCTCGAGCTGCCCGACACCACGGTGTTTCGGAGCAACGGCTCCTTCTTCAAGGGCGGGACGTTTTACCGAGAGGCTGCTAGAGTGCTGCAGGATAATGCTATCGCGGCGTTATCAATGATGTGGACTGGGCGTCAATGTTGCGGTCAAGAATGCTCCGTGGATTTTTGGCGGCTGGTTCTTGAGAGACTCCTTTCGCTAACGCGTTAGCGAAAGGAGTCTCTCAAGAACCAGCCGCCAAAAATCCACGGAGCATTCTTGACCGCAACATTGACGCCCAGTCCACATCATTGATAACGCCGCGATAGCATTATCCTGCAGCACTCTAGCAGCCTCTCGGTAAAACGTCCCGCCCTTGAAGAAGGAGCCGTTGCTCCGAAACACCGTGGTGTCGGGCAGCTCGAGACAGACTGAGTCAATATGAGATAAGTGCAGCAATTGTGGATTATAACAATATTGAACCATCCTTGTAGAGTTACCTAATGATTAGAAGCCACTGTTGGCTCATAGACACGATAGTAGAACCACTTCGGGGTCCTATCGTATGAAGATAAACTCTACTTACATCTATACATGACATGTACTTATTTCCATTTTAAAAACTGCAACATACGTGCATAAAATTGGGGTCTGTGAGTAAATTTGCGCAGGTAAAAAAAAAATAAATAAAAAAGGGGGGAGCAGGCCAGAGCGGCGCCAGCATTTACTAAGCTGCAGTTTTACAATCTGCCAAAGTGATGTGCATAAGTCTTACTTGTGTATATTTACACCTGGTTATCTGGCATAAGTGTGGTAAAGATCTTAAAAGTGAAAAAATGATTGGGTGAGGGGGTCTGGGTGAAATGGGGGACTCTTTTTGGGCTGTAGAACCAGGAGAGTCTTCATGAGCTGCAGGTGAACTGGTAGGCTAATTGGTAAAACTGTTTATTTAAAATTTGATGTACAAATACACAAGTATATCATTTGCACACATATATCTGGCTAAACTGAGACTTATCCAGCTAAGTAACACCTTTGCTGCTACTGAAACTTACAAATTTGAACTTATCCAGATAAGTAATGGCACTTATCCAGTTGTATTCTGACTTTATCCAGCTAAGTAGCAACAGGCGCTACTTAGCCAGATAAGTCTGAAAAGCACTACTTGCTTGACTTAAATAGCGCTTTTCGGACTTATCTGGCTATCTTATAAACCTGGATAAGTGTTTAAAAAAAAAAAAAAAAAAAAAAAGCAAGCGCTACTTAGCTGGATGAGTCTTAAAACTCTGCTTAACTGGGAAAGTCAGCCAGAAAGTCTAACAGCTCTACTTATCCAGCTATCAGATTTAGTCTGATATGTAGTGATTCTTTTTTTTTAAAGATCCGGTAAGCTTACATACCAGGATAAGTCAGAAAAGCGCTACTTCCTTGTTTTCTGCTACACCATTCCCGAATGTTGGGATGGTTCTCTTCCATTCCCTTGCTAATGAAACTTTATGACCAGTATTTTCTGCCTTCAGCTGATGAATGGTCACTATTGGTGTAGCAAAGCTTCAAAAATTTATTTTCAATTTTTTATTTTACTATGGATTTTTAAAAGAAAAGAGCAGAAAAGATAGGAAACAGATCTGAGCCAAGCTCCAACCCAAAGGTTGATGAGGCATACCAATTCTGCTAAAACTCCCTCCTTGTTAATGATGTGTTGGTAAGGCATATATTTATATTATTTACAAAAGGAAGAAGATTCTCATGGAGCTTTGCTTTCAGTGGCAATAAGGAGAGCAATCTTTTAGCTTGACTGGAGAATGTACAGAGAAGGGCTACCAAAATGATAAGGGGAATGGAAGAGCTCCCCTATGAGGAAACACTAAAGAGGTTAGGACTTTTCAGCTTGGAGAAGAGACGACTGAGGGGGTTATGATAGAGGTGTTTAAAATCATGAGAGGTCTAGAATGGTAGATGTGAATCGGTTATTTACTCTTTCGGATAATAGAAAGACTAGGGGGCACTCCATGAAGTTAGCATGTGGCACATTTAAAACTAATCGGAGAAAGTTCTTTTTCACTCAACTACAATTAAACTCTGGAATTTGTTGCCAGAGGATGTGGTTAGTGCAGTTAGTATATCTGTGTTTAAAAAAGGATTTGATAAGTTCTTGGAGGAGAAGTCCATTACCTGCTATTAATTGAGTTGACTTAGAAAATAGCCACTGCTATTACTAGCAACAGTAATATGGAATAGACTTAGTTTTTGGGTACTTGCCAGGTTCTTATGGCCTGGATTGGCCACTGTTGGAAACAGGATGCTGGGCTTGATGGACCCTTGGTCTGACCCAGTATGGCATGTTCTCATGTTCTTATGCTTTCCCTTGTTGACTTCCTGTATAGCAGATTTTAATTTAAAAAAAAAAGAGCAGAAGTTGCTATTAGAAGCCACCATCAAAATAAATAATGTAAGCAGGATCAAAAGTTTCCAGATTGGTACTGCAAGAGCTGTTTCATAGAGAGGATAGAGTGGCAGCCTGATAAACCTCCTCACTGTGGGAATTGCAGCAGAAATATTGATGCTGCCATTGTCTTCCTGTTCTTGAAGAAAATAGTTAAGCTCAGGCAAGAAATTAAAGAAAAGGTTTTAGAGAAATAGCCTCTTACCTTTTCCAATGGCCAGAGAGTGAAACAGTTGAAATGGCCTCCGCCACGGGTGTCATCTTGGAACCCCTTTATGCAGATTCAGACAGTAAATTATTCCCAAGAATTGGACCCTTTAGAGAGGGAGTATCAGGAATCCGTGGCCAGAGAAAGACAACCAGTGAGGGGCCAAACAGCTTATCTCTTGATTTGTGTACTTCCTGCAGCAAGCCTTTTCAGCGTTCATTGCAGAGGGAGATGGAGGAGGATTTATTTACTTGCAGACAGATAGTGCCAACTAGAGGGTATGCTAATACTCAACCAAAATAATCCAAAAGAGCCAGGTTATGATCAGAAGTTGATGTACTGCTTGCAAGTAGCTCCACAGATCAAGAAATATAAGGAGTCTTTAAAAGAATCTGAACATGGTTCTACAGAAAGAACTAATTTCTGATAGAGAAGATTCAATTATTTGCCTGTTCCATAGAGATGAAATGTAAGCATTAATTTTTCAAGTGAATTCTACACTAAGGTTGACTGATGGTCGCCACATCTCAAAAAAGATATAATTGCGATGGAGAATGTACAGAGAAGGGCTACCAAAATAAGGGGAATGGAACATCTCCCCTATGAGGAAAGACTAAAGAGGTTAGGACTTTTCACCTTGGAGAAGAGACGGCTGAGGGGGGACATGATAGAGGTGTTTAAAATCATGAGAGGTCTAGAACGGGTAGATGTGAATCGGTTATTTACTCTTTCGGATAATAGAAAGACTAAGGGGCACTCCATGAAGTTAGCATGTGGCACATTTAAAACTAATCGGAGAAAGTTCTTTTTTACTCAATGCACAATTAAACTCTGGAATTTGTTGCCAGAGGATGTGGTTGGTGCAGTTGGTGTAGCTGTGTTTAAAAAAGGATTGGATAAGTTCTTGGAGGAGAAGTCCATTACCTGCTATTAAGTTCACCTAGAGAATAGCCACTGCCATTAGCAACAGTAACATGGAATAGACTTAGTTTTTGGGTACTTGCCAGGTTCTTATGGCCTGGATTAGCCACTGTTGGAAACAGGATGCTGGGCTTGATGGACCCTTGGTCTGACCCAGTATGGCATATTCTTATGTTCTTATGACAATAGGTCAGAGGAGAAGCCAGATTGGAACACCATAATTAAAGGGGTTAGAAAGTTAACTTCATCCTTGCCCCCATGCATTCAGAACTTGAAAGAATATTAGTGGGAGTTGCCAGATTATGGCTATAAGCATATAAAATATTTTTCAAAATTGTATCCACTGTCTGTAGAGGTACAAGAACAGTTATTTCATGCTCCAAAGGTAGACCTTATAGTTTCTGCTATAGCTAGGAAAAAAATACGGCTCTAGAAGGAAGAACTTCTTTAAAAGATCCACAGGACAATATTGAGCTGGCTTTAAAGCACACTTTTCCCACTATTGCTTCCTCTATTCAAGGCGCTGTTTATTATATTTCCAGAGCACTTTTGCAATGGATTCAACAGCTACCAAAAGTGGGTGAGATGGCAAGGTTGAAGACAGCTGCTGCATATCTAGCCAGTGAGTTGTATGATTTAGTAAGATTAGCTTCAAGACCCTGTGAAGGCAAAAGACATCCATGGCTCTGAAATTGGGCAGCAGATTCATGGTCAAAGTTTTCTCCATCAGCTTCCTTTGAAAGGTCAAAAGCTTTTTGGAGAGGAATTAGAGAAAATAGTTAAAGCATTAGAGAAGTTGCGATCTCAAAAGTTACCAGAAGGCAAAAGGAGACAATTCTTTAGAAATTACAAACCTTGCCGCAGTTCTGAAATTTATAGATTTGCCCAATTAGGAAGATGTCAGCCTAGAATTACAGACCAAGGGGAAGGATGCAATTTTGTGGTGCAAAAAATGCAAGGCTAGACAATTCAAGATCCTTGCCCTCTACTGGAAGCCAACAATGATGGGTTATGGATCCACTCTTTGATTCAGCCAATAGGAGATGATATTCAGAGTTATTTCAAAGAGTGAATCCAAATTATAACAGACCATTGGATCTTAGAAATAATCCAACTTGGTTATGCTTTTGATCTTGCTTTCCCTGTAAAGAACAGGATCATAGTCACCTTGCATAAACCCTATAAAGAAAAAGGCAGTGCACATAAGTCTGGACAAGTTATTGCACCTTCATGCAATCTGCCCAGTACCTTTCCAAGAACAAACACGGGGATGCTATTTAATTTATTTTATAATTCCAAAAAAAGATGGAACATACCGACCGATTTTTAGATCTAAAGAGCATGAACCAGAATTTACACATTCCTCATTTCTGAATGTAACACTTTGTTCTGTCATCCTCTCAGTATGGAAAGGGGAATTCTTAACTTCTCTGGCTCTGAAAGACTTATTTCCACATACCAATAAAAGAATCTCATCAAAAATGTCTTTGCTTTTGTATCACAGGGAAGCATTACCAGTTCAGAGCTCTCCCTTTCAAGTTAGCAAGTGCCCCCCAGAGCTTTCACCAAGATGATGGTAGTGGTCACAGCTTATTTATAAGGAAGGTATTTCTGTCCATCCATACTTGTAAGACTGGCTAATTGGAGCAAACAGTTATCGAGAGGAGATAACAGCCAGAGTGGTAGACGTTTAGGAAGACTAGGATAATCAATTACACAAAGAGCAATCTCCAACCTTCTCAAATGATAGTTTGAGGGGCACATTTCAATACTTTAAAACAGTGGTTCTTAACCTTTTTTTGGCCGGGACACACCTAACAGATGGTTCTCACATGCCTGACACACTGAACATGTGATCGACACGGGGCTAAATGTAAACAAGCAATCTGTATCCACAGGAATCCCCTCAACTCCCAGCAATGAGTGCAGAGCAGATCTAGGGCATTACCCTGTACAACTCGCCATACAAAAAAGATATTCTGTTTCTGATGACATCTCAGTAAAAGCAAAACAAACTCCCTTTACTACCAGGCACAATAGCCTTCCTTATGAAAAGACAGTAATTTACCACTAATGCATATCCTATTGAGAAAATACAACAAATAAGATTGATACAAATGCCTACATGCTAGTAAAATATCTCACCTCGGTCACATACCCAGAACTGACCTTCACCAAGTACAGAAAACCACAAATTATTAATATGGAGACAGAAACTGGAATGGAAAACCAAAAAAGCCACTCTGCATGTAATGTGAACCTGGAGAAATGGAAAGAGAAATATAGCACCTAACAGACTCTCAGGATTTGCAATAATGCACACAAACTAACCCGCACAAAGTTACACCTGTATTATGGAACACACTCAACCAGTAACAACCCTATCTAAGAAATACAACTATTAAACCAGGCCCTAAACACTAAATCATTTCCTATTGGGAAAACAGAATAAGCCAAGCTGCTATAGAGCCCCACACAGAAATAATTGTAAAGCTGTACTAAAAATGTTACAAAACAGCTGCTAAACAGAATAATATCCAACAATTAAAAACTCATAAAAATTATTAAAACATGTCCAAATATCAATAAAATATTTCAAAACAGCAGACATCGCATAATACCCAATAATTAAAATGGCAGTCAATCAAGAAAAATAACCTTAAAAAGCCACCTTTACTTACCCTCTCCAGCAACTCTCCTACTCTTTTCCCTTCCAGGCCAATAGCACTCACCAGAACCAGCAAGGGCTGCTGAAGCTCTGTCCTCACAGTCCCTCTTCCTTAGCGCCCACAACCAGACACTCACACACTCACACATCCCACACACACACATCCCACAACCAGTCTGTCTCTCTCTCATCTTCCTGACCAGTCTCTGTCTGTCTCTCTCATCTTCCTGATCAGTCTGTCTCAATCACACTCATGCCCTCGCACCTAGGCACACCAGCTCTCACCCAGGCATCCATTCACATCCTCAGATACACCAGCTCTCACCCAGGCACCCATTCACACCCTCACACACCAGCTCTCACCAAAAACTTCTTCTTCCTTCACTCCAGGGATGAGCTCCAATTCCGCCACGGCTTTACTCCTGTGGGCCTTCTTTTTTCGCCGCCACGGGGATGGGCTCCCATGGTGGCCTCGGTTGGGGTCGGGTTTTCCTCTTTGCCGCCACAGGGATCGGCTTTGGTGGCGGCCTTGCTTGGTTGAGGTCGGGTTTTCCTCTTCGCTGCCACAGGGATGTGCTCCGGTGGCGGCCTTGCTTGGTCAGGGTCGGGTTTTCCTCTTCGCCACCACGGGGATGAGGTCCTATGGCAGCCTTGCTTAGTCGGGGTTTGACACTGCCATTCCTCCCACTCCATCCCCGGGCTATACTATGCCTGCCTCACCAGCCAATCAAAGGCTTCCTCCCTTCTTCCTACTCCCACTGGCAGGTAGAAGGGAGGAGGCTTCCGATTGGCCTGCGCGAGGGCAGGCAGGATGAAGGAGGCTTCCCATTGGGCAGTTGGGGGTAGGATGAAAGGAGGCTTCCAATTGGCCCGCAGGGGCTGGAAAAAGGGAGAAGGAAAATACAACAGGGCAGTGGGACACTGGGAGATGTGACACACCGGTCCATTATTAGTGATATGCTTACGATGTCATAGCAAGTGAAAGGATCAATATTCTTTTGTCTGCACCACAAAGTGAATCTCTTCCACTTGGAAGAATAGTTCTTTCGTGTGGAAGGTTTACGTGAAGCTATAAGCACTTGAGATACATTGGTTGAAAGATTGAGTGCTTGTAAAATCAAGCTTTCAACATCCATGCTGTCAGGGATAGGGATTGAAGGTTGGGATGGCGCAACCGACCCTGATCCTGAGTTATGAGAGTGGGAGTTACTCCCAGACGAATTGGATCCCTGACTGAGAGGTCTAGAAGTGTAGGAAACCATACTTGTCGAGGCCAATACGGGGCTATGAGTATCATGGACCCCTTGTCCTGTTGTAGCTTTACTAGAGTTTTGGTTATGAGCGGTATCGGAGGATACGCGTATAGAAGGCCTGAGTTCCAAGGGCGAGCAAAGGAGTCCTTGGCTGGCTAGTTTTTCTGTTTGTGTAGAGAACAGAACTTGTCCACTTTGTGATTCAGATGTGATGCAAAGAGGTCTATTGTCGGTTGTCCCCAACGCTGAAATATCCTGGTCGCTACTGAGGGATCCAGGGACCATTCGTGTGGTTGAAATTGACGACTGAGTCGATCTGCCACTACATTGTGAATACCTGCCAGATAAGTGGCCCGGAGGAACATTGAGTGGTTCAGGGCCCAGCCCCAAATCTGTGCAGCTTCTTGACAAAGGAGATACGAGCCCGTACCTCCCTGTTTGTTGATGTACCACATGGCAACTGTGTTATCCGTTTGGATTAGAACAGTCTTGTGTGAAAGGCAGTCTTTGAACGCATGCAGCGCATAACGTATAGCTCGAAGCTCCAGGAAATTGATTTGAAATGTTGCTTCGAGTTTTGTCCAAGTACCTTGGGTTTGGAGAGTGTCTATGTGAGCTCCCCAACCCAAGGTGGATGCATCTGTAGTTAACGTTATCTGTGGGACTGGTTGTTGGAAGGGTAGGCCCTTGCGCAAATTGTCCTTGTTCACCCAAAGTAGAGAGGAACGTAACTGGTGGGTTACTTGAATTGGAGAATGCAGTGGTTGAATGGCTTGGATCCATTGAGATCTTAAAGTCCATTGAGTTACCTGCATGACTAGTCTTGCCATAGGAGTGACATGAACTGTGGAGGCCATGTGGCCTAGTAAGGTGAGAAATTGATGAGCTGTTGCCTGTTTGAGTGAATCGAGTTTGCCAACAGGGATAGTGTTTCTGCTTGATCCTCGGGTAGAAAGGCTCTTGATAGGATAGTGTTCAAGTCTGCACATATGAATTGATGTAGGTGAGATGGAGTAAGGTGGGATTTTTGATAATTGATGAGAAAACCCATGGAGTGAAGTAGGGAAATCGTTCGACTAAGAGAAGTGAGAGCTCCCTCTTGAGAGTGACTTCTTATGAGCCAGTCGTCTAGATATGGAAAGACATGGACACTTTGCTTGTGCAAGTGTGCTGCTATTACTGCAAGACATTTGGTGAATACTCTGGGAGCAGAGGTAAGTCCGAATGGCAGTACTCTGTATTGGAAATGTTGATGCCCCACTATGAAGCGCAGGTACTTGCGGTGAGGGGGAAATATTGGTATGTGAGCGTAAGAGTCTTGAAGATCCAATCTCCTGTTTGAAGAAGAGGAAGCATGGTGCCTAGTGAAACCACCCTGAATTTTTCCTTCTTTAGAAATTTGTTGAGATTTCTGAGGTCTAGGATGGGACGTAGGCCTCCGGTTTTCTTTGGAATGAGGAAGTAACGGGAATAGAATCCTCTTCTCTTCTGAGACCGGGGCACCGGCTCTACCGCCCTGGCTTTCAGAAGGGTGGATAATTCTATTTGTAATTGAAGCATATGATTTTCGCTGAGATGAGATTGACTTGGTGGAAATTCTTTGGGAATTGAGATGAAATTGAGTTGATATCCTCGATATATTACTGATAGGACCCATTGGTCTGATGTTATTGATATCCAATTGTTGTAAAATTTGGATATCTGGCCTCCCACTGGTAGTCCTGGCTGAGGATTTGAGGAAAGGCTGAGTTCTCTGGATGAAATTTCAAAAACCAGCAGCAGGTCCAGTCTGTGGGGCAGGTTGAGGCCTAGCTGCTCTCTGCTGCTGTGGTTGCGGCCTTTGCTGAGCTCTAGAAGGCCTGGGTCGAGATGCTGGAGGATAGTATTTCTGCTGCCGGTAAAAGGGTCTTCTGGTGTCATTTCATTGAGGCCTATGCCCAGTGTGGGTAGGGGTATCCTGTGGGAGGGAGGATAGTTGTCTTAGTGTCTTCGTATGTTCTTTTAATTGCGAGACAGCATCCTGGACCTTTGATCCGAAAAGGTCGTCTCCCAGACAAGGGAGATCCACTAACTTATCCTGCACTTCCGGTCGAAGGTCTGAGGCCTTGAGCCATGCCCATCTTCTGGCGCTGATGCCTAATGCAGCCACTCTTGAAGCAGTCTCGAAGCCGTCAAAGGCTGCCCTGACCTCATATTTCCCGGCTTCCAGACCCTTGTGGATGATGGCCTGGGCAGCTTCCTGATATTGAGCAGGGAGAGATGGGACAAATTCCTGAATTTGTTTCCATAAGTTTCTTTGATACTGGGTCATGTAAAGGTGATAGGAAGAAATCCGAGAGTTTAGCATGGCCCCTTGAAACACTTTACAACACAGGGAATCCAGAAATCTATGGTCTTTTCCTGGGGGGGTTTGATGAATGAACTCTTGTTCTTTTTGATCTTTTTTGTGCAGATTCCACAACCACTGAGTGGTGAGGAAGTTGTGACTTCTGGTATCCCGGAGTGGATTGGACTAAGTAGGTACTGTCCATCCTCTTGTTCACTGCTGGAACAGAGCAGGGATGTTCCCATAGACGATGTTGCAATTATAAGAGAACATCATGTATTGGAATGGCCACCACCTGTTTCGGAGGGTCAACAAATTGGAGTACCTCCAAGGTTTGTTGCCTGGTGTCCTGCTATGTTTCTAATTTGAATGGAATGGAATCCGCCATTTCCTGCACAAAACTAGTAAAAGTGAAATCCTCTGGAGGAGATTGTTTTCTGGGATGTGGTGGTGATGGTTCAGACATAAAATCATCTGATGTCTGTGAGGCAGTATCACTCCAAGTATCATACTCTGGAGTCTACTGTGCTGGTACTGAAGTCCTAAGTGGTGGAGGAAGGCCAGAAGGTCCTGGTAAAGGATCATCAGGAGAAGAGTCTTCTGGATTATCCTCTCTTGGATTAGATGGTAAGGAATCCAATAAATCCTGATATCTTTTCATAATGATGCTGTGTGTAGTGCTGACTCTGAAGATCCTGGAGCCCCAGGAATGAGTGGCACCGTTAGTGAAGGTTTTGGCATCGAAGGAATCGGTGTCTTCGATGGATGTTTTCCAGTCATCGGTGTTTTACCCTTTTTCCCTTGTGTTGGTGCTAGGGTAAAGGTGGGCATCAGCGCTGGAATCGATGAAGTCATCGATATTGGCAAGATAGAAGGTATCGGCGTTGGAATTGATGTCGAGGGCATCAGTGGAATAGACATCACTGGCATCGGGGTTTTCCCCGGCATCAGGAGTGATCCCGGCATTGGTGATGTCACCGGTGTGGAGAGTGCCATCGTCAAGGTTTCCGGCATCAGTGACGTCACCGGTATTGGAGATATCGCCGGCATAGGCGTGGTCGCCGGAAGCTGGTCTTTTAGGGCTTGCATTACTGCTTCTTTGATTAGCATCGACAAGTCCTGTGAGATTGTTGGTATGGCTGGGGTCGGTGGAGGAGGTGATAATATCTCCTATGATGGCTGAACCGATTGTACCGGAGTAGGCCCGGATGTAACCGGTGTGTTGGTATGTTTCTGCCGCTTCGCACTCTGTTCCTCCTGGGAGGGGGGTAACGGTGATGCCGAGGCATGACGATGCCGATGTTTGTTTAGGCCGTACATCGGTTACTGACCTTATGGATATCATCGACAGTGTTGGTGATGCTTTATCCCCAGATCCTTCCAGTCGACATTTTTTCAGGAGGACTTTTTTCGTAACTACTGCTGGTGATGATTTTGTGGATGTCGAAGGTGAAGGAAGGAGTTTCAGGTGGAAAAGATGTTCCATTTTTTCCTCTCCTTAGCTTTCTTCCCTTCGGAGTCATTTCCTGGCATTGTTGGCAGGACAAGATGTCATATTTTGTCGTCATGTTTGTCTCTCCTTCAGAAAGAAACTGAAAACCTGGCTGTTCGCCCAAGCTTATCGTTGAAGGAGCCTCTATCAACCAATATTGACTCTCTCACCTTCCTACCCATTCCCTATCTCCTCCCTCCCTCCTTCCTTGCTCCGGTCCCTGCCCTGCCACCACCCCCCCCCCCCCCCCCCTCTGTTTACCTCCCCTATTTCCTCCTTCCACAGGAAATGTTATGCTAATAATTGCCTATGATAAATCTCCAGCCGAATTCAGCAACTTTATGTTAACCTTTATATGTCTCGCTACTTAATTGTTTTTCGCTGACTATTTTCAGTACTCTCCAGTTGTATTCGTTTGAAATCTTTCCTTTCTTCCAACACCCATGTTTATGCTCCCTGTTTAATGTAACTTTACCTTCTATATAGTTGTTAATTGGTTTCCCCTAGTTCCTTTGTAAACCGGTACGATAAGACTTGGTCTTGAGCATCGGTATATTAAAAGAATTTAAA
The DNA here is from genome assembly GCF_901001135.1 of Rhinatrema bivittatum. Taxonomy (NCBI): domain Eukaryota; kingdom Metazoa; phylum Chordata; class Amphibia; order Gymnophiona; family Rhinatrematidae; genus Rhinatrema; species Rhinatrema bivittatum. The sequence goes on along the minus strand of NC_042621.1, from coordinate 134,127,365 downwards.
TAAATAAAATAAATAATAAACAGACAACACATTCTAGGTGTGGGTCTGTGACTGACACGGTCCGATTACAAATCGGGCATTTTTTAAAACCCGAAGCCATGTCTGTATCAACGGCCGTCGATGAAAAGTTTCCTGTGAGAAAATCTATTATTTTTTCTCATGTAAGAACGCTATCAATTTCTCAACATCCGGTGAGAAAGGGAGAGTGAGAACTCTGTGGGAAAAACTTTGGGAAAAAAACTGACTTTTTTAGTCAGAAGTGAGTAATGAAACTCACAGGGCTCCTATCTCCGCGATGCTTATAGCAGCACGGAAAAACGAAGACTAGAGTGAGACCCCTGTGGAAGAGAATATCATGGCATGCTGGGCATGCTCAGTGGCCTCACAGTGCCAGTCAAAAATGTCTAGAAACTTTGACAGAAGTTTTCCCACAATAGGGCTCCGTCAGTGATGTCACCCATATGTGAGGACTACATCCTGCTGTCCTGGGATAACACCTATTACAAGGTAAGCAATCTTGCTATACTGCACCCTACAGTGGCTTTCTAAGTAATTTGAAACAGCCATTATATAAAATTTGTGAAACTTTAAAACATTTTACCTCAATTATTTCAAGCATTTACAGATTAATAAGGAATTTTTAATTCTGGTATTTATTTTATATTGTAGTTTATAAATGCACAAGTATATCATGTGTAAAGCTAAGGAAACAGATCTAATTAATCATGTAATAAAACAAAAATTAATATATTCTTTCATGAATCCTCTTGCAGAAAGCCAGAAATCATAACTACAACAAAATATTAAAACAGGTGCAGAGCAGAGCTAGGACAATGCACATTACAACCAACATGAAAAAAAATTCAAATTCTGATGTCACCTCACCAAAAAATATCCCTCTACTGCTATTTTGTGAAGTAATACAAATTCCTGCAAAGAAAGAAATATCTAGAACCTTGCCATACCATGGCAAGTCACAGCACTAACTCTCAGGACTCAAATAACAGCAACCATATAAAAAAGCAGCAAGCACAAGGCCTTAGAAAACTAATATATCACCTGCTGGACTGCTACAGAGAGACTGCACGCTAGCAAAAATACTTCACTTCAGTCACACACAAGGTAAAACAGAGATCGACTTTTACCTAATATAGAAATGAATCTACAAATTAGAAACAGACACGCAAACAAAACCGAAATAGCCTGAGACTCTAGACTCTGAACCGTGGAATACTGGAGAGAGCAAAATGCAAATATAAGAAATGCACATTCCCAAAGATGGCAGATTCCAATTGCTAAAATCTCTAAATTTTTTTTAACCTCTTTTTTTCCCCCCATTTTTCCCTTGTTGCTCACTTCCTAATTCCTTTTCAGTGTCTTCTTCCTTTCCATCCTCCCACGTGCGCACGCACAGAGACGCTTTCTCTCGCAGAAGCACGCACACTAGGCCTTTTCATTAGGCACAGCCAATGTCCTACTTCACCGCCGCAGAGATGGGAAGGGATCCCACGGCAGCCTTGCTTCTTCTGAGGGCTCCTCTGCACCATTGTGCGGATGGGAATCCGCTATGACATTGCTCCAACAAGCCTCTTCCAGTTTGGTAGGCCTGAGCCCAAAGTGGGTGGGCCATGGCCCATCTAGGCTCACCCGTGGCTACACTACTGTATTGCATTTCCTTCACTCTTTCCCAAGTTAGTCTGATCTTGGAGGAGCATGTCATAATGTTAGGGCCATGGCTACGCTGGTAGACCAGATAAGGTCAACCTCTGTAGAAGAAATATGCATGGCTACAACAAGCAGTTTATTCTCCATATTCACATCTCATTACTAGCTGGATACAAGCTCCTGATGTGACAGGCTTGGATAGTCTGTTTTCCAGAATCTTAAGATTAGAGGCCAACATCATCTCTTTCTAAGGCCCATTTTTATAATATAGTGTTATGTAAAAAAAAAAAAAAGTCCAAACTTAACAAAAACCTGTAATTATCCAGTTGGTGAGGTTATCCTAGTTTACTCTCTTATTTTATTGAGGATAATCTTAAGCTAAAAAGTTCTATATGTGTGACTGATTCTACTTATCTTCAGAAAAAGCGAAGTTGCTTACTTGTTACAGATGTTCTTGGAATCACCAGTCACACTTCCTCCCTCCACTCTTTTCCTGATTTAGAATTGAACTGATGCAGGTGATGGGACAAAGGAGCATGGGAACTGCTACACATGCCAGAAGTGTTTTCTTATATTACCTAGAAAGCTCTGTAAAAAGTTTGGATTTGTTTGTTTTTATATACCGACATTCAATACAAGATATCACATCGGTTTACAGAGAACAAGAGAAGATGTTTACATTGTAACAAGGTGGTATATAACTGGGAGTAACAAAGAAGGGGAAAAGGTAGTAATGCAGGAATAACTTAGGGATGGGCATGCTTGTTAATATGAACATTTCTGAATAAATAAAGTAGCTTAACAATTTTTTTTTTTTTGTTGAACCACGAATTCTGTATAAGACGTTTTTGTATAAGATAAGTTGTTTAGGTTGATTAAATAACAATAACTTTAGGTTTAGGTTGTATGAAATAACTTAACAGTAACTTAACTTAATGGATGATGTTACATCAATTCATATGTGACTGGGGCTTCCCTTGTCTTCAGAGAACACTGGTTAGAGGTAATCAATTTTGCTGAATAGCATTTAGTAGTCCTATCCCGAACTATTTTTGAACATAAATGGAAACTATCCTACATTCAAGTCTAGCATAGTTCCATAGTGCAAAAGACAAGGGAGCAAAGTGCCCTCTGTAGATTAGAGGTGCTGCTTCATGCTTTTTTCTGTCCATGGTTTCCGCATTTCTTTATTTACAGAAATCATTCTCAAACTTCTCAAATTTCTACGATGCTAAATTTTGCTGTATCTTGCCTTGACCCTCCTAGATAATTGTCTGATTTTGAGATGTTCTACTTTTTTCCTTTCATCATAGATCGCTAATTATGGCATCGGCGGCCAGTACGAGCCTCATTTTGATTTCGGGAGGGTAAGTTCTATTTCCTGCCTTCATGATTTTCCATGTGCTATGTTTCTCTTTCAGGTGTCAAATTATGGCATTGGAGGACAGTATGAGCCCCATTTTGACTTTGTTCGGGCAAGTAAAGGGTTGACGGATAAAGCAACCCATCCTGTTCCTTTACAAATTGACAGTGTTTCCACACGCTCTGTGCTTGTTTAGATCTTGTAGTGCATCTATTGTATCAATCAGACTAAACAGATAAAACCACTAAATCACCAGCTGCACCATTTACAGCATCACCTGGCCTATTTAACAGTATGCTTAGTGTCAGACCAGACCTCCTCATTCCTGACCGAGAAAGCCAAGGAGTCCTTTCCCAGTGTACACTTGCTACTTTTAAAATTTACACACATCTGGCTGTAGTTAGCATAATTTGTTTTGCAGGAAGGGTAATTGCTAGTGAGAATCATTGCACAAAACCACAGGGTTGAAGCTTGCCTGCCAGAATTTGCATTTAAAAGATAAAACCTAAAACTTTTTTGTGATGACCTCCTTTTCCTTTTTCTTAAGCTGGTTTGCTCTAAGCACAAGTCATTAACCACTTAAGCAAATCTTGGAAGAATTCTATCCCTTGAGGACTCTGAAGACATGGTACAGATCAGCCTACTTATTGGCAGTGCAGCAAAAGTATTTTGTAATTCAAAACCCTAGAAGTTTTAGTGGAGGATTTAAATTGGTTTTAATGCAATCTTCTAGTTCCTCTAGAGTGACCCACTGCAGTCCAGCAGCTCAAATTTCAATGTGTTAATGACCAGCTTCAGTCATTCAGGGTCAAAAATAGGTCTGGTTTCTGGGAGAACTACCAAAAATGAATCAAATGTATTAAGTTAGTACAAAAAAAATGGTATCACCTTAGAACTTTTTTCTTTGACCATAATTTGTATATATTTAGGTCAAGAATCAAACCTGCAAATATCTCTAATATTAATTATCCTGAAAACCAGATCGATTTGGCCCTTGGAAACTTGAGCTGGCAATCCTATACAACTAGACTTGCTTTCTCACAGGACAAGCAGGATGGTAGTCCTCACATATGGGTGACATCACAGGATGGAGCCCAATCACGGAACACTTTTGTCAAAGTTTCTAGAACTTTGACTGGCACCTACTGGGCATGCCCAGCATGGCACTAAACCTGCAGCCAGCAGGGGTCCCTCTTCAGTCTTCTTTTTTCCGCGCAGCAGTAGCCACGCGGGTTAAGGAGCTCCACAGAGATTCCTGACAGGAATTTTCCTCACAGAATTACTAAAAACTTTCAGACCCCACAGGGGTCCCTCCTTCAAATTTTTGACTCCACAGTACTCTGGTAAGTTTTTTACCCGGTTTCGATCGATTTCCGTTGAGTTTGGCCCTTGCGGCCTACTGGCTGTTGACCGTACCGCGGCTAAATTTTTCAAAGGCAATGGCGTCTGGGTTCCATCGGTGCCCAGACTGTACTCGCACCATGTCCATTACAGACCCGCATAAAGTCTGTGTAATGTGTCTCGGGTGCGAGCATGATGTCCTGACTTGCACCAAATGTGCCTTAATGACACCAAAATGTTGCAAGGCCAGAATGGAGAAAATGGAACTTCTCTTCTGTTCTCAAACTCCAGCGCCGTCCATTGCATCGACGTCGTCTGAACCAGTATCAGCCACCGGCCGGTGACTGTCCGGCGTCGACAACTTCTCGGCCTTCAACTACCTCTGCTCCCCCTCAGGACCGAGGGATCGTAGAGAGAAACATCGACACCGCAAGTCTCGGACCATCGGAAGGAAAATCTTCAACCTCTCCATCGAAGAAACCCAGTCCAGAAAAGGCACTGACCCTTTCTGTGACCGGGTCACCCAGGCAACCCTCACTCGGATGGGTATTGGGAGCCGCGACTCCGCCTTTAACGGTGGTCCCTCTGGCTATGCCTCTGCCTCCTTCCTCTCTTCCGGAGCCGGAGCTGCTTGCTCCAGGTCTCCATGAAGAACTGGACCAGATGGTTCAGGAGGCCATCGATAAGGCGATGAAAAGTCTCCAAGTTCCTCCGACACCGGTGCCGATTGTGGAACCGACCACCAATCCGATTCCGGCAGCACTGGCACCGCTGCTCTAGAAGATGGAAGTGCTTATAGCCACTTTTCCACCAATGGCTCCGGTGCCCTCCCTGCTTACCCTCTCATCGGGAGGGGAAACACCGTTCCGCATTCCTCCATTGGGAGTCCTGCCAATATCGCAACCATCGATGCCGATGCGCCCATCAGCGCCACCGATCCATCCATCGATGCCCTCGATGCCTGCACCGGTGCCCTCTATGCCTTCATCGGTGCCTCCAGCATTTCCCTGTATGCCTTCGAGCCTAGACCGGGACCTTCAGGAATACCATCGTCCTGTCCTTCTCAAGCTCCTAGAGTGGCAGGTCCTGATCCCTATGACACCTGGACAGACGATACTTCTCAAGACACCGATGACTTGCCATCACCACCTTCTCCTACTGAAAGCAGGAAGCGTTCTCCTCCAGAGGTGCAATTCCAAGAACAACTTCTAACCCTAGTGCACAAGGGTTTTGAGGCAGGGAAGCATGAAATAAGATTTTCTTATGACATCTTTGACACCACTTCCAGGGTATCTGCAACTGCTATTTCAGCAAGAAGATGGGCCTGGCTTAAGTCCTGACTTGCGCCCTGAAGTACAAGACAGATTATCTGATCTGCCCTGCATAGGAGACAATCTGTTTGGGGAACAGATTCAGTGGACGGTGGCGGAACTCAAGGACCATCATGAGACCCTTCGCCAGCTCTCTCTGATGCCCTCTGAGTATTCCTCCAAACAGCCTTTCAGGAAGGATACTAAAAAATCATTCTTCCGTCCAAAGAAGTCCTATTCACCACAGTCTAGGACTCGTTCCACGAGGCCTTTCCAAAAGGCCCAGTCTCGTCAACCTCATAAACAAAAGCCGCAAGCAGCTCCTCACCCGGGCCCTGCTTCCGGTTTTTGACTCCTGCATAGAGAGCAGCAACCAGTTTCCACTGCCTCAAATACCAGTGGGAAGTCGATTGTGCCATTTTCAACAGGTGGCACACAATCACCTCAGACCAGTGGGTCCTTACCATAATCTCTCAAGGTTATCGCCTGAACTTTCTCTCCATTCCACCAGACTCCCCACCTCTACCAGCGTGGGGAACATTCGACCACTCACTACTCCTGGAGCAGAAACATAAGAACATAAGAAAATGCCATACTGGGTCAAACCAAGGGTCCATCAAGCCCAGCACCCTGTTTCCAACAGTGGCCAATCCAGGCCATAAGAACCTGGCAAGTATCCAAAAACTAAGTCTATTCCATGTAACCATTGCTAATGGCAGTGGCTATTCTCTAAGTGAACTTAATAGCAGGTAATGGACTTCTCCTCCAAGAACTTATCCAATCCTTTTTTTAAACACAGCTATACTAACTGCACTAACCACATCCTCTGGCAACAAATTCCAGAGTTTAATTGTGCGTTGAGTAAAAAAGAACTTTCTCTGATTAGTTTTAAATGTGCCCCATGCTAACTTCATGGAGTGCCCCCTAGTCTTTCTACTATCTGAAAGAGTAAATAACCGATTCACATCTACCCGTTCTAGACCTCTCATGATTTTAAACACCTCTATCATATCCCCCCTCAGTCGTCTCTTCTCCAAGCTGAAAAGTCCTAACCTCTTTAGTCTTTCCTCATAGGGGAGTTGATCCATTCCCCTTATCATTTTGGTAGCCCTTCTCTGTACCTTCTCCATCGCAATTATATCTTTTTTGAGATGCGGCGACCAGAATTGTACACAGTATTCAAGGTGCGGTCTCACCATGGAGCGATACAGAGGCATTATGACATTTTCCGTTTTATTCACCATTCCCTTTCTAATAATTCCCAGCATTCTGTTTGCTTTTTTGACTGCCGCAGCACACTGTACCGACGATTTCAATGTGTTATCCACTATGACACCTAGATCTCTTTCTTGAGTTGTAGCACCTAATATGGAACCCAACATTGTATAATTATAGCATGGGTTATTTTTCCCTATATGCATCACCTTGCACTTATCCACATTAAATTTCATCTGCCATTTGGATGCCCAATTTTCCAGTCTCACAAGGTCTTCCTGCAATTTATCACAATCTGCTTGTGATTTAACTACTCTGAACAACTTTGTGTCATCTGCAAATTTGATTCTCACTCGTCTTATTTCTTTCCAGATCATTTATAAATATATTGAAAAGTAAGGGTCCCAATACAGATCCCTGAGGCACTCCACTGTCCACTCCCTTCCACTGAGAAAATTGCCCATTTAATCCTACTCTCTGTTTCCTGTCTTTTAGCCAGTTTGCAGTCCACGAAAGGACATTGCCACCTATCCCATGACTTTTTACTTTTCCTAGAAGCCTCTCATGAGGAACTTTGTCAAACGCCTTCTGAAAATCCAAGAATACTATATCTACCGGTTCACCTCTATCCACATGTTTATTAACTCCTTCAAAAAAGTGAAGCAGATTTGTAAGGCAAGACTTGCCCTGGGTAAAGCCATGCTGACTTTGTTCCATTAAACCATGTCTTTCTATATGTTCTGTGATTTTGATGTTTAGAACACTTTCCACTATTTTTCCTGGCACTGAAGTCAGGCTAACCGGTCTGTAGTTTCCCGGATCGCCCCTGGAGCCCTTTTTAAATATTGGGGTTACATTTGCTATCCTCCAGTCTTCAGGTACAATGGATGATTTTAATGATAAGTTACAAATTTTTACTAATAGGTCTGAAATTTCATTTTTTAGTTCCTTCAGAACTCTGGGGTATATACCATCCGGTCCAGGTGATTTACTACTCTTCAGTTTGTCAATCAGGCCTACCACATCTTCTAGGTTCACCGTGATTTGATTCAGTCCATCTGAATCATTACCCATGAAAACCTTCTCCATTACGGGTACCTCCCCAACATCCTCTTCAGTAAACACCGAAGCAAAGAAATCATTTAATCTTTCCGCGATGGCCTTATCTTCTCTAAGTGCCCCTTTAACCCCTCGATCATCTAACGGTCCAACTGACTCCCTCACAGGCTTTCTGCTTCGGATATATTTTAAAAAGTTTTTACTGTGAGTTTTTGCCTCTACAGCCAACTTCTTTTCAAATTCTCTCTTAGCCTGTCTTATCAATGTCTTACATTTAACTTGCCAATGTTTATGCTTTATCCTATTTTCTTCTGTTGGATCCTTCTTCCAATTTTTGAATGAAGATCTTTTGGCTAAAATAGCTTCTTTCACCTCCCCTTTTAACCATGCCGGTAATCGTTTTGCCGCCTTTCCACCTTTCTTAATGTGTGGAATACATCTGGACTGTGCTTCTAGAATGGTATTTTTTAACAATGACCACGCCTCTTGGACATTTTTTACTTTTGTAGCTGCTCCTTTCAGTTTTTTTCTAACAATTTTTCTCATTTTATCAAAGTTTCCCTTTTGAAAGTTTAGCACGAGAGCCTTGGTTTTGCACACTGTTCCTTTTCCAGTCATTAAATCAAATTTGATTATATTATGATCACTATTGCCAAGCGGCCCCACCATCGTTACCACTCTCACCAAGTCCTGTGCTCCACTGAGAATTAGATCTAAAATTGCTCCCTCTCTCGTCGGTTCCTGAACCAATTGCTCCATAAAGCTAGCATTTATTCCATCCAGGAACATTATCTCTCTAGCGTGTCCCGATGATACATTTACCCAGTCTATATTGGGGTAATTGAAGTCTACTATAAAGGAACAGTTAATTGCAAAAATGCAACGCCGACAAGAGGACTAGGCGGCTGAATGCGGGTATTAATTACCATGTGAACTTGACGGGTGTCAAACCAAGGCATTGAGCACCAAGTAAAAAATTCTGACGGGGATTAAACCTTGCATTCTTTAAGTTCAGGCACAACTTTCCGATGTGGATACAGTCCCTGAAGCAGCGCAAAGCGAAACGTACGTCGGACTGCGCAAGCATCTTTAATATCGGAAGTTCATCCACTTAAAGAAATTCCTGAACAACCTTGATCTGCAAAGCGCGGTAGCGCTATAGATGAAATCGGAAGCGCGGAGGCGCTCAGCACAAGTAAGGCAAACACCGTCCTTTCCTAACTTTAACACCGTCATAATTAAAAATACTTTTTACAACATAAAAAATTGAAAAAATTGATTTAATAAGAAAGCAGCATTTTGAGGAATTAAAGACTGTAACGGACCGATGATTAAACATGACCCGTTGTGGTTGAAAGCTTGGCTTACTGCCTAACCAACCGAGGGTGGTATGATGGTCCATCGCCTTAAATAATTTATTGCACAGAAAAATGAAAAATTTGTAGCTTGCGACGTTTTTGTATAGAGGTAATTGAAGTCTCCCATTATTACTGCACTACCAATTTGGTTAGCTTCCCTAATTTCTCTTAGCATTTCACTGTCCATCTCACCATCTTGACCAGGTGGACGGTAGTATATCCCTATCACTATAGACATCCCTGACACACAAGGGATTTCTACCCATAAAGATTCAATTTTGTATTTAGTCTCATGCAGGATGTTTTATCCTGTTGGACTCTATGCCATCCCGGACATAAAGTGCCACACCTCCTCCCGAGTGCTTCTCTCTGTCATTGCGATATAATTTGTACCCCGGTATAGCACTGTCCCATTGGTTATCCTCTTTCCACCATGTCTCTGAGATGCCAATTAAGTCTGTCATCATTTACTGCTATACATTCTAATTCTCCCATCTTACTTCTTAGACTTCTGGCATTAGCATACAAACATTTCAAAGTTTGTTTTTTGTTTGTATTTTTATTCTGCTTTTTAATTGATAGGGATAAGTTAGAATTTTTTAGCTCAGGTGAGTTTTTAGTTACAGGCACTTGGACTACTTTTCTAATTATTGGAACCTCACTGTTGGGATGCCCTAATTCTAATGCATCATTAGTATCCTTTAAAGATACCTCTCTCCGAACCATGCGCTGCTGAGCGACTGTCTGCTTTCCCCTTTGTTCTAGTTTAAAAGCTGCTCTATCTCCTTTTTAAAGGTTAGCGCCAGCAGTCTGGTTCCACCCTGGTTAAGGTGGAGCCCATCCCTTCGGAAGAGACTCCCCCTTCCCCAAAAGGTTCCCCAGTTCCTAACAAAACTGAATCCCTCTTCCTTGCACCATCGTCTCATCCACGCATTGAGACTCCGGAGCTCTGCCTGCCTCTGGTGACCTGCGCGTGGAACAGGGAGCATTTCAGAGAATGCTACCCTGGAGGTTCTGGATTTAATCTTTCTATCTAAGAGCCTAAATTTGGCTTCCAGAACCTCCCTTCCACATTTTCCTATGTCGTTGGTGCCCATATGTACCACGACAGCCGGCTCCTCCCCAGCACTGTCTAAAATCCTATCTAAGTGACGCGTGAGGTCCGCCACCTTCGCACCAGGTAGGCATGTTACCAGGCGATCCTCTCGCCCACCAGCCACCCAGCTATCTACATTCCTAATAATCGAATCACCAACTATGACGGCCGACCTAACCCTTCCCTCCTGGGCAGAAGGCCTTGGGGAGATATCCTCAGTGCGAAAGGACAATGCATCACCTAGAGAGCAGGTCCTTGCTACAGGATCCTTTCCTGCTACACCTGGTTGGTGCTCTCCCATCATGAGACCTTCTTCCTCCAAGGCAGCACCAGGGCTGCCAGTCTGAAGTTGGGACTTGACTACTATGTCCCTGAAGGTCCTATCTATATACCTCTCTGTCTGCCTCAGCTCCTCCAGGTCTGCCACTCTAGCCTCCAGAGATCGGAGTCGTTCTCTGAGAGCCAGGAGCTCTTTGCATCGCATGCACATGTACAACTTCTCACCGGTGGGTAAAAAATCATACATGTGACACTTGATGCAAAAGACTGGGAAGCACCCCTCTTGCTGCTGGACTGCTGCCTTCATCTCAATTTTGATCAGTTCCTAGTTAAGTTTTAGGTTGCTATGGGAGTAGGAATGTGTCTAACTTCCTTTAAATGTATTAGTGAATTCACTATGTGGTAGTGGCCTACTGGGGTCTGATCGAATTCTCAATAAAGTTTTTGTTGTTGTTTTTTTTTGGGGTTTTTTGTGAAAGTGGCACCTGCCTATAAATTAAGGGATGAGCTAGGGGTGGGTGGGCTGGGAAATACAAACAGTCTAACTTCAGTTAGTCAGCCTGAGTGACTCACTGCTCCCTTGATTAACAAATGTTGGTCCCTACTCAAACCCAATCACACTACCTCAACTCCTTTCCAAGGTGAGTAACTGAGCTGAACTAGTCAACTTTTTTACTTTGGTATATACTGCTCCTAGCTTATTTTTAGCTTCTGGCTACTTTTTGGGTTTTTGGTTTTTTTTTGTGGGGGGGGGGGGGTTTTCAATACAAGCACTCAGTTAGTATTAAATACAAACACTCAGCTCTTTAAAAGTCTGCAGAACACTCAGTTCTGCAGACTTTTAAAAATAAACACACTACCTACTGCTACCTTATTGACTGACTAAAAATACAAACAGTCTAACTTGTTTAAAAATGCAAACAGTCTAACTTGTTTATTCACTGCCTTTCTGACTATTTATTTATTTATTTATTTATTTATTTATTTATTTATTTATTTTGTATACCGACATTCGATCGAGATATCACATCGGTTTCCAGATAACTAAAGGAATAGGGTGATAACAGCCCTATTTTACATTATAACATGGTATTAAATAGATATAAGAATATTTTACATTATAACATGGTAATAAATATAACAAGTTGTAACAGAACTAACAGGAGTACATGGAACAAACACACTAAATAATATTCCCAAATAGTTAACTTTGCCCCAATACTTTTAAAAAAGACAATGGCCCAAGCACAAACTTACTGATTCCTTTCAGCCACCAGCAAGGTGATCCTCTCCTCTCAGTGTTTCCACTGGAAAGACTCCCTCCTCCTCCAGTCCAGAGCAATAGAACCAGTACCTTATTTCAACAAGGCCTAGGATTCTATTCCCGGTACTTTCTAATTCCGAAATAATCGGGAGGCGTATGTCCAATTCTGGACCTACGTGCCCTCAACAAATACGTCCAACGAGAAAAGTTCAAGATGGTAACCTTGGGATCCCTTCTTTCTCTTCTGCAAAGGGGAGACTAGCTCTGCTCTCTCGATCTCCAAGATGTGTACACGCACATTGCGATAAATCCATCTCATCGCAGGTTCCTGAAATTTCTAGTACAGTGGTTCTCAACCTTTTTCCCATCGTGACACACCTGACAGGCCACGCTCACATGTGTGACACACTGCTCATTACAATTCACAGCGGAAATAAAAAGTAAAGGTCCGGTAATTATTTTTATTGTTTAAAATGACACATGTAAAAGATACATATTCTGTCTGAACAGAAATTGCATAAATAGTAAACATCCCACACCAAAACAGCACCAATTTCCAGCACCTTACCTAAGAAAAGGCAACACTGAAATATTACACCAGGCCTTAAGACACCAATACATCTCCTATTAGGAAAACGGACCAAGTCAGGCTGCTATAGAGCCCTACAGAGAAACTACTCGCCAGCAGAAAACCTCACCTAAATCACATGTGCTGACCCTCACCTAACAAAAAATAAAGAGACCAAAACGCATAACTAGAAGCATGCAGAAAAAACTGAATTGGAAACTGCAACAAGCCAGTGTCTCTGTATGCAGTGTAATAAAAGAAAAAAGAAACATCACCCATCCTTATAAAACAAATCAAGAAATATAAAATCAGTAGCAATAAAACCATACTAACAAAAAGAACAGATTATTTCGAAACAGCTGATGAGTGGAATATCCAATAATTAAAAACTCATATAAAAAATTTCTAGATACCAATAAAATATTTCAAAATAGCAGACAAAGACCCAGTAATGAAAAATAAGGATACAAAAATTTTTTTGCTCTGCATACCTGGGAACGTTTGATATCCAGGTCTCCTGAGATTGTTTTGAATTAGCAGGCGAAGGGGTGGTTTGCTTGGAACTTTCTCCTCTCTCTGTCACATACCAGCGCTTTCTCTCACACTGGCTCTCAGTTACACACCTATACACACATACTCTCAGTCACTCACATATACACATGCTTTTTCTCTCACTTATATAGGCTCTTAATTACACATTTACACACATGCTGTCTATCTTTTCACACTTACACACACAGCCTTTTAATCACACACATACATGCTGTCTTTTTCTCCCACACACACTCTCATTCACATGCTTACAAACATGCTCTCTCTCTCTCTCATTTATACACAAGCTCTCAATCACATACTCACATGCTCCCTCACCTAAACCATCTCTCAATCACACACAGACACACATGCTCTCTCTCTTACGTATACACACAGGCTCTTAATCATACATACACATGATCTCTCTCACACACAAAGCATCTCAATCATACACACATACTCTTTCACACAAACAGGTTTTCAATCACAAACTTACACATACAGGTTCCCAATCGTAAACTTACATTCATGCTTTCTCTCTCACAGGCAGGCTCTCAATCACAGACATACTCTTTCACATATACAGGCTCTCCGTCATTCACATGGATGCTATCTCACTCACACACACACAGGCTCTCAATCACAGCATACTCTTTCACATATACAGGCTCTCAATCATTCACATGGATGCTATCTCACTCACACACACACACAGGCTCTCAATCACAGACATACTCTTTCACATATACAGGCTCGCAATCATTCACATGGGTGCTATCTCACTCTCACACACACAGGCTCTCAATCACAGACATACTCTTTCATATATACAGGCTCTTAATCATTCACATGGATGCTATCTCACTCACACACATACACACACAGGCTCTCAATCACAGACATACTTTCTTTCACATATACAGGCTCCCAATCATTCACATACATGCTATCTCACTCACACACATATACACACAGGATCTCAAACACACATGCTTGCTTGCTCATTCATTCACTCTCTTTCTTTCCCTCCCCAGAACTAGCAGCAGCAGCAGCCTTCTCCCAACCCTAACCTCCTCCATTTTCAGCCCTTGCGGAGGAGGAATCCCATCGGCCGCGGGGGTTGACGTTCTTCTTCATTTTTCTCCGAGCGACGCTGCTCATTCCTCAGGCCGCGCCTCTTCTGTTCTTCGGGCCGATGCTGACCACACTCGCATGGTCTCTTCTTCCTGCGCACGCACCCACTGCTCACCACTTCCTCTTCCGGGCCACTGGGGGGTGGGGGGGGGTGGGAATAAGAGACCATGCCAAAGCCGCTGACTCCAGCTGTTCTGCCGCGTTCCGCCCGGGCTGACAGCATTTTAAGCCCGGGCGGAGGAGGACCGGGGAGCAGCTGGGTCAGCGGGGGACCGGAAAGTTTGGCGACACACCTGTGTGTTCTTGGCGACACACTGGTGTGCACGACACACCGGTTGAGAACAACTGTTCTAGTAGGCCCCAAGCACTATCAATACAGAGTGCTCCCATTCGGCCTGGCATCTGCACCACGAGTTTTCACCAAGTGCCTTGTAGTAGTAGCAGCCTTTCTCAGGACTCGAGGTGTTCATGCCTACCCCTATCTTGACGCTTGGCTGATCAGGGCTTCCACTCAGCAAGCTGCTCTGTCATCCCTATGTCTTACTTTACACACTCTGATTTCGCTAGGATTTCTCGTCAACTACGCAAAATCCTGCTTAGTCCCATCTCAGACTTTATCGTTCATAGGGGCAGACTTGGACACCTTGCAGGCAAAGGCATTTCTGCCTCGACAGCGAGCTCTCACTTTCATCTCTCTCACACACCAGCTACAGTCTCAGCAACGTGCAACTGCACGCCACTTCCTCATCCTACTGGGACATGTGGCGTCCTCAGTACAGGTTACCCCAATGGCCCGCTTGGCCATGAGTCATGCAATGGACTCAGTCCGTCCAACCACTGTCCACATCACCGACTCACTCAGTCGGTCTCTAGCCTGGTGGAAAAATCAGAGCAATCTCCTCCAAGGCCTGCCCTTCCAGGCTCCAGACCCTCAAATAATTCTCTCCACCGATGCTTCCAACCTCGGCTGGGGAGCCCATGTGGCCGATTTGCAAACACAAAGAACTTGGTCTCCAGAGGACGCCAAACACCAAATCAATTTCCTGGAGCTTCGAGCAATCAGATATGCTCTCAGGGTATTTCAGGATCGCCTTTCCAATCAGGTCATCCTGATTCAGACAGACAACCAGGTGGCCATGTGGTACATCAACAAGCAGGGAGGGACAGGCTCCTTCCTACTGTGTCAGGACGCTGCGCAGATATGGGCGGAGGCCCTCTCCCACTCGATGTACCTCAGGGCCACTTATTTGTCGGGAGTGGACAATGTGTTGGCGGTCAACCTAAGTCACGCTTTCCATCCGCACGAGTGGTCCCTCAACCCCTCAGTAGCGGATGCCATATTCCAACGTTGGGGTCATCCTCGCATAGACCTCTTTGCGTCACCTCAAAACTGCAAGGTAGAGAACTTTTGCTCTTGTCACTCGCAGGTAAACACAAAGAAATAGATGCCTGGATCTTTTCCAACACTTTATTGATGCAGAGACGTGTCAAATAAAATCGCCCGACTCAGGCCGAGTTTCGCAGCTTTACAGCCGCTGCCTCAGGGGTTACAAATAGAGTAAACAATCATAAATCAATAAATATTTTAAAAATATTGTTAAGATCTCATAAATATTTAAAAAGAATTTTATATAAATGAATAAATATCCTTTATAAACATTGTAAAGATCTAAAATCAAAAATCAAATATAAAATCATAATACTAAAACGGGAAAATCATTTTTTTAAAAATAAATAAATAAAAGGTATGCAAATTAGGTGGCGCGGTAGAAACGGGGAAAAGGACACTAGCGCGTCCCTCGCGCCTCCTTTTTGACAGGAGCGGCGGCTGTCAGTGGGTTTGACAGCCGATGCTCAATTTTGCTGGTGTCTGTTCTCGAGCCCGCTGACAGCTACGGGCTCGGAAACCGGATGCCGGCAAAATTGAGCATCCGGTTTTCGGCCCGACAGCTGCGGGCCGAATTCAAATTTTTTTATTTTTTTTTTTTACTTTTTTTACTCTTCGGGACCTCCGACTTACTATCGCCATGATACTAAGTCGGAGGGTGCACAGAAAAGCAGTTTTTACTGCTTTTCTGTGCACTTTTCCGGTGCCGGAAGAAATTAGCGCCGACCTTTGGGTCGGCGCTAATTTCTGAAAATAAAATGGGCGGCTTGGCTGCACATTTTACTTTCTGTATCCTGCGCGCATACCTAATAGGGGCCATCAACATGCATTTGCATGTTGAGGGCGCTATTAGGTGCCGCAGGTTGGACGAGCGTTTTCCTCCCCTTACTGAATAAGGGCTAAGGGAAAACGCGTGTCCAATAGCAGGCTATCAGTATGCTCCATTGGAGCGCACTGTACTGTATTGGCCTGTTAGTGAGTTACAGGCCCTAGTTACCTATCCGCCTTACACTAAACTTCTGCACGACCGGACAGTACTCCGCACTCACCCTCAGTTCTTACCTAAGGTAGTATCGGAGTTTCACATTAATCAATCCATCATACTACCTACCTTTTTTCCCAGAACCCATTCCAGTCCAGGAGAGCAGGCTCTGCATACCCTTGACTGTAAACGGGCTCTAGCCTTCTATCTAGACCGTACAGCTGCCCACAGGAAAAGCACTCAATTGTTTCTTTCCATTTCATCAAATTGGGGCAGCTTGTGGGTAAGCAGACTCTCGCCTCCTCCTGGTTAGCGGACTGCATATCCTTTTGCTATCAGCAAGCAGGCATTCCACTTCAAGACCGTGTTAAGGCACACTCTGTGAGGGCCATGGCGACTTCAGTAGCACACCTACGCTTGGTGCCGCTTCCTGACATTTGCAGGGCTGCTACCTGGAGTTCTCTCCATACCTTTACAGCCTATTATTGCTTAGACAAGGCCAGAAGACAGGATTCCATCTTCGGCCAGTCTGTCTTGCGAAACCTTTTTACAACTTGATGTACCAACACCCTTCCGCCTGCCCGTTAGGGTTCAGGATGCCCTCTACCAAACTCCTTCCCAATACTTGTGCCTATTGCACATTTTGGGTGTATTTGGTGCATTTCTCGGACATCCTCAGCTCGGTACTCACCCATATGTGAGGACTACCATCCTGCTTGTCCTGTGAGAAAGCAAATGTTGCTTACCTGTAAAAGGTGTTCTCACAGGACAGCAGGATGTTAGTCCTCACGAAACCGGTCCGCCGCCCCGCGGTGTTGGATTCGTACATTTTTCTTATTTTATTTTTCGGCACTTCCTGTAGCTTTAAACAAGACTGAAGAGGGACCCCTGCTGGCTGCAAGTTTAGTGCCATGCTGGGCATGCCCAGTAGGTGCCAGTCAAAGTTCTAGAAACTTTGACAAAAGTGTTCTATGATTGGGCTCCATCCTGTGATGTCACCCATATGTGAGGACTAACATCCTGCTGTCCTGTGAGAACACCTGTTACAGGTAAGCAACATTTGCTATCTTCCTTATACCATCAGCACTCTATATCTAGCAGCATCCTTGCCTATCTTTGTATTATTCATCTTCGTAGATTGACATTGTATCAGGATTACTGCTATAATTGCAGTCTGGCCTCTGTAAGTAATACTCTAAGAAACTCCACAATTTTAGAATTGCTTAATCACAAATGGAGAGAAGAATTAGGTTGTATTAAAATTGTATTACATGCCTCACGTTCATACAAATATCTAAGCATGATACAACAATGTAAAAACAATACACCCCTCCCTATTTAAGCAGCCTACCTTATCACCCAAACTTCCTACAATTAGCAAGATATGTAAACTTATCCTGCAAATTTAATAACTGTTCATCTAAAATACTCATCTTAAACTAATCAAATCACTCCTTAAGTTATTAGGTGGTACTGTGTGAGATTGCACAGCAACATTTCACTGTTACTTTGAATATCAAAATATGTTCCAGTAGCAAATTGTAAATATCTGTCCCCTCCCCTCACTTTACCTATAAATGTTACTCACTTTTTTTGTTAATATATAGTGTAATGAAAAAAGTTTAGCAAGGACACGAGGAAAATGGAGACAGTGTGCGTTTCTCATGAACAAAAGCCTTTATTTCTTATGCGCATAAGGAAGTCAGCTCTTAAGCCTGAGAGAAACTGACTTGGTTAGATATTCCATTGGCTAGTCTTAAATATAGTTTTGCCCTAGTAATTAAAACAACAATCCTTTGAAAGGTGAAAAGAAACATTTGCTTACATCTGACATTCCAAAGAGTTCTGGGAAACTGACTAACCTTGAAGACAGGCACATTCAATGACTCTTTACTGTGGGCCTAAAACTACAAAGAGATACACTATTTCTTCTGCTATCTAAAGAGAGCCAGTTCAAAAGAAGGCCTCAAATTGCAAGCAGTGCCTCCTGGAACCCTTTTGGTAAATTTCCACTAGACAGATGGCCCTAATAAATTTTATTATCACAAAAGCAATCCGAACAAGGCCTCTAGTCAGCCCTTTAGGTATATTTTGGTGTTTCTTGCAAGAACGGCAGCAGGTATTGATTTAGTGGATATCTGTGTGTACGTGTGTGATTTCATTGTCCAGCTTTGTACAATGGTTTATTTGGCTGCATCCTTGTTTCAGTTTTAACTTTAGCTCATGAAAATAAAGAATAATTAATTGATAATACTGAAATTCAAAAGGAGATTGAACTCCAGCTTTGATTCTAAGTAGAGGCTTATCAGTTGGTAAATGCCTGTGTTGCAAATGTGTGCAAGTTGGAATTTTGTATGTGCTTTTAAAATAACTGAATATAGCACCATCAAAGTTTAAGGGTAATTTTTAAAGTGTTATGCAGTGGTTACATATATAAAATCAACATATACATGTGTAAGCGTGTATGTAACATCTTCATTTTGGAAGCATTGCAAGTATATGTTTACTTGCAGGGTTGTGTGTAAATAACAGAGAAAAAAGGGTGGTTCCGGGGGAGGCAGGAGATTTGGATATATACACATAATTTGCTATTTGGTAAGCAATATACGTGCATACATTATCAAACTTGTCTGTATACTTTTACACCTGCTAATTAAGTCCCAGAAGTGAAATTGCACTTTCTTCTATTTGCAGTTTTGTTATGTGAGGTCTGGGTTAAGTGATTGGGTGGGGTTCATAGTTAAGGGCTGGAGGGTCTGGGTGAACTGGTAGATGTTGGTGATCTGGTGATTGGAAGCAAGCATCCAAGTAAGAATTTTCAGAAGTAGAGTATATGTGTTCTTTATAAAAAGAAATGCTTTTGCATTTAACTCTGGGTTATTATATGCATAAAATATATGTCCAAATTTATATAAAATAGTAGAGAGTATGTGTGTGGCTGCATTACAATGGTTTGCTTTCTTTCAGGTAAAAAAAACAAAAGGTATCGCCAGGAAAAAATTCATAAACTAAGGCTTTCACCTTCAAACAATGCATAAGTATTATAGAGAAGAAATTATTTTATATTGAACAACGGGATCGTATCAGCAAGCCTCTTGACGACGTGCTCAGTGCAACCAAGCCGTCCGGTCTTATCTATCACTTGCGACCTGTTGTTCAGTGTATTGTTTTTAAGCTCCACCATCCGGCGGTTTCAACTATATTTTTGCTGTTCACTCTTATAGTCCTCTATACCATGGTCTTATATTGCTGGTGTTGTGAAACTGTAATTTAAATTAGTGACCCGACAGCAGCCGTGTTTCGCAGCCGTATCGCTGCTTCATCAGGAGTCATCAACAATTGTTATGGACTATAAGACAAAAATAAAAAATAATAAAATACCTATTAGTGAATAGTTATAAAATAATCTTATAAATAATACTTAGCTTCAGACAGGTACAGCCACCTATTTCGTCGGGACCCAAGTCTCCTTCAGTATTCACTTCGCAAAACGCCAGGCTAGAGACCACTTTAAACTCTTATCTAAACTTAAATAGCCCGCTCTTTTACGTGGGCGTGATGACGTCAGCAGACGTCTAATATCACCATGGTGATTCAGAACGCTAAGTCAGCCATCTCGATGCTAACATTATGTCACTATAAAAAGATATTTAATTCCAGCATATTATTAAGGCCAGATGGTTGTGCTGTATGCAAGGTGTGTATCCAGCGTTGTTCAGTTTGGAGCAAAAGTTTGTCAAAATCACCTCCTCGCCAAGATGGAAACAACTGTTCCAACACACAGACTTTTATTTCATCAAATATGTGTTGGTATTGCAAAAAATGTGTCACTAAGGGAGCCGTGTCTCGTCGCGTATTAATACAAGATTTGTGTTCAATCAATCGTGTCTTTAAGGATCGTTTGGTTTTGCCCACGTACCATAAATTACAGGGACATTGGATAATATAGATGACTCCTGTGGATCGACAATCAGTGTTTTTTAGGAACACTTTTTTATGTAATCTCTCAAAGTATAAAACTGAGGTGGAGATCATGACATGACATACTATGCAGGAGCCACAGCTTGTGTGTGATCCAGTATGGCATGTGGGTGTTTTAAGTGATGAATCAGAATGTACCAGTTGATCTTTTAAGTTGCTCCCACGAGTGAACATAAAACGGGGAACCATATGAAACTCAGCATGTAGCTGTAGAATGTGCCAGTTGTCATAAAATATCTTTTTTACTTTTTTAATCATTGACAAGTAAGGGAGAACACAGGTTAATCTGTCATCTTTATCTTCATTGCGTGGTAAGAAAAGCCATTCTCGATATGAATATCTAGCTCGCTTCTACGCTCGTTTGATGCATTTTATAGGGTATCCTCTCTCTTGAAACCGTAACCAAAGCTGGGTAGCTTGATGTTGAAAGTCAGTCATTGTTGTACAGAGACGCCTGATCCTAAAGAATTGACTAACAGGCAGGTTTTCCTTAAGTATCCTAGTGAAATGAAGCAATGTATTGCTTGCTACTGGTTTTCTATATAAAGTAGTCATAAAACCCAAAGGAGTTTTTGTGATATGAATATCCAAAAAGTCAATCTCTGTAGTTTGAATATTAGCTGTAAAATTCAAGTGTGTATTACAGTTATTTAATCATCCAATGAAAAATTGAAAATCATCTAGAGTACCTCCCCAAAAAACCAGAATATCATCTATATAGCGCTTCCAAACTAAAATCTGTTGTTTGTAGGGATTATTAGAATATATCCACTCGTCTTCAAACCAGCCCATAAACAAATTGGCAATGTCTGGAGCCATCGTGGCACCCATTGCCGTACCACATATTTGCTGGAAAAATTGTCCCTCCCATGCAAAAAAAATTTTTGTCAACTCCAATTGTGTGAGGGCACGTAAAAAAGTCGATGGAATTCTGTGTGGTTTTGGTCTTTTCTCAAAAATTGTATAGGCTATATTGATGGCGTCTTCCTGTGGAATGTTTGTATATAGGGCTTCCACATCAAGTGTAACCAAAAAAATTTATGTTGATGTATCTGTGATATTCTTCTAGGAATTGTATCAATTGTTGCGAATCCCGGATATAAGATCTAAGTTCTTGAACATAGGGAGCTAGAAAAAAAATCAACAAATTTAGATAGAGGTTCTAGGAGAGAACCTCTACTGGACACGATTGGTCTTCCTGGTGGATTTTTAATATCCTTATGTATTTTGGGAAGGATATAAAATACTGGAACAGGCGCAGATTTGCGCAATAGAAAATTTGCCTCATGTGATGTCAGGAAACCTGCTTCTCTACTTTCTGTAACCAAAGCTTCAATTTCATTAAAGACAGATTCAGTAGGATTGTCAGGCAGTTCTCGGTAGAACTGTGAATCTTGTAATTGGCGAGAAATTTCAGCGACATATTGGATGCAATCCAATAGCACAATTTTTCCGCCTTTATCTGCTGGCTTAATCACAAGGTCCTTATTGTCCCGCAAAATTTTTAGCGCTGAAGTTTGATTTTTTTGTCATATTTGAAAATGGACGTCTAACAGAAAACTCAGATCTCAAGTCTTGTAGCGTTCTTTGATGGAACGTACTAATGATAGCATCTGGTACTCCCGGAGGGTACCAGGTGGATTTATTGCGTAAAATAGATATATCTGACCCAATTCGTGTTTGTACAAAAAAATGTTTCACATATAATTTTCTGACAAAGCGATGCAACGCTACTTCTAATTGAAAAAGATCAGCCTTTGGTGTAGGTATAAAGGATAGGCCCTTATTGCTTTCTTTCAGGACAGAAACGCACAGTATTTTATAGACTGTGTGGCTTCTGCCACACAGTTTATAAAATACTAGCATAAAACTCCATGGGTCCACATAACATGCACATTTGGTGACTTATTGAAAATTGGGCTCTCTATATGCAAAAATGTTTTTTTTAGGGGGCTGGGGGAGTGGAACATCAGACATCTAACTTGGTGAATGATTGGGGTAGTGGCCTAGGAGGAGGATAAAGTTGACATTTGTGTGTAACTGTCCTGCCCTCCCTCCCCCCCCCCCCCCCCCAAATCTTTGAAATAGGATCTAGCTTCAGCAAACTTTGTGTGAAGATAGGTCTTGAAGAGGAGGGGTAGGAACATTAGACTTCTCCACAGTTCTGAACTGGTGAGTGATTTGGGGGGGGGGGGTCCCCAGAAAGAGTGCACAGTTGGCCATTTTCTCATAAGAAATGCAAGAGGGGTAGAACTGAGGTTGTCTAGAACAGTGGTTCTCAAACTTGTTTTGGCCGGGACACACCTGACAGATGGTTCTCACATGCGTGACACACTGAACATGTGACCATCACGGGGCTAAATGTAAACATGCACTCTGCATCCACAGGAATCCCCTCAACCCCCAGCAATGAGTGCAGAGCAGATCTAGGGCATTACCCTGTACAACTCTTTCACAACAGTCAACTTCCTGACCAGTCTCTCTCTCTCACACAGAAACACATCACCTCCCTGACCAGTCTATCTCTCTATCACACACAAATGCTCTCGCACCCATTCACACCAGCTCCCACCCAGGCACCGATTCACACCCACAAGCTCTCACCCAGGCTTTCATTCACACCCACACACACAAGCTCGCACCCATTCACACAAGCTCTCACCCTGGCACCCACACACACCCACAGACACATACCTTCTCACCAAAAACTTCTTCTTCCTTCACTGCAGGGATGGGCTCCAGTTTCGCCATGGTTTACTCCGGCGGGTCTTTTTTCGCCACCACGGGGATGGGCTCCCGTGGTGGCCTCGGTCGGAGTCTGGTTTCCTCTTTGCCACCATGGGGATGGACTCCTGTGGTGGCCTTGCTTCGTTGGGGATTGGGTTTTCCTCTTCACCGCCACAGGGATGAGCTCCCATGGCGTCCTTGCTACGACTGAGTTCGACACTGCCATTCCTCCCACCCCACCCCCGGGCTATGCGATGCCTGCCTCACCGGCCAATCAAAGGCTTCCTCCCTTCTTCCTACTCCCACTGGCAGGTAGAAGGGAGGAGGCTTCCCATTGGGCAGTGGGGTAGGAAGAAAGGAGGCTTCCAATTGGCTTGTGGGGGCTGGAAAAAGAGAGAAGGAAAGTACCACGGGGCAGTGGGACACCGGGAGACGCGACACACCTGCTGGTGTTTGGCAACACACCGGTTGAGAAGCGCTAGTCTAGAAGACCATATTTTCTACTTGTTTTCGAGAGAAAAAATGGGTGGTATGATGTATTTAGACCCTAGAGGAAAGCTACTGTTTTAGGGACAAGCTGATCCCTGTCTTGAGTTGAGCTGGAGTACAATGGTACTTTCTTCTCTGAAGACCAGCAGATCACCTTAGTCACATGAGTCATGTCACTGTGGCTCAGCACCAAATGGATTCTTTTAGCCCTTTCTGGAAAAGCATTGCTCATGAATGGTAGTTCCCATGTTTAGATTCACTGCCAAAACATCCCCCATATCTGAGATTCAGGCTTTGTCCTGTAGAGATCCCTTACTAATTATATCATCCAATTCGGTGGCCTTTCATCCAGTTCCTTCTTTTTTGCCAAAGGTCTTATTGAATTTCCACATTTAATCAGTCAGTTGTGCTTCCGGCTTTTTCTAAGGAATAGAAAAAGTCCTTGTGGTTGCTTGATGTTCATAGAGCAGTTATCAGGTACTTAGAGGTAACACATTCCTTCTATAAATTAAATCTTTTTTGTTTGGAGGGTAGTGTAACTGAGAGGTGACCTCCAAGACAACTTTTGGCCAGATGGCTCAAGGATGCTATCACTTCAACATATTTGATCAGGGGAAGAGCTGGTCCATGCTCATTCAACCAAAGCAGTCTTCCTCTTGGGCAGAGGCAGTGGTGGCTGTCCTTGCTCACATTTGCAAGGCAGCAATTTGGGTGTCTTTGCATTCATTTTCAAAACATTACAGATTAGATGTCTTAGTAAAGAAAGGACATAGCTTATGGATCTAAGGTTCTCAGGGCAGCTTTTACGTCCTTTCTAATTAGTTGGGCTTTAGTACTTCCGATAGGAGGAATTTTTACCTGTTAATTATCTTTCCATGAGTCCTACTACACCAGTCCTGGTTAGTCCTTGCCAGTGGGTTGTGTCCCCCTTGCAGCAGATGAAGACAGAGCCCATTGAATGAATGTGATTATTGCCAGTATTTATTGGTACTGCATCCCAAAGAAATGCAGCATTCCCTTGACAAAATACTGCAACAAAACCAACTATAGGAATACTAAGCTTCCAACATCTTAAGAGATCCTTTCACCTGGAAATGACCTACTCCTATGAATAACAGAACCACAACAAAGGCTTGTCTCAACATGTATACAGACCAGAAAATAAACACAAGCAAAAGTTAGCCTTCAAAATAAAGGTCTAACTTCCCAAGAGGGCTCTGGACTAGTGTAGCAGAGCCTGTCTCTGTATCCCATAGGGTCAATTTTTATGGTTTTGAGTTGTCTTCTCTGTTTTCTACATTTTGAAAAAGCTTCTCACAACACAATCTTTTTTGTCCATTTGCAGAAGTCTCTTCCTTTTTTCTTGGATAGCAAATTACCATTCACACAAATCTGCCCACTTCCCCTTTGAAAATGACTCTTCCCCTAATTACTTCTTTGCTAAATGGAAACTGATGGCAGACATGGGGTTGCAGCTGCATGGGAACTCCATGCATAAGCAGAAAGACATTGAAGTCTTTCCAGAAAGCTCTGGAAGAGTATGCTGACTGATGCATGCAGTGGACATGTGAACCACTTGTGTATCTGATATTCAGAAAATGCCCATTATAGGTAAGCAGCTTTGCTTTCTGTTCTCCATTTGTTTTCAATCCTTTATTTTCCATTCCTTTTTCTCCCTCCTCTTACTGACCTCTTCCACTCTTACTGTTTCTCTCATTCTATAGATTTTTCATTGTTCTTTCTCCTTACCTTCTTTGTTTGTTTCATTCTTTCATTACTCCCTTTCTTCTTTATAGTTTTTCTTCCCTTTTTTTATACTGATTCTCAATGGTGCTTCTCATTTCCCCTTTCTTAGCATCCAGACAGATGAATCCAGAACCAGTGGGTTATACACCTCTACCAGCAGCTGGAAATGGAGAAAACTGACATCACAGAATAAATACTTGTGCAGTAACATCAGCCTGCTAGTATTCTCTGTCTCTAGCAGATGGTGAACGTGCATTTCTCTAAAGGGGATTGCTGCAAATTTAGAGGAGAATTAATTGGAAGTTTGGATTGCCCTGCGGTGGCCTAATGGTCCCTCACCAGTTGAGAATTCCTGAGGTGATTTCTGTGATCCTTCAGATGAGTGCCTTGATCCGGTAGCTGGTTATAGGCCAGTGGGACTTAGCATATTAAGCATCTGAAAGGCTGCAATTGCAAGAAGCCAAGCTTGGTGGTGACTGTATATGCCTTCTCCCCCCGCAGCCAGAGAAGTCTAGGACTTCTGGTCTCCATCCCAACGTGTGTTCCTGCTTCTGTGGAGATTAGGGGAACTGGGCAGCCTGGCAGGTTGAGCGGCCTGGTTGGGCTAGGCCCTGATGTTAGACTTCTTTTTTGTGTGCTGCGTGGTAGGCTGCGGCAGTGTTTCGTGCTTTTTTTCTGCATGGTCAGCTGCCCTTTATATCTGAATTGTGCACACAATCTGTGTGCGCACTCTTACACATATTGGTTGTGTGCCAAGGTTTGGAGAGGTGACAGTGCACTTAATTTTTTGGCACACAAACTTAGGACGCTTACATTTTATGCACATAAATTTTGTTTCAGTGGGGCTTAGGCTGGATGCACATCTTCGGTCGCCTGTAAGCATACTGACAGATTAATGGCGCCGGTTGCTAAGAAACCTATGTGCCTTTCTCTTTGTGCTACCTGTCGTTAGGGCATGTCAGCCTGGAGTGCCCTCTCTTATGCCAGTACTGTTTAGAGGCTCAGGGAGAATTACTTCATCTGATTTTACTAAGCCTGGGTCTTCTCAGCCTGATGGCCTGGTTAAGGATTTGTCAGAAGGTATGCCTGACCTTGGAACTCCCTTGATTGGTTCCTCAGCAGGGTACGGCAGCTCAGTGGGTGCCACGCAAGTGTCTCCTGATCTTGGCATGGATCCTTCTGCCTTTTCTTAGGTAGATTTTTCAAGGATTGCAATCCTTCCTTTAGGCGAAGTCCTCAGCACTGTCCAAGCCTGTCAGTTCAGATCCTCAGGTGGTGGCCTCCCCCTCGAAGCTGCAGGTGTACCTGACAGACATCTGGCTGGCACTGATGATAAAGGCAGATCCTGACTCCCTGGAAGATGGGGAAATCCCCCCTGGGACTGGAACTGTATAGAATTATGTCGCAGTTCTTTCATAGAGATGAATTACTGGCCCTGATTTCTAAGACATTGAAGATGCTGGGAGTCCCTGGGGCAGTTTCCATGTCTGAGCCAACGAAAAATCCCATTTTGGTTTCTTTGCGTAAACCTTGTTTTTTCACGGTTATTGAAGTCATTCAAGAATTGATTGATCTTGAATGGGATGCCCCGAAGGCAAATTTTAAAGAGCGTTGGACCTTGGAGGGCCTGTAACCCCTGGATCCAGTGGTGAGAGAATGCGTATTCTGAAAGTGGATGTGCTTGTCTGTGCTGTCTCTAAATGGATGACTATCTCCGTAGAGGGAGGAGCAGCCTTGAGGGATGTGCATGATAGGATTGAAGCCATCTTTAAGCAAGCATTTGAAGACGTGGTAATGTCATTGCAGATAGCTTCCTTTTGTTCCTTGGTGGCCCGCTCTTGTTTGCTTCTCTCTCAGAAGGTTGATGACTCCAATGTGAATTCCAGGGTAGTTATGGAACCTGCCACTGCCTGTTTAGCAGATGCGGGCTGCGATTTGGTCTGCACCTCAGCCAGAGGGGTGGCTTTGGTAATAACAGCCAGGTGTCAGTTATAGCTGAGAAATTGGGCGGCCGATGTGACAGCCAAAGCTAATCTTATGAAAGTGCCTTTTAAAGGCTTGCTCTCGTTTTGGGAGCAAGTTGGAGAAGCTATCTAGTAAGTGGGGTGAATCCCCAGTTCCTCGATTGCCCGGAGGATAAGCAAACACTGAGGGGTCATCTCAGATGTTCCAGGCATTTTCGTTTCTATAGAGGAGCAACCTTTCAGAGGACTCGGCCTTTTGGCAGGTCTCAGTCCTTTTGTCCCAGACAGCCCAAGCGAGGAGCGGGCTTAGGTAGTGGAAGCTCCTGAGTATCCCAATGAAGGTTTGCCAACCCATCCCCGGGAACAGATGATAAGGGAACGCCTCTCTTTTTCAGAGGTGGGTCGAGATTACATCGGATCAGTGGATCCTGGAGGTAATACGAGAAGGATATGCGCTGGAGTTTCACAGTATTCCTCGGGATATGTTCAAGGTGTCTCAGCCATTCCCCGCAGAAGTAACAGGCAGTCACGAGTATGCTGTCAAGGCTCCTCAGTCTGAGGGTTTTGGTTCCAGTACCCACATCTCAAGATAATACGGGTCGATATTTCATTTATTTCATTGTGCCCAAGAACAACTCCTTTTGTCCCATCCTTGATCTCAAAGGAGTCAACCATCATTTGTGGTGTGACTCACATTTGCATGGAAACTTTGTGCTCAGTGATAATGGCCGTACATTCGGGGGAATTTCTGACCACCTTAGATCTGTCCGAGGTGTACCTCAATATTTCTATCTGATTGTAGCACCAGCACTTTCTGCATTTTGCAGTGCCTAGGTGCCATTATCTGTTTCGGGCACTGCCTTTTTGGTCTCGCCACCGCTCCTAGAACCTTTTCCAAGGTTATGGTGGTAGTGGCGGCAGACCTGAGAGAGAATGGGATCCTTGTACACCCGTATTTAGACAACTAGTTGATTTGGGCCAAGTCTCCGGAAGAGAGCAGTCTAGTGACCTGCAAGGTGATCTCCTTGTTGCAGGAGCTTGGTTGGGTAGTGAACCTAGCCAAAAACCATCTGTCATTGGAGTATCTGGGTGTGCAGTTCAACAGGAAGCAGGGCAAAGGTTTTTTTCTTCCGGAAGCTCATATTCAAAAGTTGATGGCACAGGTGCATCTCTTGGTGAACACTATACACCCAACAGTGTGGTCCTATCTGCAGGTGCTCGGGTTGATGGCGGCAACCCTGGAAGGTAGTACCATGGGCGAGAGCGCATATGCGTCCACGTCAGCGTTCTCTGCAGTCTCGATGGAACCCGCAGTCTCTGGACTATTCAATTCAGCTCCATCTGCCAATGGAAATTTGCTCTCACCTTCAGTGGTGGTTGCAAGCGGATCATTTGAGAAAGGGAGTCTCCCTGATGTTGCCAGACTGGTTAGTACAAACAGATGCAAGCCTCCAAGGTTGGGGAGCTCAATGTTAGGAGCTAATGGTGCAATGGTGCTGGAATACAGAGGAGTTTCTGGAATATCAATTGGCTGGAAGCCCAGGCGGTTCAGTTGGTGTGCTTGCAGTGCAGGTTGCAGGGTCGAGCAGTCTGAATGTCTGACAATGAACAATGGTGGCTTACATCAATCATCGGGGAGGAACTAAGAGCCAGCAAGTATTGCAAGAGATAGACCAACTTATGGAATGGGCGGAAGTGCATCTTCAGGAGATCTCAGCCTCACACATTGCAGGAAAAGACAATGTGAGAGCAGACTTTCTCAGGGAGAGTCTGGACCCAGGAGAAATGGGTATTGTCAGGCAAGGTATTCCAGCTGGTAGTGGATCACTGGGGCCTTCCATTTCTAGACCTGCTGGCAACTTATCACAATGCAAAGGTTCCTAGATTCTTCAATCACAGGAGAGATCTGAAGTCCTTGGATTGATGCTCTCTTGCAGGCCTGGCTGGAAGGCAAGGTGCAGTATGCCTTTCCCCTGTGGCTCTTATTGGGAAGAATGGTTAAAAGAATTGAAGGCCACAGCAGGATGGTGCTTCTGGTGGCACCGGATTGGCCCAGGAGGCCATGGTTTGCAGATCTGCGAAGACTGCTGGTAGAAACCCCTCCTTCGTCTTCCACCATGCAGGAACCTGTTGCAGCAGGGGCCTGTCCTTCAGGAAGATCAGACTGTTTTCTTACAGTATGGCCCTTGAGAGGGCTCGCTTGCTGAATATTGTGGATATTCTACTGCGGTGATTGCCACCTTGCTTAGCCTATATACAGGTTTGGCAAGTGTTTGAGGCTTAGTGTGAAGATCAAGGAGTGCTTCCTTGTTCAGTTAGGATCCTGCTCATTTTGGAATTTTTGCAGGATGGGTTGAATAAAGGGTTGGCCTTTAATTCCTTGAAGGTACAGGTAACGGTTCTTGCCCGTTTCAGGGGCCAGGTAAATGGTGAATCCCTGTCTCATCCTGATGTGGTCTGTTTCTTTAGGAGAGTGAAAAATCTTCATCCTCCTTTTATGGTTACCTGTTCCTTTGGTGTTTTAACCTGGTGTTGGATTTTTTGGCAGGCCCTATGTTTCGACTGCTGCGTAGTCTTTCCTTG
The DNA here is from genome assembly GCF_901001135.1 of Rhinatrema bivittatum. NCBI lineage: Eukaryota > Metazoa > Chordata > Amphibia > Gymnophiona > Rhinatrematidae > Rhinatrema > Rhinatrema bivittatum. The sequence continues at coordinate 134,097,320 of NC_042621.1, read as the reverse complement.
TGGTTACTGACTTTGAAAATGGTGTTTCTGATGGCAATTTGTTCTGCGCGAAGAATTTCCAAGCTGCAGGCCTTGTCTTGTCAGGAGCCATTCCTTCAGATAACTCTAGGGGCGATACAATTGCGGATTTCCTTCCTTCTTGCCTAAAGTGTGTCAGGTTTTCATTTGAATCTGTCCATTTCCTTACCATCCTTGGATAAGGAAAGAGATGCGGAGGAATACGCCTGTTGTGTCCCTTGGATGTCGAGACATGTGAGATATCTGGAGGTTTCTAAACCTTTCTGAAAGTTGGATTGCCTGTTTGTCTTTCATGCTGGAGGAAAACAGGGTGAACCAGCTTTGCAAGCTACAATAGCTCACTGGATCAAGGAGGTGGTCACGGCTGCATATGTGGAGGCTGAAAAGCCGTTGCCCACTTAGATAAGGGCTCATTCCACTAGGGCTCAGGCAGTGTCATGGGCGGAAGTTAGATTGTCTCCCATCGACAGTTGCCGAGCTGTGACGTGATCTTTACACACCTTTTCCAGGTATTCTCATCTGGATATGCAGGCCCAGGAGGATGCAGCCTTTGCATGTGCAGTTTTGATTGGACTGCAGGCAGCCTCCTGCCCTGTTCGGGAATAGCTTGGGTACATCCCACTGGTTCTGGATTCATCTGTCTGGATGCTAAGAAATGAGAAATGACTACTTACCTGATAATTTCCTTTTCTTTAGGACAGACAGATGAAATCCAGCTTCCTGCCCTTGGTTGCCGAATGATTGCACTATGGTCGTCTTGCAGGACTAAATTTCCAGGGATTACTGGCAAGTGTTAATCCAGTCCCTAGATTAATCAAATTTTTTTGCTAGCCTGTCCTCTGGGAGGCTGATGTCACTGCGGGAGTATGTATACAGCTCCATCTGCTGGTAGAGGTGCATAACCCACTGGATCTGGATTCATCTGTCTGACCTAAAGAAAAGGAAATTATCAGCTAAGTAGTAATTTCTCATTTTCATCTTCTGTCCACCTAGCTGCTAACCTCCTCTACTCTCTTCCAGCTGTTGGCCGTGTCCTCTCCCCTCACACACCAGACAGCAGCTGGTTCCATTTCCCCTAAAACCAACCATTGGCCACAACCTCTTGACAGCCACCAGCTGCTATGTCTCTCTTCCTCCTTGAGTCCCCTCCCTCTCTAGTGGCAGCAGCAGCAGCCTCTGCTACAACTGCCAGTGCTCCTCCAGGGTGCTCCTCCAAGCATCAGTTGGCAGTTGATCCCACAAGACAGAAGTTAAAATCACTGTGCACCTCAAGAAAAGAGTTGAGACCACTGCCACCTGAAATAGCAAAGGTGGAGGCCAGTGATTGAAGGTAATCAGAAGAGAGAAGGTGGCAAGGGAAGAAAAAATCAGCAGTAGTGGCTGAGGGATAGGCAGTCTTGTAGTCTAAATTCCAGAGCAAGAGGGAAATTGTGGCATTCGCCACAGAATTGCACAAACCTGGGGGCCTTGCATATAAGCTGCAGAACACCAAAAATGTTTTCAGTACTTTGAAGCAGTTAGTATGATATATTGAAACCCAGCATCCAAAATGTGTCAGGAAGGGAAGCCTCTCCCAAAGCTAAACTACTTAGTACCCTTTCTTGTCATCAGTGGTCTCTCCTGCCATATACAGCTGCTTCTACAGAATCCAGAATAGAATGAATAGAATATCGTATTTAAAATGGGATATCAGCAGGATTATAATGCTGTGTAGCAAGATTGTAGTTCCATATTGGTGCTCTTCATTCACTAGTAAAGAACTGTGGAACAATTTATCTAGGCAGGAACAACCTCTGTTTCCCCAATGTAATCTTTTAATTACCTGCAGAGCCTGCTCTGGGAGGCATTCTTTGTAATGAGTACTGGCCAGGCATCAGGCAGTTCAACACACAGATACAGGTTTCATATGCTCTCCTGGCACTGCATCTCAGCACAGCTCGTATTTGATTGCTGCCTTTGAAATACTGCTTGAAGCACTATTTAATTACAGGAAAGGTGTTTGACTGTATTGGATATGAGATGAAGGGGGAATTGTGCCTCTTAAGATCAATAACATGACATAAATGTTTAATTGTTGATTTTTAGGTATGTTATGGGTTGGGAAGGAGTCAATGACTACTGATGAGGAAGGACAATTGCTTGCAAATTCACTGTAATTCTGTCTGTATCTGCGTGATGCACAGTTTCTCCCTACTCTCCTGCCCATGATAAACATCTGTAAAATTTTCTGTTTTATATTTCATAGAAAGATGAACCAGATGCCTTTAAAAGCCTGGGTACAGGCAACAGAATTGCTACCTGGCTGTTCTATGTAAGTACTTTATCACTTAAGACATTCACTTTCAGCCTGCAACCCACATTATTCGTCATGTTTTTCCCCTTTCTTCTGGGTTTCAACACTCAAGTTCCAAATCATTACATCTTTTTAAAGATAAAATCTATTTTCAGTAATTCAAGTTTATATCTCTGTGTAGGGTTGTCATGCATCGGGGGGCAATCCCCACATCTTTTTAATCCCCCCAAGGTTGTGGTGGCTGCCAGAACATTTGTACTGTTGCCACTAAAAGCAAGCATGCCCATTGGTTGGTGATTGTGCACTTTCTCAAAAGGACAGGCCATTTGGGGTGCATGTGACTGCTGTGCTGCTCCAGCTGGCCTGCCAAGCACAGGAAGTGATAAGTCTGGACCACCTCAAAGGAGATATGGCAGGAGATACTGAACTTATGCCTCAAGTGGCAGAGTGGGAGGAGGATGATAGGAGACTTTGCTTCAATTCTTCTGCTGTCAGGTACCCACCCAGGTTCCAGAATCCAGAGGTATTTGCCAGCCTTAACACCACACTGCCTCAGGCAGGTCAGGATCTGACCTAGGAGAAAATTCTTCTACTGGCTCAGAAAACATTGTACTGTTGCCTTCAGCCCAGGCTGAAGAGGCAACTCTGCTGCGAGTCCCAACTCTGCTGATGGACTGAGCCCAGAAAAAATTCTGCATCTTGCCTGGCCCACATAAATACCCTATTCCCTCTGGCCCGGACCCACACCATTAGAACAATTCTACTAGCCTAGAGAGAGAGACTCCAATGCAGCCACTGACTTGGGGGAAAATGTGGTGAGTAAGGTTGCCTCTGGGTCAAGGAACGAGGATGAACTCAAGGTAAGATAAAGGGTGGAGAGACACAAAAATTTTCACAACTCTTAAGTCTGTAGATACTTTCTCACAGGACAAGCAGGATGGTTGTCCTCACAAATGGGTGACATCGAGGATGGAGCCCACCACGGAAAACTTCTGTCAAAGTTTCAGAAACTTTGACTGGCCCCTACTGGGCATGCCCAGCACGGCACCAACCCTGCAGCCAGCAGGGGTCTCCCTTCAGTCTTCTTTTTTCCGCGCAGCAGTAGCCACGCGGTGAAAGAGCTCTTAACCACGTTCCTGACAGGAATTTGGAATTTCTTATTCTGAAGAAAAATTTGCCCCTCAGGGGTCTCCCTTCGACTAATTTTTCATTCCGCGGACCCTCGGTAAGTTTCGCCGTTGTTTCGTTGACTTCTGTCGAGTTCCACTCTCGAGGCCTGTTGGCAGTCGACAGTCCCGCGGTTAAATTTTTGGCTCATAGCCATGGCGTCGGGTTTCCGTCGATGTCCTGAGTGTACCCGGACTATGTCCATCACAGACCCCCACGGCGTCTGTGTTTTGTGCTTAGGTAGTGAGCATGATTTCCTGACTTGCACCAAATGTGCCTTAATGACGCCAAAAGGTCGCAAAGCCAGGATGGAGAAGATGGGACTCCTTTTCCATGCTCGTACCCCAACGCCATCGATTGCATCGACGTCTTCGGAACCGGCACCGTCGAGATTGCACCATCGGCAGCCCTCCGGTGACCGTCCGCCATCGACGATTGCACGGCCATCGACTCCAGTCCCTCCCCCGGATGGTCGAGGAGACCGGAAGGACAAACATCGTCATCGACGTCACAAGTCTCGGCCTGTCGAGGATCCATCGTCATCGACCTCCATTCCGACCGAGCCACCGACTAAGAAGCCGAGATCAGATCTGGCACCGTCCACCTCTGGTTCGCAGGCACCGAGGCAACCCTCACCCCCTCGGGGTTTGGGAGCCGCGATTCCACCTGTGACGGTGGTCCCTCCGGCTCAGCCTCAGCCTCCCTCTCCCGTTGAGCCGGGTCTTGTTACCCCTGGTCTCCGGGCAGAACTGGACCGGCTGGTCCAGGAGGCCATCGAGAAAGCGATGCTCAAGCTCCAACCTCCACCGGCACTGACTCCGGCACCGAGAGAGGAACCGGCCACCGAGCCGATTGCTGCAGCCCTGGCACCGCTTCTCACCCGGATGGAAAAGCTCGTATCAGCCCTTCCACCGGCGATTCCAGTACCATCGAGACCTCTGTCACCGACAGACCTTTCATCGAGTGGAGAAACACCGTATTTGATTCCCCCTTCGGGGGTGGTTCCATCGGTGCCTTCTCGTCCATCGCCACCGATATATTCTTCGGTTCCACCGAGATTTCCGATGCCGGCACCGATTCCACGGTGACCGGCGCCGGTGCCCTCGATGCCATCACCGGCTTCGGCTCCAGCACCGATCCCATCGAGGTTATACTCCAAGCCCTCGGTGCTTTCTTCCAGTTATCCAGAGCCTCAACCAGGACCTTCAGGAATTCAGCCTCCACCTGGACTTACCGGTCATCCTGATCCTTATGACTCTTGGGGTGATGATACTTCTTCTGACACAGATTTACCTTCACCACCTTCTCCTACGGAGAGTAGAAAGCGTTCTCCTCCTGAGGACTTGTCTTTTATAAATTTTGTGAAGCAGATGTCAGAAGTAGTCCCTTTTCAGCTCCACTCTGAACAAGATGACAGACATGAGATGATGGAATTACTCCAATTTTTGGATGCTCCCAAAATCATCACCTCCATTCCCATCCATCAGGTTTTTCAAGATCTTCTTAAAAAGAATTGGGAATCGCCTGCATCTGTTACACCAGTAAATAAAAAAGCTGATTCGACATATCTGGTACAGTCAGCTCCCGGTTTTCAAAAACCTCAATTAGACCATCGCTCAGTAGTCGTTGAATCAGCGCAAAAGAAAGCTAAACGACTAAAGCCTCATTCTTCTACACCACCTACTAAGGAAAATAAATTCCTAGATGCTGTAGGCAGAAAAGTCTTTCAAGGAGCTATGCTGATATCACAGCCCACACAGGCACTCTCCACACAGCCCACACAGGCACTCTCCACACACCATCCCTCAAATCAGCACATTCATCTCATACCAGAGGGAGAGCGTTCTCCATCGCTGGCTCCACCCTCTGGAACTCCCTCCCCACCCTCCTACGCCAAGAGACATCACTCCACAATTTCAAGAAAGGAGTCAAGACATGGCTGTTCCGACAGGCCTATCCTGACACAAACCAAACATAAATTCTTCCCTCCAGCCCCTCCCTGTCTCGACCATCCTCCGGCTGCTCCCCCCCTCCGTCAGACCCACCCCTACCCCTCTTCACTCCTAGTCACCTTCCAATCCTTTGTCTCCCAGCCGCCCCCTTCCCCCTTCTACCCCCTACCCCCGTACACCTTTCAATCTCCCTCAAATAACCTTTCTCCGAATGAACACCATAGCCCAAGTAATACTGGTGGCTTTCAAGTCCTCATGAGTCCCTCCTTAAGTAAATGAAACCTGTACTTAAGTTACTGATACCTATACTCAAGTTAATGAGACCTGTGCACTCCGTCATCTGTACATAGTTTCCCTCTATTCCTATAGTTTTTATTCCTTTACTTCTCATCTCTCTATCTGCCTTTGTTCTCCTCTCTTCCCCATCCCCACATTGTTAATTGTTATTGCCAGTTATTTATTTACTATCATTATTATAAATATTGTTTTATCGTTACACTGTATTTTCCACCTGAGTTCATTGTAAACCGGCATGATGTGCTGCACGAATGTCGGTAAATAAAAGTTAATAAATAAATAAATAAATATCAAGAATTGCCTCGTATCAGCTGTATATGACTCAGTATAACAGAGCCATTTTCAAACAAATGCAGGACTACTCAAATACTTTACCTGAACAATTTCAACCACAGCTTCAAGCCCTTATAGACAAAGGTCTTGAAGCTGGAAAGCATGAAATAAGAACTTCATATGATGTCTTTGATGCTTCCACAACACTTTCAGCAACAGCCATCTCAGCCAGACGTTGGGCTTGGCTTAAGTCATCCGATCTTCGGCCGGAAGTCCAGGACAGACTCTCGGATTTACCTTGCCTAGGAGATAATTTGTTTGGAGAGCAAATTCAGCAAATAGTAGCTGAATTGAAAGAGCATCATGAGACGCTGAAACAACTCTCATCCACTCCTTCAGACTTACCCTCCAAACAGCCTTTTAAGAAAGACCCTAAAAAGCCCTTCTTTAGGCCACGACGATATTATCCACCATCGGCTAAGTCCCAGCCTGCACGTACCTCGCACAGGACTCAGCCACGCCAACCTTGTAAACAAAGGCCTGCCACAGCTCCACCTCCGGGCCCTGCGGCTGGTCTTTGACCGTCACATAGACAGCACTTACCAGACCCCTCTTCCAACTATCCCAGTAGGAGGTCGATTGTGCCATTTTCTGCACAACTGGCTTCGCATTACCACAGATCAGTGGGTGATAGCAATAATTACACGGGTTACCACCTCAATTTCACAACTCTTCCTACAGACTCCCCGCCTCTACAAACATGGAGTCTTCCCAATCATTCTGCTCTTTTAGAGCACGAAGTATCCCTTCTCCTACAATCAAATGCTATAGAACCCGTTCCTCCCTTACAACAAGGACTGGGATTCTATTCCAGGTACTTCATGATTCCAAAAAAGTCAGGGGGCCTACGTCCCATCCTCGACCTGCGGGCTCTCAACAAGTACCTTCTCAAGGAGAAGTTCAAGATGGTAACCCTGGGTTTGCTTCTCCCCCTGTTGCGAAGAGGGGACTGGCTATGCTCCCTAGACCTAAAAGACGCATATACCCACATTGCGATTACACAATCTCATCGCAAATACCTGCGTTTTCTGGTAGGCCAAAACCATTACCAGTACCGAGTCCTACCTTTCAGCCTAGCATCCGCACCACGAGTCTTCACCAAATGCCTCGTGGTAGTGGCAGCATTCCTCAGGAAAGAAGGTGTCCACGTCTACCCCTACCTGGACGATTGGCTAATCAGGGCTCCAACTCAACTACTTGCTCAATCCTCCCTAGCATTGACAATTCAGACTCTCCTTTCCTTAGGATTTCTTGTAAATTACAAGAAATCTTGCTTGGTCCCATCTCAAACCTTATCCTTCATTGGGGCAGACTTGGACACCTTACAAGCAAAGGCCTTCCTTCCTCATCAACGGGTTCAAACCCTCGTGTCCCTAGCTCGCCAGCTGCAGTTTCAACACACAGCCACAGCTCGCCAGTTCCTTGTTCTACTGGGACACATGGCTTCCTCGGTTCAAGTAACTCCCGTGGCCCGTCTGGCCATGAGACTTACACACTGGACTCTTAAGACACCAATGGATCCAAGCTCTTCACCCTCTATCCTCCATTGTCACAATCACAAACGCATTACGTCTGTCTCTTGCCTGGTGGACGCATCCAGTCAACCTTTTAAGGGGCTTACCCTTTCTTCCACCAGATCCCCAGGTAATCCTCACCACCGATGCTTCCAACATAGGGTGGGGAGCCCATGTCGACAATCTACAGTCTCAAGGAATCTGGTCACGACAGGAAGCCAAACACCAGATCAACTTCCTGGAGCTACGAGCAATACGCTACGCCCTCAGGACCTTTCAAGATTATTTATCACATCAGATAATATTAATCCAGACAGACAACCAGGTGGCAATGTGGTACATTAACAAGCAGGGAGGCACAGGCTCCTTCCTTCTGTGTCAGGAAGCTGCGCAGATCTGGGCAGAAGCTCTCTCCCATTCCATGTACCTCAAGGCCACCTATCTGCCGGGAGTAGACAATATATTGGCGGACCAGCTGAGCTGTGTCTTCCAACCACACAAGTGGTCACTCAATCCTGTAATAGCGAACTCTCTATTCCACAAGTGGGGTTACCCCCACATAGACCTCTTTGCGTCCCCTCAGAACCACAAAGTGGACAATTATTGTTCTCTCATTCGGAGCCAGCACTCTCAAACGAAGGATGCATTCTCCCTCAAGAGGACGACCGGTCTGCTCTATGCATTCCCTCCACTTCCTCTTCTGTCGAGGACTCTCGTGAAGCTACGCCAGGACAGAGGAACCATGATCCTGATAGCACCCCACTGGCCACGCCAAGTGTGGTTTCCCATACTCCAGGATCTCTCCATCCGCAGGCGCATTCCTCTGGGACAGGACCCGCATCTGCTCACTCAAAACGACGGATGCCTCCTCCATCCCAACTTCCAAGCCTTGTCCCTGACGGCATGGATGTTGAAAGGTTAGTCCTTCAGCCATTCAACCTTTCAGATTCCGTTTCTCGTGTCCTGATAGCTTCACGAAAGCCCTCCACCAGAAAATCTTACTCATACAAATGGAAAAGGTATACATCATGGTGCACTTCTCAGTCCCTTGATCCCCTTTCCTGTCCAATCTCTAACTTCTTGGACTATCTCTGGCATCTCTCAGAATCAGGTCTAAAGACCTCTTCCATTAGAATGCATGTCAGTGCGGTAGCCGCCTTCCATAAAGGTATCGGGGGTGTCCCTATCTCAGTACAACCCCTGGTAACACGATTTCTTAAGGGATTGCTCCATTTGAAACCGCCTTTACGTCCTCCGGCCCCATCTTGGGACCTTAATCTGGTTCTTGGTCGCCTGATGAAGCCGCCTTTCGAACCTCTCCATTCATGTGACCTAAAATATCTCACATGGAAAGTGTTATTCCTTTTGGCTATCACTTCAGCTCGCAGAGTTAGTGAATTACAGGCCCTAGGTACCTACCCGCCTTACACTAAACTCCTGCAGGACCGGGCGGTGCTCCGCACTCACCCTAAATTTTTACCTAAGGTAGTTTCGGAGTTTCACATTAATCAATCCATCATACTACCTATCTTCTTTCCCAGGCCCCACGCCAATCCCGGGGAACAGACTCTGCATACCCTAGACTGTAAACGAGCTCTAGCTTTTTATCTAGACCGTACAGTTTCTCACAGAAAGAGCACTCAATTATTCGTCTCTTTCCACCCTAACAAGTTAGGACAACCTGTGGGTAAGCAGGCTCTTTCCTCCTGGTTGGCGGACTGCATTTCTTTTTGCTATCAGCAAGCTGGCATTCCTTTTCAAGACCGTGTCAAAGCACACTCTGTGAGGGCCATGGCGACTTCAGTAGCACACCTTCGATCGGTGCCGCTTCCTGACATCTGCAAGGCTGCAACCTGGAGTTCTCTCCACACCTTTGCAGCCCACTATTGTTTGGATAAAGCTGGAAGACAGGATTCCATCTTCGGCCAATCTGTTTTGCATAACCTTTTTCCAACTTGATGTACCAACACCCTTCCACCTTCTTGGTAGGGTGCGGATGCCCTTTACCAAATTCTACCCCTGTTGTTGTGCTTGTTGCACGCCGTTGGGTACATTTGGTGCAAGTCAGGACATCCTCAGCTCGGTACTCACCCATTTGTGAGGACAACCATCCTGCTTGTCCTGTGAGAAAGCAAATGTTGCTTACCTGATGTAACAGGTGTTCTCACAGGACAGCAGGATGTTAGTCCTCACGAAACCCGCCCGCCACCCCGCGGTGTTGGGTTCGTTTTTTCTTTTATTTTTCGGCACTGCCTGTAGCTTTGAAAATCAGACTGAAGGGAGACCCCTGCTGGCTGCAGGGTTGGTGCTGTGCTGGGCATGCCCAGTAGGGGCCAGTCAAAGTTTCTGAAACTTTGACAGAAGTTTTCCGTGGTGGGCTCCATCCTCGATGTCACCCATTTGTGAGGACTAACATCCTGCTGTCCTGTGAGAACACCTGTTACATCAGGTAAGCAACATTTGCTTTCCCTTATAAACTTTGCATCAATTCTGAAAGGGAAAATACCCACATACTTTCCTTTTGAAAATTGCCTAGGGGGAAAAAGTATCCAGAGATTTGCACCTGCTTTTGCAGAGTTCTGAAAATGCAAAATTGGGAAATTAGAGGACATCGGAAATTGGTTGGTCATTTGTTACATGCAGCTCATCTAACGATTGCACATCAACAGAAAATTATTCCTTCTTGAATCTGTTGGGAGTCCAAACTGAGATAGCAGTATCAGAGAGGTTAACGTGTATGTTCCAGAACAGAGTGGATACTTAGAAGCAGATTTGGGATCCATATTGGAACTGGTGAGAAGTGGCTTCGAGTGTATGATTGTTGTAGGTTGCAATGATGGAATTGAACATATGAAATTTGAGTCAAGTATGGTTTATTGATTGTTTTACACTCTTATCCAAATTTTGTGCTTATCGTACAGTTCATCGTTTTCATAAATTTCAATAAAAAATTAGAAAATGCAAAATTATGTGCATTGTTGCCTTCCCAGGTCTGACCCCATCTCTGATCCCTTCTGTTTTTCCATTTTATAGTAAAGTTTGAACTTTGTGCATATTCTTCTTGAATGCAAAACATAAGTTAATTTTACTGAAAATCAAGGGCCTTCTTGCATGGGACTACTGTCACAAGTACAAGGAGGAACTTTATGAAGAGTGTAACTTTTCCTGTACTCTGTTAAATGGCTTTTTAAAATTGCCCTCTGTGTGTATTCACTTAAAACTGTTGTAAGATGAGAGATCCTGTAATGCTCTAGAGGGGAGTAGCAATGTGTCTCCGGGGCTTCCTCTCTCATCGCTATAAAATTTATTTTTGCAATTTGTTGGTTTCTGTAATCAGCACTGATTCCTAAAAACCCTGAGATCTTTCTGAACTATGAGCAGATCATATCATAAAACAAACAGGTGAACAAGATCTGTCATCCGAAACTCCTGAGATAGGCCCTGCAGATGAGATGTTGTCAGATAGGGAAGATTGGTTTGAGACTGAGGCCACTACCACCACTAAAGAGACTGAAACAGGTTTTAAATCACTTTACAGAGAAATTGTCAAAGTATTGATGCTAAGCTGGGCATAGTGGTAGATAAAGTTGCAGAGTTAGTGTCATCAGTACGGGAGCAAGATGAATATTTTTACAGTGTGGAGACCCGAGTAAGTGATTTGGAAGATTTGTTGATGGTGTTCAGCGGAAAAATAGATCAAATAGAATGTCAATATAAATCGATCAAATCCATGCAAGAAAACCTAGGAAACTACAATCAAAGAAATAATCTCTGGATAGAAGGGCTCCCTGAAAAGGCTGACAGCAGTGACACTAGCTTTTTTTGGAAAAATGGCAGCCTTTAGTTGCTGCATCTGGATTTGAGAGGTGGGATTTGAAGTTGACCGAACACTGGCTCCTGCTCCTGGCCCAAATGGTAGGCCATGGGCGGTGGTACTTCGGCTGCATAATTTTGACGATAAACGTCGTATAATGAAAGCAGCTCGTCAGAAGGGCGAATTAAAATATGGAACACATCGCATGTATATTTTTCAAGATTTCTTACCAATGTTGCAAAAGTGTCAGGTTTATGGAGGTGAAGTGCCAACTGAACATAAGGCTTTCAATATGCCTGCTGACTGTGCCTGTCACTAGGCTGGTTTTGGAGGCATATCTGACCCGCTTAAAAATTTTGAATGTGGGGAGACCACTTCACTTGATCTGGTGGCTCAAGCTTACCTATTTGCCACAGAATTCTCCTGGACCCTCATCTTCATGAAACAGTGTGGAACAGGACAATAATGGCTGAGCAGAAAATGTCCTGCAGACCAATGGGAAATAAGTGGGGGTGAGTGGTCCCCTCTTATCTGTAAACGAAATGATCCCTTTGTTCTGTCTTTTTTAATTTTGGGGATTTATAGATTTTTGGTTTTGATAAAGCATATTTTATTTTGTTATCATTTTTTTTTTTTTTTTTGCACTATCCAGCCTGTGAGATTACGTTATGGCTCCCGTAACAAGTAGCATCATGCACGGGAAATATTCCATATTACTTTTTATGTACTAAACTGTTTGTTACGTCTACAGGAGGATGTATACATATTCTATATTCACAGGACAAGCAGGATGGTAGTCCTCACATATAGGTGACATCACTGGATGGAGCCCTGTACGGAAAACTTTTCTGTCAAAGTTTCTATAAAGCTTTTGACTAACACTGAGTGCACTGAGCATGCTTGGCCTGCAATTATCCCTGTGACCACAGGTGTCTCCCTCAGTCTTCTTTTTTCCGCCCTGCAGTAAGCATAGCGGTTAGGAGCACTGTGAGAAATTCGAACACTTTTCCTCATGAAAACACTTACATTTTTACTTCACAAACACTTTTTCCCTGCACGGGTCTCCCTTCGCGTACATTTATTCAACGCTCGGTGAGTACTATGCCCTGTTTTTCAGTTGGTTCCTGTCACCTCCCTGGCCTGCCAACCGACTGTGGCCTTCCCTCTCCCTATGTTTTCATAGTTAGCCACACATAACCAGGCAGAGTGTCACAGAGAGACACTCGCAGACTATTAGCGCTAGTGGGACAGGGACTCCACGGTTTCCGTTGCCGCCAGGGCCTCTGTCGAATCCAGGTCCTTCGATTTCCTCGGTACCCTCGCGCAGTCGATGCCCCCATCGCTACCGTCAGTACCCCCTTCCAGACCGTCCTGCATTCTTCGATGCCATCGGTACCCCTCCCCCGCAGTACATTGATGCCATCGTCCCTGCATTGATTCTATCAGTACTATCCATGTTTTTCATCCATGGCACTGGATGCCATCATTGCTTGGATGGATGCCATTGATGCACACCCTTGTGTCGTCGGTGCCATCGATACCCGGGTCGATGCCATCGTCGCCCAGGACACGTCCATTGATGCCATCATCTATTCCATCGGTGCCGTCGATGCCACCATTGATTCCATTGATGCCATCGTCAATGGATTTGTACCCTGATATAGCTCTTTCCCATTGGTTATCCTTCCACCAGTAAGGCAAGGGTCGAGAATGTTAATACAGTCTGTTGTTCCCAAGCTCATTATGCAGTTATATCGTTCACTTCTGCATAGCAGTGAGGATCAAGAGACCAGCCCTAATTTGATTGAAAAATGGAATGCAGATTTGGGTACAGATTGACAATACTGATTGGATGTTGATCTGGTGATCCATATTATCCATTTGTAATAAATCAGGACTTATGTATCATTTATTGCATCGTATATATCGATATCCAATGTACTTTTCTTGATTCAGTGCTTCTAGTCCTATGTGTTGGCAGCTGTGTGGTGTGAGGGAAACTATATTTATATGTACTGGGGATGTAGGGAAGTGGAACAATTTTGGGAAGACATTTGAGACATGATCAGTCATTGTGTGGATTAATGTCATGCTTTCACTTAATGTGTGTTTGTTAAACTGCCAGGATGAAGTGGTATTATCTAATCAAATATAAATGGTTGGTGTCTCACTTCTTACAAGTTGGATGTTTGACTATTGTGCATTTCTGGAAGAACTCACCGCAAGTGTCCATCTGGCGAAATAGTGGTGAAACTGGCTATTTTAGAACACATAACTTTTGCATTAAAATCCACGATGGAGGCTTATGATTCTGGAGAAAGTTTTGGAAATGGCATTCATCCAATTAATATATTCTGATTTCAATGTTAATGATCATGTCTGCCTTGTTTCTTTTGGAAAAAATAAGTTATTAAAAAAAACAAAAACCAGCTGCAAGATGTGAGGTTACAACTGTAATGAAGAATTAAATAATTTGCCAGCAAAGCAAATATTTTGAGACATCCAAAAATTAAATGTCATTCAGAATTATTGCATAGCTTTGAGGGGTTTTTGCTGTTCCCTCACAATGCAAATGTAGAGCATGTTTTTTTTTTTCACAGATACAAGGCTAGAGGACAAAGGAAAGGAGCAACTGTTGAATTGCTCAAATGGATCATGTAATGTGCTGTACACACATCTTGCAAAGTTTTTTATGACTATTTTTTTTAACCTACTTTCCAAAGAAAAAGGTGGTTTGAGATCTGTGTATCCCCCTAATTGGTTTGTCCTATCCACACTAAATCTTCAGGACATGTCTGAGTGACATGAGGACTATAACAGGTGGTAGTCTCTCCCCCGATCCATACATAGTTGTGGACTGGCCACACATCCCAGAAAGTAAACTCCTTTACTTCTGGGTGGAATTTCTCATACAAGCAATCCACTGCTAATAAAAATTTTGTTCTACAGAGAAATGTGCCTTGGTACAAACTGTATATTAGGACAGGACTGACAGCACATAAAAAGGTACAGTTGGTGAATTAGACTTCACAGTGAGCAGTGTCTCCAAAATGTTTTTTCTGTGCATAACAGGAAAGAAATGTACCTTATTCTTAAGCCAAAGTATGTTAGATATGAATGTAAGCTCTCAAACTTTACACTAATACTCTTCCTAATACTTGTATTGTGTAGAGGAACCTGTGCTGATGTGAACTGAAATGCTGCATATGTTTTTGAAGTAAATTGAAACGATGTATCTGTTTTTCTCCTAATATAATATTGGGGGAATTATTCAGTGATAAAAGGTATAACAAGCTTATTCAAAAATTGACTTGCATTGAAGAGAGGTATGCAAAGTAATGCATGCTGTGAACACCTGCAAGGAAAAGGGGACAGGGTTAGATTGGGGGAGTGAAAGTATGCACAGAGTTTTCAGTTTGAAATGCCCAGCCATACTTTCACATGTATATTTTGCATCTTCTTCAAAGTACCATCCTTTTCCTGCCTGTTTGAATGTTTAAAGGGAAACTCTGCAGGGAGTTTCCCTTTGAAAATTATCTTGCAAATTTGCGGATATAATATACTCATTATGTACTCTTTAAAATATTGTATGCTTTGATGGAAAACAGTTAAAAATGTTTAAATATGATTTACATTTGTTTTTGAGGCTATTCACTTATTAGATATACAAAGTAGAAATGATACAGTAGATGCTCATACACCCTACTTCATCTCTCCTTGGGTATTTGAAGTATGGTAGTCCTCTGTGTGAATATCTGAAACCTTTCTCTATGTTGCGGTAAAAAGTGCTGTGTTCTAACCACAGAAGCACTTAGTGTCTTCGAATCTTTCTTCATGAATCAGAAGTGGGTATAAATATTTTCATAGGAGCAAATGATCTTGGCAAAATAGATCTCATTTTACTACTTTATATTATATTTTGGTAATGTACTGACTGCATGCTTTCTTATTTGTAGATGAGCGATGTAACAGCAGGAGGAGCTACTGTATTTCCTGAAGTTGGAGCTGCTGTTTGGCCTAGAAAGGTAAACTATTTCATAAATCAGATGGTATTCTTCAAGATCTAAACTTTTTAGGTAGAAAGAAGCTGCATGTTCTGTCCTTCAGTGCATAGCATCTTTCCTTGTTCCTTCCCAAAACAGGCAAGGGGTCTGGGAATAATATCTGATGAATACAAGGTTACCAAATAATGCTCTCAAACTCTGCTCTGATTGGGCAGATTCACTAACTCTCTAAAATGCTTAATTGTCTTTCAGATTGCATTCCATTAATTTGTAGAAATTGTATGCTTTCTTTTATGTTTAAAGTGAAATTTAGGGCCTTGTACTGCATTTGGTTAATCTGACTGGGTAGCCATTCTTCACTTCCGATTGACTGTAGTTTCTGGTTTTCCTAGTTACTTCGTAGAGAAGGGAAGGAATTTTCTGTAACATTTGTCATTAAGACAAATTAATGTGAGCTAAAACCTATTCATGGTATAGGGGAAAGGCTGTGTCCTATATCTTCAATAAGCAACTCAAAACCTGGTGCAAAGAAGGAAGGTTTTAGGCAGATATTAGGGACTGGGGCTATATATGGAATCATAAAAGGCTATGCTGTACTAATGGCTCATCCTTCTGTAAGAGGAAAGACTATTCTATATGAGAAATTCAGTACAGACGTTAAATATTTAAACTAGTGCAGGTTGCTGACAGATGGAAGCTGATGGATTTGGAGTGTAATCATTCTCATGAACAAATCAAGATTGTGGGGGAAAAACACAGGAGCAGGTATGAGGCTATACAAAATTTAAGCCAGTGAGAAATACCTGGGGGGTTATGAACACACATGCTTATAATCTAGGCAATAAAGTTCCAGATTTTTAAGCCCTAGTGATGGAAACAGACCTGGATATTACACTTGTAGAAACTTGGTAAAGCAAGTTCCATGAATGAAATGCTCTCATACCAGCCTATAAGCTGTTTAGAATAAGAATGACAGAAAAGGAGGAGGAGCAGATCTTTATGTAAAAAAAATATCAAAATTACTGAAATACAGGGACCATTGGGAAAGGAAGTGGTGCTGTGGGCAGTCTTAGAAATGAGCAGTGTTACTTCCATATCCACTGGTGTGGTCTGTAGACTTCCTATTCAGATGAAGGACTTGGATAGAGATGGTCAAAGACATCTAAAAAGTGGAAAATGAGGGGAAGGTGGTAGTGGGAAATTTTAAACTTTTAGATGTGGATTGTAGTATCTTTTAGCAGACTTGGTTAGAAGTAGAGAGATCATGGGATCCCTTAGAATGTCTCTGCTCAGATAGTGATAGAACCCATGAGGGGAAGGGGTGATACTTGACCTAACATTTTATGAATGGAGAAAGCATCTGTAATGTCCAGGTAGGTGCCCTCGTGAGCACCTGAGATCAGACTGTATTGTTTAATATTATGGCCAAGGCAGAGAGGAGTTGCATAAAGCTGGCTCTTGTATTTAAAAAAATACTTTGGTAAAATGGGGAAACTACCTCTAAGGAGATGCTGGCAATGGAAGTTATCTCCTCCTGGCGTAGGGTGCTTTGCTGCAGCTTTTGGGCAGGGAGAGGGGTGAAACAAAATTAATAGTAAATTGTTAGGTTTGCTCTGATCATACACCACAAATTTAACTTGTATTGCTTTTATTAACTGGGGTATTCCCATCTTTGCATTTGCAGGGGACAGCAGTTTTCTGGTACAACTTGTTTAAGAGTGGTGAAGGTGATTACAGCACACGGCATGCAGCCTGTCCTGTACTAGTAGGAAATAAATGGGGTAGGTACAGATTGCGTTCTCCTTGCCCACATTTTAGCGCAACTCACCAACCACAAGATACAGCAATGCCCAGCCTTGGGGTGAAATTGCATAGCAGTACTTGGAGCTTAAGCTTAAAATGAATTAAAGTTTGAAAAGGCAATGCTCACAGCTCCCAGGGAGAGGGAATTCCAGGCATCACACAAAATGGCACCAACAGATGGGTTTGTGTACACATGCTGGATTTTAAAGGGAGCCAAATGTGGGTTCCTTAGCATTCGAGTAGGTTAGTCCCAACAAGTGTGTTATGTATCTGCCAGCAGGTGGAGACTGAGCAAAAGCTTATGTCACGGCCATATAGTCCCACCTTGATATCAACCCGCCAGTATTCCCCATCTCCAACAGATGGTGGATATGAACTTCCCTTTGGGGGATTGCCTGTGAGTAAAAAGGAATTGAAAAGCGTTACAGATGAGACATCTATATAGCACTGCTTGCCTCCTGTGGTGATACCATGCAGTCCCTCTGAGTGCCCTCAATCTGGTAGCCTTGATTGGCGTCAACCCAAAAAATTCAATAGCAGCTGCAGGCCGAGGGGCTCAGCAGTGAAGGCTTTTTTCCTCTCTCCCTGTAGCTGGGACCCGTTCCTGCTCTCAGCCAGGGAGGGCTGAGCTCAGGTAAAAGTTTTTGTTTTGCCTTTCTTAAAAAAAAAAAAAAAAAAAAAAGGAAAGCAGGAGAAAGGGTCCGTAACCTCAATGTTAGACTGTCCCACTCACGTCTCTGGGGAGTTCTGTGAAGTGAGCTGGTAGTGCAGGCTCGGCATGTTGAGCAGTCGTTTGATTAGGCCCTGCTCCAAGCTTCTCCCTTTTAGGGAGAGGGAATCCCAGCTATCACACGTGTCACCAACAGGTAGGTTTTTGTGCACATGCTGGGCTTTGAAGAGAGCCAAATATGGGTTACAAAAGAGGGAAAGAGAAGAAAAACTGGTAACTGTGAATCCAGGTTCATGGCACTTGAACCTGGATTCAACATGGTAGCTTTTTGGTGTGGCAAGTTCCAGTTGAGCTGTAAGCCCAAAGTAGGTGCAAGCGTTGGGCAAAAACAAGAGATTTAAATAAAGTACAATGAAATCTGGTTAATTTGTGCATTGTATGTAGATTAGAGAATAGGATGTTAATGTAAGATAGTCATTACAAGAAGACCAGTGCAATATTGTGGTTGAAATCACTCTATGGACAAGCAGAATGTAAATTAGCCACACAAGTGGGAAATGTCATCTGAAAACACAAGGACAGAAAAGGCCTTCCTGAGCATGTGCAGGAGTTCCTGTGAGTCTCTTCAGTCCTTTTTATCTGGATGGAAGAGAAAAAATTTGTGCTTAGTCAGCCATTTTTTTTCAGAACGGTTTCTTTCATTTGTTAACTCATTTCATTTATTGATTTGTTTTTACTTTTGTGAGTTTACACTAAATTTTAACTTCCTT